>NW_016107396.1:5389364-5501527 GCF_001604975.1 Cebus imitator
AAAAAAGAAAAACAAAGAAAAATCTTGGAAGTCTAGTATTTTGCTCCTAATATACTTTTGTTCTAAATAGCCTTGTATCATGCACAACTGGATTACATGTACTTCTGCCATATAGCTCCTGTGCTTTTAAAAACATTTGTTTCTTTTATTGCACTATTTCTTTCACTTGAAATTTGTTCCGCTTATAAATTATTTATAAAAATTTATTCAGTTATAGAAATATTACATGTTCTTTAGAACCATCTCAGCTGATATGACCTCCATGAAAAACCCCTTGTCCCTTCTTAACACTGTAGGAATGATTTCTGCTTTCTCTGAACTTCACAGAAATTTTGCTGTTACTTTTCTGTTGGTACTATCACTTTCCGCCTTGCCTTACAGTTGTCTTTGGAATGCGTCTTACTCGTCAATGAAACTTCAAACAACTTAAGTAGGTGTAGAGATCAAGGGATCTAAACTTTACATTCTTCATTTTAAGCAATGGGATTTGCTAATAGTAAATATTCAGCCCAAATCTGCTGACAAAATCAACAAAAGAATGCTGCTTAAAATAACTATCTAGTGTTTGAAAAATTATTTAAATAGATATGGAGTCTGTTTTAGTGAGACCATCAATTGCAGTCCCTCAGACTTTATAGCTCTTAGGTTTGTGAGGAGACACTTTCAGGAAATTTTCTTTTTAGGAAGGGAGGGAGGAAAAATAGTATTTCTTTCTAACTTGTACATACATAGTAATTTTAAGAACTCATGCAGCTTCAGTTATGTTCCTCTGACGATATGTTGGTATCTACCCAAAACAGAGCTTGAATGAATGTTTTTTTAAATATTTGCATACAATTTTTTCACAGTTAATCTTCCATAGCTTTTGACGATGAGGAACAGCCAGCATTTTTCTCATCAGGTACCAATTTCTTTCTATATTACAAAAGAACGAAATCTCCAAACAGAGTTGGAAATGCAATCAGAAATTTTCACATTTAGTACAAGTATGTATTAGACTTTCCTTAATAGTCTCTTAATTATTGTGCAGCTTTTATTTTTATTATGCCTTCTTCCTATCTTTCTACTTTCATTTCTACTTTTTGTTTCTTTTTTTCAGCCTACAGTCATACAAGGGATTTATATAGTAGGTGCACAATGCATAATTTATTTGGTTTAAGCCTCATTGCTCTTTTTCCTTCATCAACACGTGGAATTTTATGCAGGAAAAAGAGTAACACGTAGAGTTTATCCTCTTCATCTTCTATTTTAGCTTTTCTGTATTTCTTTCTTCAAGCAGCTGCCATTTCATTTCTTTTGAGTATTAGCTCATACGGCGGAATCCCCTTGCTTGGTAAAAGCTTGCAAAAGCGTCAGTCTCTGATGATAAATGTCAAGTGGTGCGGTGGAAACTTTTGGAAAGGATGGCCTTGTGCATCAGCGTATCCTTCTTTTTTTCCTTCCTTTTCTTCCCTCCCTTTCTTTTCCTTTTAAAGTCTGGAACTGACGAGTTGGTATTTCATGACTGGTATCTTGAAATAAAGAGGCACTAATGCCTAAGGTTATTTTCACAACCTAAAACGGAACATATCATAGCTATTAGGTTTATCTACAAAGACATATAAGACTGGCATCAAGATCATTCTCTGGGAAAAAAAAATAATGCCATAAGAATATTCTCCATATAATCTGTGGAATACTTATAGCCATGAAAAAGTTTCTGGTAGTCTTTGCTGCTTTTATTCTGCGTGTATGTTTTTATTCCTCATGTATATGTTTCTGGGTGAAGCTCATACCAAAGAGAGAAATAAAGAAACAGAAAAATATTAAATAAGTATCTTTCATTGTAAGTGAACATTTTTCTAAAGATGAATCATATGAACTTTGAAGGAGGATGTACATTTCTAAACTGTGATAATTATCTCAAACATGTAGATAGTGACTTTGGAAAATTTACTAAAGATTCTTGAAATAGGGAAGAACAAGGTAAGTTTTATTTACAATAATCTAGGACAAATAAAAAAAGATTTGGAGAAAAAAGGCTATGTTGGTGCAGATGCAGAGACAGTGAAATAAGGAACTTATATATATAACCACTGCGTACCCATAAAAATTAAAAAAAATAAATAAAAAACTTATCTTAATCAAAGTAAACTCTCTTATAAGTCTTATTTGAATTATTACTGGTGAATATCTCCTGTTGTCTTTATACTTGTGTTGAGTGCTGTGGCAAGACTTTTAAAAATAAAAAATACAGAAAAGCAAAGCTCCCAATGGATCTTCTTCATCAGCACAAGGATTCACACTCTTCTTCCATTCTTCCTCTCTCCACTCAACTGAAAAATCCTGATGTTACCATGGTTTCTGTGACTTAGAAATTGATACTTTTGTTTTCTCCAATACTAAAACCCAATGAAGTAGACTGGTATTTTTACTGCTATCGATAGCTTGGATGCTGTGACAAATAATTTAATGAAGCATAGAGTCAGATTTCCAGATTGCTTAGCCCTAGCCATCAGATTTTCTGCATAAACTCTAATAATGTTCACTTATATTTATCTATGCATTTTGGGGCTCTCTTTCCATTGACAACTAGCAATGCTTTGCATTATTAGATGAAAGCAATATCTTAGTTTGTGCATTGAAAGGTCTAAGAACTGATGAGGAATGTATTGCCAATAAACACTTGGATATTGATTTGTTTGTTTGCTTTAATATTATCTATGTCGCCTTGCCTCCTGATGGGGTGTTAATCATTTAGTGTAATTGAACTGTGTGATCTTTCTTTTTGATGTTTGTTTAATGCTTCTTAATTTTATGCTTTCTTGCAGTCTTTTTTTATTTCTGTTATAAACTACAGGTGTTTGTTTAATGCTTCCTAATTTTATGCTTCCTTGCTGTCCCTTTTTATTTCTGTTATAAACTATATTTTAGTTTTGACTTCTTTAGAAATTCGGAAAGTAAGTATCCCATTTTTAAATTCTACTAGTGATAAACGTTCATTTAAAAAAACATTTTAGTTTTATTGTTTCCCTTACTATTGAAGGTGAAAATATATTAGTAACTTTGGTTTGTTATTCAGTTTTAATTCTAAACTTAGTGTATTTACATAGTTTAATAAACACATAATAGAATTAAACATTTATGCACCTTCCCAGATTCACTTGGCCACACTTGCTTCCCAGGGTCTTAGCCACTTTCTCAGTAGAGATCTTTGGCTATGTCACTGAGGACTCACCTCACACCAAATATCATTTGCTGTCTCAGGTTGCCCTGGTAAGAAGTCAAGCTTTGTTGCACCTGAAGAAGGGGGACCTGCAGCAGCATCTAAACTGGGCTCAGCTTCACTAAATGCCTGATAATTCTGTCTCTCTCCACTGGTTCTGCACTCACATGAGCACTGAGCATTGGACATGAGATCTGACTAGTCAAAGGGAGTGACTAATACAAACCAGAAGTTCAGGGACTTGTGAGGAAGAGTTGACCAATGAAGAATAGCTGATGTGAGGGCTGGTTCTTCCATTCACTTCCCGTAGTCCACTTCCCATCCAGCTCCCAACTGTTCCAAAAAGGAGGTGCTCCATATGGCCTGCGATGTATCCTGTGAGGCTATGTCAGCTTCATATTGACCCACACTGTTTTTGCCTTTCTGGCTTCCCTGCCTCAGTTTCCTATTTCTTTCACTCTTGCTGCCCTGAGATTGTATACCCTCTGCCCAGTCTGCCCATTCTCCCCAATGAAACAGTAAGAGCCAAGCTTTATCTTTTTTGCTGTTACAAATAATGCTCCCCCAAAATATTTTTACAAGTGCTTCTGTACGCTCATGTTCATATATTTCTTTGGGATAACAAAGTACTATGAGTGAGATTGCTGGGGGTGAATGTTATGCACATTGCAAATTGTATTAGATGTTCCTGAGTCCTCTATCTCTCATCATGCACAAATTTTGACTGTGATTCATTTTACCTATACTTCCAACAGCATTGGATGTTATAAATCTATACTTTATGTCAAGTTCACATGTGAAAAATAACATTTCATTTTTTTTTTTTAAATTGTGTGCTCTTAATTCAGGAGAACAAATCGCTTTCTGTTTTTTTACTGGACGCTAGCATTTCTTCTTCTAAAAGATTCTATTTTTTATTATTTTCTTTTGGTAGCACGTGTGCCACACATATGATAAAATATATGGGATTATTTGGCCCTTTGCTACTGGGGTACTTTTTTAAAATATGGATTTTATACTTTATTATTTTTTTGTGTGTTTTATTTTAGTACATAATTATTTTTTCTTGTGTTTTCCTATTTAGTTTTACTATCAAGTGAATATTTCAACTTGATTCTATGTTTAATACAGCTCAGCACTTACCATCATTTTTAATATTATAATTGTTCATTCTTAAGTTTCTAATTTTAATTAATTCATTGATTGCCAAAAAAAACCCAAACCAAAAAGCCAAGAAAACAAAACCAACTCAAAACAAATAAACAAAACCCAAAACTTTAAAAATATATTTACTTTTGGCTGTATAACTTTTAAGATTTTTTTGCGCATATTACATATTTGCAAAGATATGTAAATTTATTTTATACTGCTTAAATTATGTGTATTATTTTATTTTTTGTAAAATTCCAAATTGACAAATAATAATTATATGTATTTATGAGGTACAATATGATATTTTAATAGTTATTGTTTTATAACCTCTTTTTCTACTTAAACATGTAATGCAAACATTGATTATGCATTTAAAAAAATAAATATTTTAAGGGTGGTATATTTCTGAACCTTTGAGTATCTAAGAATGTTCTTCTTTCAGTTGCCTTCATAGATGAATAATAACTTGGCAGAGTATTGAATTTTTGACTCAAAAAGTTTTCGCTCAACTGCTTTTGCCAATTTTTATTGCAGAATAAAGCTATGTAAGCTGTTCTGTTTTTTTATTTTCATCATGTAAAATTTTCGTGTAGTTTGTATTTATTTTTATGGATTTATTCTGATATTCTATGTAACTTTTCAAGTTGTCTATGTGTTAAAATCTCTTTTTTCCTTTGACTTTTTTTCCCCTAGATGTTCTTATTGAGGGTCATTATATCACAGTAACTAACAGCAGACTTTGGGGTCAAATGACCTTGGTTGTAAATCCTCTCTCCGTACAAACTTTGTGACCTTGGATAGTCATTTTACCCTTTTCTAAGTCAGTTTTTATATCTATAAATACAGGAATGAGTTGTTGGCAAATTAAATGTGCCACATGTATGTGTGTGTGTGTGTGTGTGTGTGTGTGTGTGTGTGTGAGAAATGCTTTGAAAGATATTCTGATGCTATGAAAGATGTCAACCATAGTTGCTTATTTACATATTCATCCTCTCCTATGTATCTTTCAGTTTGCTTCTTTTTCTACAATATTTCAGGAGAATATATTAACATGTTTACTTCATCACCAATTGGAGTTCCCACAGTGGTGAGTGTCATTTTTGCCTTCCAATGTGGATTTTATCTATTGCTGCATTTTAACTTAAGAAGGCAATCATTCCTCATTTCATTACCTTATATGATTCTGCTGGTTTTTAATCTCACCCTTATGGCTCTCTTTTCCATTTCATAAATGTGATTTCTGGTGTTCTAATTAAGATAACAAATATATACAGTTTAAGGCCAGCTCATGCCTGGTAATCCCTGCACTTTGGTAGACCCAGGTGGGCGGATCACTTGAGGTTAGGAGTTTGAGACCAGCCTGGTCAACATGGTGAAACCCCATCTCCACTAAAAATACAAAAATTAGCTGGGCATGGTGGCATGCACCTGTCCTAGCCACTGGGGAGGCTGAGGCAGGAGAATCACTTGAGCCTTCTCTCTACCTATACCTGTAATGATTTACTTGTATGCCTTCTAGAATTAAAGAAGTACACCTTCTAGAATTAAATGTGCCATTAATATTACACCCACACTATATTGCCTACACAGTTCTAAGCTTGGAGGCTTAGACCAGAGGTGAACAGGGAGGTCTTAATGGTGAAGTTAGGAGATGGAGGTGGGAAGGAGCCTCTACCGGCTTCCCAAACCTATACCTACCGCTAGGGATATCGTGCGCTCCCCTCTGAGGAGTATATTTTTAACCCAATGAGTTGTGATGAATTAATTTCCTATCTAAAGTATCTACTAGATTCCTTGACACACAGTAGGTACTCAATAAATATATATTCCTTTCTCATTTCTGGTGGGCAGGCATACTTAGACTCTGGCAGTGCCCTTGACTTATTATTTCTAAATGCTTTCTGAATTCTAGCATAGCTTACTGTATGTCTTAATTATCAGTTTTTAAAAATCATCTTTTCATGTTTTTATAGATGATAAGTAGTGGGAAGATTTATCAGGGACTTGCAGCCTTTTTATAATGAATTATTTCTGCACTTTTAAAAATTTTGTTGTGATGTCCCTAGGGAAGATGCACCAATGAGGAGTGACATTGAGGAAGCATAAATTGTTAGTTGGCTGTATTCATGCTCCTAACCAAAAATGATGAATGCTTGAACATTGGTGAGAGACAATGACAGAGAAGAGAATATGATGTTCAAGAGAGATTTGGGAAGTGCAATGGCAATGCTTAGTAATTATACTTGATGTCTGGGGGAGACTGTTGAGTAAGAGGAATGAGCTCACGGTGACTAACAGATTCTAACTTGCACTATTAATTCAATAGCTTAGTGCAAAGGGGGAGCAGGCTACAGGGCAGGAATTTTTAAAAGTTAGTTTTTGATAAGTTAGACATTTGAAGTCTGCAGAATGTCCATTTGGAGATATTCAGGAGGTGGTTGTAACTATGGATCTGTACTTTAGGAGACCAGTCAGGGCAGGAGATATGGTTTTGAGGGTTACCTCAAAATGGAAGGAGGATTAGAGTGAATGAATATGCTGCAGAGGAAGGAATAGATGCCAGGAAAAGGCAAGACTGTAGGGAGGGAGGTCAATTAGAAGACTGCAATAATCCAGGAAAGAAATGATAACTGACTCTTCCAAAACAGTAACAAAGCAAATGGAGGGAAGGATCGGTCACGTTTCAGATAGCTTACTGTAAATGCACAGTCAAGAAAAGAAAAAGGTGGGGAGGTAGGAAGAAATCAGTTGCTGGGCTGTGGCAAGTGGAATAGAACATAGAACCTAAGAAAAGTTGTGAAAATTTGGAAGGGCTAACATAAGCAAACAGGAATGATGGGGAAGACACCAGGGTGAAGTGAAACATCACAGGTCCAGCTGAGGCCAGAAACCATAAATTTGTAGAAGCAACAGTTTTCATAATGAATGCTGTTTTCCTTGTTTCCTGGGTGTACAAAGCAAAAAGCTAGATTTCTTGCACTGAAACAAATTTGGAGGCTTTCCAAATGGGCACTGCAAAAGGACCATGGACTGTGAACTGGTAAAAACATAATAAAAGTGTTACGGGGTATAGGCGGTGCACAGAAGGAGCTAAAACAGTGCATGTGAGGTGGGATAGTTAATACTCCAGGAGAGAAAAGCTGGGTAAAGGGACCAGACACTTTAATTTGGTTGAAGATTGGGTATCTTAGCTTTTGTAAAATAAGGTTGGAAGAGGTTTGAGTTGCAGCAAATGGTTAAAATTAGGTGCTTGTATTTAGATTTCATTTACTTATTCTCTTCCCATCTCAGGCTGCTCTAGGTATTAAGCACATATCACACAGGAAGAACATAAAGTGGCTTTACTATCTGAAGCAGAGGACAATACACTGTAGAACAGAATACACTCAAAAATGAGCTTTCCATTTTTGTCCATATGGTCTAAGATTACCTGCATAGATCTGAGGCAGATTTGTTAGTTGCCACTTGTCTGTGGCCTGATATCTCAATGTAATAATTATCCTGTGTGTGACAATGGAAGTGGATACCATTGGGAGGGACCCCAAAAATACATAGATAAGATGACTGTCAGATATTGTTTGGAGATAGCAGGATGAATCTTCAACATCTGTTGTATCTTTTATCCTGGCCATGCTGTTTGAAGCTTTCTTTGGATTCACTTAAAAAAAAAAAAAAAAAAGCGGAAAAACAAACACTGCATATTCTCACTCATAAGTGGGAGTTGAACAATGAGAACACATGGACACAGGGAGGGGAACATCACACATCGTGGCCTATTGGGGATTGGGGGACAGGGGAGGGAGAGCATTAGGACAAATACCTAGTGCATGCAGGGCTTAAAACCTAGGGCATGATGGGTTGATAGGTGTAGCAAACCACCATGGCACATGTATACCTATGTAACAAACCTGCACATTCTGCACATGTATCCCAGAACTTAAAGTAAAAATAAATGAATACATATATATATATATAAAAGTCATGATGGTAGTGAATTTCACAAGGAAATTAGATTGACTTAGCAGCTCCTTGTTGCTGCATGACTGAAGAATGGGAATTATAGTGGTTATAGAAAAACCGCGTTATTATTATTGTTAATTTTTAATCCCAGGCTGGTTTTTATATTTCTAGTACCTTAAAATTTAATAAAAATGAGTGACAAGACTGAGCCTAGCCACTTGTAATTTTGCTTCAATTTTAACTTTGAAAAGTATAGTAACAATTGTATATACTATCCATGTATATGTCTCTATATGATATTTATAAAATGTCTTTAAAATTTATTCTGATAGGCCAAATCACTTAATAAATGTGGCAAGCTGAACCAACTAACAACCTAAATATTTTTGTTGGAGTGGCAATATGTGTTTGCTTCTGTGATGGTCTGTTTCCAAAGATAACTGCCCACTTTAAGTTCCTTTAGGGCAGGGGTTTTATTTTATTCATCCCTTTCTACCCGTGCTAAGCACAATGCTTTAAATATAGTATATGATCAATGACTTTTATTGCATAAATAGCAGAGAGTTAAAAACTGTAAACTGAAAGGAAAATTATGGTTTAAAACGTCATAAACTCTAAGGAAAAATTCCATTGACAGAAATAAGAACCCTGCTTACCCAGGGGCCTATCTCAAAGTCCTGAAAAACAGCAAACCCATGAATTCCAATGTGTTGTTATTGAAATAAACAATTCCTCTTTTGTGTGACACCAAGTTGAATAAGCACATAACTCTGGTCTTGTTCAATTAGGTGTGGCCAGAAAACTAGCATAGATAAGTTTGGGTGGGTACGCTATTTCCCATTGTCTCTGAAACCTCTCTGTCTCTTTGCCCCTTCTTGAACAGCGTTTCTCATGATGAAGCCTTCGCTTTTGAGTAGGAGGACTTGTTAGACCGCAGACTTCCAAACTTGATTTTTGTATATCCTGATGAAAATTCTCAAATTTCTCTACTGAATGTAAACATCTATGTGATATATTTAAATGGAAACTTACTGAGCATTTGCAAAGTTTTACTGAAGGAACTAGGATGCTGTATTTGTCTTGATTGAGTTGTTCAGAATGTTAAAGCGATAAAACAGAACAATCTAAGCCTCGTGTGTACAAGCATGTTTACCTAAGGCCCTCACCTATAGTGTCACCTCTACCTTTGCCATTTTGTCTCTTCCTATCACGGACTTCTCTGGAATTTATTGACCTCTTTTCCTCTTTGCCTGATACTTGAGTTTCTACATTTTGTTTCTTCTCTAATACTTATGTATTTTGATCCTTCATTGCCTCTGCCTGCATCTTTCCAAAACTATATTCCAGCATGACTACCCCAATTTACATATAATTCGGATAGCATTTTAAAAGAGGATTTCTCTAAAAATTTTAAGGAACTTCTATAAAGAATATCATGCAGACATAATTCATGTTCCCTGGCACTTTTAATGAAAGACTTGCAGTACTGACCTGGACAAATAAATTAAATGTTGTAGATGAGATAACTAAAAAGCAATACACCAATATAATTTAATTTTAAAATTTTAGTAGCATTTGAGGTTTGCAACATCCTGAAGACATAAATAAAAATTAGGTATGCCTTGAAGCAGAAATCAAGGATAACTTAAGTGAAACTTCAAGCCAAATTCATAGGGTTTCTAAACCTAAATTTTATCAACTAAGAGGATATCTGGTTTAGGAGAAGTAATGCATTCTATATATCTTTAGGTATGAATGAGTTTATTTTAGTAAGTATGTATAGGCTTTATAAAGTGAAGTTATATGAAGCTAATATTTTTGGTATCTAAAATATAATAGAAAACTAACACATGAAGGGCATATATTGGTTAGTCCATCCTTTTAAGTTCCAAGCCTATGATAAATCTAAGTATCATTTATCACTTGAAGACAACTAACAGAGGTGAGTCTGTTAAGATAGTTTTTACAAGCAAGCTATTCTTAATTATTTTTAAAATCTCATTTGATATTTTACATTGCTTGCAAGCTAACAAGTTAGTTTGCCAAGTTTCATGGATGCTGGTGAAAAGCATAAGCCTCCTGTTTCAGAGAAAAAGGACCTTATTATTAGCAATAGCAGTAGGCAAATTATCTGCACTTTTTGTGCTGGTTTCCCATGCCCCAGTGTCCAAAAGCAGTACCAAGATTTAGGTAATGCCTGCACATACCTACTAAAGGCAATGGGTCCTGAAATTAGAGAACCTGAATCTTTTATCACAGGAAATAACTATTTATGTCCTTTACTCTGAAGATAGACATAATTTCTATCATATAAGACAGTAAGCAAACCTTCCCTTTCCTTTGGTGGGAAACATCATCTCTATCTTCCAAGGCTTTTTGTGTTACAAGCATCCTTCAAAAGATAGTCTGGAAAAGTGACAGAAAGTGTCACTGCTGACAGATGATGGAAAAATGGAAGAGACCCATGGAGAATTGTCTCCAATAATATCCACCTCCTTTTCTGCACCATTTTAGTTTCTGCCAATTTTCCCATGAGTAGACAATTTGACCAGCCACTCTGATCAATATGACCAACAGAGTCTAGGATCAAATCTGTTTATTTGACTCATAAAGCATTTAATTAAATGTACTATCAATAGGATTCCAGGCAGGAGAATGAGGCCAATCTGTAGGGTTTGCCATCTCTACTCAGTTAGGAAAGTTACTACCATTTATTTGCTGTGTGTTTTTAGAAAATGTGTGTGTGTGTGTGTGTGTGTGTGTGAGAGAGAGAGAGAGAGAGAGAAAGAGAGAGAGAGAGAGAGAGAAAGATTTCAGAAAGGAGGAAAGATAAATTCATGTATTCTATCCATCATATATAGCTGGAAGCCATATTTCTTCCATTTTTAGACCATAGTAATGGTCTAAAATACCAATAAAAGGCCATAAAGCAATGACTTTACCTTTCAGTAGCATTTATCTAAGAAATATTTAACAATTGCTTCACCAAATCTGAAACATTAAAAAACAAAACCCTCTGAGTCCAAAAATAAAAAGCCCTGATTTTTGGCATTTGGTAATTTTTATGCTAACACTCCCAACACAGTCAGTATCAAGCAGCTAATGTGGTATCATTGACGGTGAAGTTGGAAGAGGTGTACACAATGGATTGTCATGAGCCAATGTGACCCAGCTGTAGCACACCACTGAGTCCATGAGTTTAATATGAGAAAAAAATTTAAAATAACATCTACAAAAATTCTTCTCCTTTAGATAGCTTACCCTTGATTTACTGAGTGATCTCAGAAGGCTATTACATATTCTTCCAGAGCAATGGTGCTAAGATGGCCTCAAAAGGGCCTGGGACATTTGAAGAGGGTTTGGCATTTTTCTCTTGGTGCAAGATTCTATCTACATTCCTTCTCTACTGGATAGCTATGGTGGGAAATATCCAGCCTAATATTCCTTTAATCTGACCAGTCTACCCACCATTCGAAAAGATAAAGATTCTGGCAGCCTTACTTCATTCATTCACAGCCAGTATAGCACTTTCGTAAACATTTCACTGCATGCCACCTCTCACTCCGATTTCAGATCCAGTTGTGTCATAATCTCTTTAGCTTCTGACCTTTTGCCTCATTTCCTGTCTATGTCTTAACATTTGCTTCTTATATCTTCTGTTCAATAATATTCCTCTGATAGTCACTGGTAATCCCTGGGATTAGAATAATGCAGGCTCTTTGGCTTACATTTGCTGTCCAGCGCTCTGCAAAACAAATCTGATCCATCCAGGCTGCTGGATTCTATTTCATGTCTGAAAGCTGGTCCACAGAGTTGAAGTCCCACCCAGTTTTCTCTAACTTTTATGAAAGAGGCAAGACTACCCAAAGCATGAATGTGCTCTTTAAAATCCCCACCAGATAACTATCAAGCTTTTACCTGATTTGTATCTTTTGGGTTGGCAGTAGAGTCACAAGAATCAAAAAGTAATATACACTTGGGAGGTATATTTTGAAAACTATTTCAATAAAGATTCAGACCTTGGATTTGGAAGCTATTTCAGTATGAGTCAGACATATGCATTAAAAAGTATATGGGATCTATTCTTTTCATATGTGTAGAACTGCCCAGTTCTCATAAACTTGTTAGATATCACTGAAATGGCTATTATTTTAAGCCACTAGTTTCTGGGATTGTTTCTTTTGAAGCAATATATAAATGAAAACAGATTGAAAATTACCTATTAAAATGTAAACAGTTAAAAAAGAAGCTTCAATGCTTCAAATGTTATCTGAGTCCTAGGAAACTTGAAGATGTGTGACAGATAGGACTTTTTCTAGAAGAAATATATATTTTGCAGGAAAAGGTCATAAATATTTGAAAACAGATGACCTTGAAAATAATAACTTTACTACTCCATACAACAGTTTGTGATATTTAAGCATGTAGAAAAGACAGTCTGAGTACTCATATGAAGAATGACGTTAACAACTGCATAAGACCTTTCAACCTATACAATGTCTTTGTTCTGTCTTCCTTTATGATCTTAATGTTCTTTTCTATTCAACATTTCCTTATTTTAATTTTTCTATATTTTATATAGTCTATATGTTACAAATTAAAGCAAGGTATGAACAAATACATAAAATCTTCACTGGTTTTGTTTTGTTTAATTCTTGGAAAAGTTCAGAATAAAACATGGCTTTAGCTAAATTTCCTGTAGATTCTAGACTTTTTCACATCCTATCAGAGTACAAGGAGAGTGTGCTCTACTGAGAAATACTACCTCAATGTTTGGCACCACAGAAATTCCGGCAGATTGTTTGGAAGTCAGAAATTCATAAAAATTTAGAATGTATTAAAGCCTTAGAAATAAAAAATAGCTTTTTTTTTTTTTTTTCCTGAACAAAGGAGAAAACTGAGCTCCTTGGGAGTGAAAATAACATGATCAATGTCATACAATTAGTTAATGGCAAAACCAGGGCCTCAGTGCAAATCTCACTATATCAAATTCAACATTTGTTTTTACTATAACCTGTGTTATTATTTTAGCTTGATATTGAGAAATGAATTAGAATTGCACAATTCAAAAATGAAAATGAATGCTACTTAAAAGACAAGATAATACTCTTAGGGAATGTGTAGCTAATTCATAGTGAATTACGTGAGGAAATTGAACCCACAACCAGTATGTAGAGACAGGTCCCCAGGTTAGAAAGTGAGTCGAAGATCTTAAAAACTCAGGGTATTTTCCAACCAAGAGCATTTGAAATTATACAAATCAGATAAAGATAATCAAATCTCAAACCACAGCACAGAAATTGATTGCCCCAAGGACCCAGCACCTCCTTCTCTTTCTCCCTCCCTTTCCCTTATGAAGTAATTTCTTGGCCCTTAGAACTGTTTTCACGATTTATTCAGTGTTGCTGCCAGAGTCCCATCCCATTTGGCACAAAGAAGGGAACAAAGCCCCCAACGACTCCGTTGCTTTCTTCAAGGGATTTGACTCCCACTGTCTCTTCATTTCTTGGCTTTGAGTAACGACATATTGCAGAATCAGATGTTGCACAGAAGTCTTGATAACAACTTAGAAAGATGATCGTTCCTTGCTTGCTTGTTCTGTCAGGTTTTCTTTCTTTTGTCTTTTTTTTTTTTCACTAGAAAGTTTATAATGGGTATTTCCAAAATTGAAAGGAAGACTTTTTTTAGCTCCATCTTCACAGGTATCAAATTCTCCCTGGCCAGAGAGCAACTACTGACCCTCCTGAAGGCCAGACTGATTATTTCTGTAGGTTTATTACTTATTTCACAAGATGCTAGTGCATTTCAATCACCTTAGGATTCACTTAGCAATTCTTTTCTAAATGAACTTGATAAAAATAAGAATCACTTTTTGACTACCTTGAAAATAATTGTTTATATATGTCAGACTTATATATATGACATATATACTTACATATGTCAAGCTCAAGGGAGTGTGCTTTCTGTGGTAGAAAGAGCACATGCATACTGAGAATCAGAATTTAGGGGTTTGAGAGCAGGCCCAGCTACTTACTAGTGGCCTAGTGGCCCTAAGAAAATCACATCTTAGCTTCAATGTGCTCACCTATAAAATGAAAGTAATAATACCTACTCTGTCTACTGGATAGCAATGTGTGGGAATCAATGGAAAAATACAAGTGAAGGCTTTTCTATAAACGATAGAGTGTTGTGCAAATGGAGGTTATCATTATTACTATCTGAGAAATGTGAAAGGATTAAAGAATAGCTATGTTGCAAAAAGACTGATGAAAAATATGAACTTCAATTTGCCACCAATGATTGTGTATTTAATTGCCTCAGCTTTGTAATATCACTATCTGTGATGAAGGGTTATGAGTGCATTTTTATCAGGGCATTTATCCTAATTGACTGTGCTAAGGGTGGGGTTGTGGAAAGTAAGTACATGGTGGTGTTTGCTGAAACAGAATTCTGGTGTTGAAAGAAGTCCCCAAGAAAAAAGCATTTTTCAAGCTGTGGTCCTGTTCAGAATCATTAACTTGAAATTCTGCAGCGTGACTTGAAACTGAAGCGAAAGAACAATGAGATAGGTCTTGTGAGGCCTGAGTTCCAGTGTTGCCTTTGACTAGCACTGAATAACAAGGAGGCAAATGATGATGTGGATAATGCTGATGATAAAGAAGATGATAGCCATAATAACAGTAATAACAGCAACTTTTATTGAGTAATACTTTGGGCTAGGCACTATGCCAAATGCTTTATAGATATTAAATTATTGAATCCTCTCAACAACTCTGTGCCATAATTATCCGCATGCTACAGATGAGGTGATTGAGAATTAGACCTAGAAATCATTGCTACTAAGAGCCAAGATTTAGTCCCAACAGTCTCATTTCCAAACTGAAGCATTTACTGAATACTCAACTGCATTACTGTTTCTGTGCCTTGGTTATTTCATCTGTAAAATGCAAAGGTTAGCACAGATTCTCATATAGGGCTCTTCAAACCTGCTATCATTTTGTAGGTGTGAATCACTTAAAAAACTCTGTTGAGCAATACAGAATTTCTAAAGCTGTTCTTCAGGTGTTCTATACCTCTGAAGTAGAAGAGGAAATAGTACCACCTGATTTACTGTGCTAAGGGCTATGGGTACATCTTCATTGCTGTCTGGTTTATTCCTTGTTTAACATCTAAACTCTGCTAATACTGTTCAGAGAATAGCCAAAGTTTCAGACACGGATTTTTTTTTCAAAACTAAATATGACCTATTTACTAAATTAAGAACGCTGTTTTAAATTAGTGAAGGATGAGAATGGGTGAATTTAGGAGTTCAAGAAGAGAAGAAGTTGGGGAAGAGCCAGCATTGTTAGTACTAGTCAAAGGGCTCATTTTAGAAACCTGCTTCATTGGCAATGAAAGAGTAGGATGTCTTGCCTGATAGGGTACTAACACAATGGAGATGGAGAGAACATGAGAGTTGGAAGGAATCTTAGGGAACGTCTAGTCCCATGTGTTCATTTTACAGATAGGAAAAGAGTGTAGTAGGGAAAGATCACAGACTTTGGATTTACCCATAGCCACATTTAAATTCCTGTATTGCTGGTTGCTATTCTACCTTTGGCCAATTGTTAATTTCTGCGAGGCTCTTCGAAGAATAATAGTGCTATCTCACTCAAATATATATAAAGCAGCTAGGATAATTCTGGGTGTCTAATAAGCATTCAACACAAATTAGTCCTCTTCTTACTTAAATATCTTATCCTTTGTGAAAGAGTCCCAAAGTCAACCTCACCAAGGTACGTAAGGTGTTCTAACTCCCACAATCAGCAGTGGTCCTGCTGGAGATTTGTCCCGCTCTGCTAAGGATTGCAGTGCTTGCTTTTCTTCCTCCATTACATCCTTCCACCTCAAACTGCTGTCGTGAAAAAAAAAAAAAAAAAGGCATTAGCGTTATTTAGTAGGAAAAAGAGAAAGAAATAGAAAACTTTTAATCTAAAAAATTGTATCCTAAAAAAAAATTCTTTGATCTTATTCTTTCAGTCAGTTCTTCTTGGGAACTTTTTTTTCCATTTGTTGTTTTCTCTGATTCCTTCTGTTTGCCTACAAACACACTAAACAGTGATATTAAATGTAATGTAATGATATTACAACTTGTAATATCACACTATACAATGATATTATAATTTGTTTCAATATCTTTAAAGAATCACTCAAAGCCTTTATTTAATTAGTAATTATTATTAAGTAGTTAATACCATAAAATATTTAAGCTATTTTAATATGTTACAATATTTAAACTTACTAAAATGACTGATAAAATAGTGGTAGTAATTTTACTCACTGTTTTCTCTTTCCCACCTTTCATTTATTTCTTAAGCATTAAGAAGCTCCCTAAAACATGCATAGGCATATCCTGTGTCTCTCTGTCTCATACAAACGAGTCAAACTTTCTTAACATTCCCATTATCAACTCTATACTCATGAAGTCAATATTTCTATTTTATCTAAACTTTATATTTATTTCTCCAAATATCTCAATGTGATAAAACAAATCTTACTGTCTCACCAGTTCTTGTTCCCTATCTCTTGGATTCTCCAATTTCTTAAGCATTTCAAATAATTTTATTTTCCTGTAGTCCATTTCTGTTCATCTGCATAAAAACAATATGTAATCTTAAGTATTCTCTTGGAACATCTGACTTTATTTACCCATTGAAACATGATAGTTGTACATATATGTAGGGTACATGTGATATTTTGATGCAAGTATACAGTGTGAAACAATTCACTGGGATGTCTATCAACTCAAACATTTATTATTTCTCTGTGTTGAAAACATTTCAAATCTTCTCTTCTAGCTATTTTGAAAAATACAATAAATTATTTTTAACTATAGTCACCCTATTGTGGTATCTAACATTGGAACTTATACCTTCTATCTAATTGTATTTTTGTACCCATTTACCAATCCCTCTTCATTCTTAAAAACCTGAAAATCCAGAAATTACACTGCTGGGTAGACATTCAAAAGAAAAAATCAGTATATTGAAGAGATAGCTGCACTCCCATGTGTACTGCAGCACTATTCACAATAGCCACAATGTAGAATCAATGTAAGGGCCCATCAATGAAGGAATGGATAATAAATACAGCATATATACACAATGAAATACTGTTTGGCTACAGAAAAGGAAATCCTGTCATTTGCAGTAACGTGGGTGGAACTGTAGGAATATCAAACTTTAGCAAGTCAGCTACTTGCCAACTTTATTCAGTCTTCACAAGGCATTTCAGACCTAACCTTTAGACAATATTCTAGCATAGATTGTTATCAAATAATTTCTGAAATGTCATAGGTATTTACTATTTGATCTGTTCTTCCTCTTTCAATTCATCTACATGGGTTGGCCTGAACAATATTGTGGTTTGATATGACCCCTTTCTTCAACTGCATGAGCTTGGAGGTGCTTTTATGTTGCTTACTAAAGGTACTTTGAACATCTTTTTAAGATTGAAAACGAAATAATTTGACCCTAATTAAATCTATCTAACTGGATTTTACATCACTCCCAAGAAGACTTCGATTCCAACCCAGTTAGCTTTCTTACTGTCTGCCTAATCCCCTTCCCTATACCAGGCTCATGGGGGCCTCTTGGTCTTGATTCACATCATTTCTCCCACCAAAAGCAGCTGGAGCATATTCGTGGCACTTTGTAGTTCCCAAAGCACTTCTGCAGGCATTACTTCGTTTGATCCTCCTTGTAATCTTAAGAGATAGGCAGGATTATTTTTCCCTATTAGTCACATGAGAAAGTTCAGAAAGGTTAACAGGCTTGCAAAAATCATATGATCTTCAGTGCACCCAACAATTAAAAAAAAAAAAGAACTGTATTTACCACAACAGAAGACTTCTTAGAATACTTCCCCAGGCCTCATTAGCTTTCTATTTATTAATTAAATTATTTCTCTTCCTTAAATGGTCTTATGGCTCCAAAAGCCCACAGAGATCTCATCTAACATTAGATAGCTACACAATAGATTTTAAATAAATATATTCACTTTCATCTCTTAATAGTCTGACCATGAATCTGAAGAACTAGAATGTCATTTTGGCGTAGGCAGGGATGGGGTAGTTCTGAGTGCTTACTGTGGTGTTTTGATACTCAAATTAAATTATTTTGGTTGAATGAGTGAATTCTGTTTTGTCTATATAGGTCAGAGTTTCCTATGCCTAACATATTAAAATAAAAGATTTATTTTTATCTTCAATTATTATTATTTTAAATTACTATTTAGATTTAAAATATCATTAGAATTCAAAACAGTCAAATTTAAAAGGACAGCTTTTATTTTTCTTACAGCATTTTAATGGTAGAATTCATATAATAACTTAAATAAGTTGACTCAAAAGTATCCAGTGTTGTTTTGGCCTTTTGTCCAATGCTTTTTTGATTTTAGGTTTTTTTGAGACAGATTCTTATTACTCTGTCACTCAGGCTGGAGTTCAGTGGTGTGATCTCCACTCACTGCAAGCTTGCAAACTCCACCTCCCAGGTTCAAGCAATTCTCATGTCTCAGCCTCCCAAATAGTGGGAATTACAGACATGCACTGACAAGTCGGGCTAATTTTTGTATTTTTAGTAGAGACAGGGTTTCACCATGCTGGCTACGCTGGTTTCATACTCCTGGCCTCAAGTGATTCACCCACCTCTGCCTCCCTAAGTGATGGGATTACAAGCATGAACCGGCCCCAATGATTTATTTTTATTATGAGAAATGTTATTTGACATTTCAATCTCACATTAGTTCTCATTTATTAAATATTTTATGAGAACAAGGTGTGGCTGCTTAGTTTTCTCTGAAAATAGAAGAGATGTGGATTAGCTGGGTAAAATCAGTGTTATTCCACCATGATTAACCCCAAGATTGACAAACACAAAATTTCAATTGGCCATCTTATGTGACCTTAAATAATCTTTCTTAGCTGTCATGCTACTTTTACACTGCTAAGTTATCTCTACTTGGCTTGGACCTATTCATATGACACAATTACCCATGACAAGCCA
Source organism: Cebus imitator (assembly GCF_001604975.1). NCBI lineage: Eukaryota > Metazoa > Chordata > Mammalia > Primates > Cebidae > Cebus > Cebus imitator. The sequence continues at coordinate 5,408,727 of NW_016107396.1, forward strand.
AGAACAAACAATATCAAATGCACACTAACATTTCCTAGTCTTTTTGTATTCAACAATCTTGGCAAAATAATAGATTGGAAAATCTTTCATATACCAAAATTGTATTATGTGTTACATATACTTATTTTAAGTAAAATAATTCCACATCAAATCATATATTCTAAAAATATTTATCTATAATTGTTACTGATTTTCAGACTTGTCAGATTGCACTGCCTGAATCATATTTCCTAAATGCTCATTCAGTGAGAAGATCACAAACAATCAGATATAGAAGTATAGCTCTCACTGAAGATAGAGAGTTTATCTACTGGTAAGAAATGGAACCAGTTCTCAACCATGTCTCCCACAAGAGGGGTTTCTAAAATTGCTTCATCTGAAATATTAAATTATGCAGATGATGGGTCCTACTTCCAGAGGTTATAATTAGTATATCTGGGATGAAGCTCAGGCATCTCTCTCTCTCTAAATATATTTACAATACTCTTCAAATGATTCTTATGATCAGTCAAGGTTTTGGGTTGCTATTTTAGAGAATGGCCACCACTTTTACTCTGGATTATTTTTCTCTTGCAATACTTTTGTAGGCTGTTTGTCACTTGCTTAGGCATGTTTTGCTTCAAGTGAGTTAGATGTAGAAAACTCTGACCTACAAAGACAGAACAGAATTCATTCATTCAATGAAATTATTTGAATATCAAAGCCCTCAGAATTCAAAAAAAGTTGCTACTCTAGCCCTTTGTTCAACTCTATATTCTTTACTGGGCCTGGCTAGTAAAGATTCAAATAATCTTAAAAACATCAAACTCGAAGAAATCATAATTCTTTAATTTTACAATAATTTTTGAGCATCTACTTTAGAAGAGGGCTATATTAGACTGTCACCATGGGTAAAAAGTAGCCATTGCCCTCTAAAGGCTTACCATAATAACAACATACATCTCTATGAGATACAGGAGATAAGAAAAGAGTACAAAGCAATACAATTTAAGACTAAATATAATAAGAATGGCACAAAATGTTGGGAGAAGAGTTCACGGCAAAATTAGCCAATCAAGATTGCTTGCAAGGAAAGCAGAATTGTAGTTATTAGAGACTAGGGAGGGAAGGGGGAGAAAAGAAAGTGGAGAGGTTGGTCAATGGATACACAACTACAACAGGAGGAGTAAGTTCTAGCATTCCACCGCACAGTAGGGTAACAATGGTTAACAATAAGGCATTGTATATTAAAATATACTAGAAGAGAGGTTTTTGGGAAACCCCATCACAAAGAAATGACAAATGCATGAGATGACGGTCATGCTAAATACTCCAATTTGATTATTATGCAATATATATGTACATTAAGACATCAATTTGTACCCCACATATATGTACAATTACAGCGTGTCAATTAAAAATAAAAAAGAGAGACTGCATTAGGAGAATGACATTTGTGGAGGCAATATATGATGAGTGAAATTTGCTAGACAGATATGAAAAAGGACAGACTTCCGGAATGGAAAAAAGAGCTTAAGCAAATATTTGAAGGCTGGAAAACACAGATTCTATTTGAAAAACTTACGTAGTTCAGCTTGTTTTAAGAGTATGGCACACGGATAGCATAGAATCAGTGAGAGGTCAATGAATCACGTGACCAGGTATTGAATGGATATTGATATCACCAAACATATTACAGGGCTAGTGGTAAAAAGAAAGATGCTCTCTGGAAAATAAAATATTCTGTGAATGAGAAGGAATGACCTGGAGAATGACAAACAACTGCAACAAGGTGGGGTTATCACATAACAGATTCTGAAACCATGCACTTAAAAACACATGGGGTTTTGCGGGGAAGACAGAAGTAGCCATAAAGGGCAGAAAGAATACATATCTCATCTTGGTGAGTGGGAGAAAAAGCCATCAACTGGGGGGCATGCAAGTTATGCTAGATCTAATGTGGTGAAGTGACCAGTGGAGAAGAGGCTGAGAATATTGCATTTGTCGAGATAACAAACCCATGAGTTTCAAGGAGTACTGTGAAAGAGTTGACAAGATGTGGAAGCTTCAGTTAGACCAGTGGATGTGCCGAGACAAGTTGCAGTGCAAGTTCAGTTGATAGCGAGCAACTGGGCAGGTCAGAGAGGGCCTATTATGCTACTGTATGGGCTTAGGATATTAATCCAGGTGACACAGAGCCATTGGAGTGTTTTGAACAGAAAGTCTTTCTCTAGCCTCTTTTGAGAAAGGATGTAAGGGAACAGTGTGAAACAGAGAGACCATTTAGGAAATTTTTGCAATAATCCAAGGGAGAGACAATGTTGATTTAGGACAAGGTGGTAGAGATGGGCATGGCTATAATGGATCAGATTCTGGAATCATTTAGAAAGTAGAGCCAACAAGATTTTCTGAAGGATCAGATATGGAATATAAGAAAAAAAGAGGAATTAAGCATGATTTGAAAGTTTTGTCCTGAGTAACTAGAAGGAAGACCTTGTTATTAACATAGATGATAAAGACTGTTTGAAGAGCAGGGTTTGGGGAAGAATATCAGAAATTCATTTTGGAGTTTTATGTTTAAGAAGTTAATTAGACATCTAAATGGAAATGCTGATTAGGCAGTTGGATATACAAGTCTGTGGACAAGTACTTCAGGGAAGATGTTTGGGCAGGAGTATATATCTATGAATTGACTGTGTATAGGTAGTAAAAGATGAGGAAAAGATGGGTATCTCTTTGTCTTTTTCTGATGCTCTTCCCAGAAACAGAACTTCTTAAAATAAAAATTTCGTAGGTTCTACCAAAATAAAAATTTGGTAGGTTCTACCAAATTGTATTCGTCAAGACCTGATTTCAGACTAGGTGAGAGCTGGTGGCATGTTGAAATCTAGTTTCTTCCTCCAGGTCTTCAAGATTGTGATGAGTTCAATAAAAAGTAGATTAAGCTCCTTTGAAAGGCAGGACATGCATCCTAAATGAAGAAAAATCATATGCTGCTACTATTGAGACAGATTTGTTGATGATACTTAGAAATTTTACTCATCAGGAATCAGAAGCCCAGTGACATTTCCATTCATTAAATTCCTGGTTGAGTCGTTCATTCCTTAACCAGAAACACTCATTAAGTACCTTCTAGAAGGAATAGGATGGACAGCACTTGGCGTGGAATAATGTAAGGTGTGAGGGAGAAGGAAGATTCTTGCCAAGACTTCTGAGGTGTTTAGCTTGGGTTGTGTCTTTTAACCAAGATGGAAATAGCAGCAAGGAGAAGCAAGGCAACTGGGTTTGTGTAGGAAATTAAAGAGTTACATTTTTTTCTCTTAAAATCAAGAAAATTATAGACTACTCAGATAAACTGTCTAGAAGGCAATTGCTAGAGTATGTTCAGAGCTCAGGAGGCTATTAAGAAGGGAGAGATACCATGCCAGAAACCCTGGACCAATTTTCTCCCAGATTATTGCTATCTCAGATCTTTTTTTCTTGCTGGATCTCGGCTTAAATGTCACTTCCTTAGTGACTTTCCTTTCTCCTACTTTATTCTCTTTGTGTCGTTTTCTTCTTGGCTCTATACCACTTAATTCTTCTTATTTATTTATTTGCTTACTTGTTTGGTGCATTTACATATTTAGTGTATGGCTATAGTACTCTAATTTAGGCTTCAAGATGGTGATAACCATGATCTTATTTCAACTGACTAACATAAATGTCTGGGGCATAGTGATCAACAAATCTGTGTACAATAAATTAATGAGATATACATTTGTGAATTCATAGCACCTCACTGGCAATAGAAGCCCAAGATGTCAATGAAATTTCTAAGGTTAACAAAGAAGAGGGCCAGTGAAATAATCTGAGAACATTTCAACATCAAAGTAAAAAAATAAAAGAGTAATCATTAAGGTGATTTTAAATAACAAAAAGATAGCAGTGCCTTAAACCAAATGAAGAAAGTGTTTCAAGCCCTGCACATTTTTTTTTTTTCAAAGAAAAGCAAAAGTCAAACTCTAATTCTCGGTCTTTATTTTTGTAGAAAAATAAAACAAACACAAATCAAACAAAACCCATCTCCAGTCATTTATTATTTTTGCCCTTCCCCTTCTGATTAACTCTATGAACTATAGTATTGAGTGTATTTTCCTGTACATTTCTAGTTTTTCTTCGGATTTGCAACTATTATTTACTTAGTTTAGAAAAATGGTCTTACATTTCTTATATCAATGTCCAATGTAGTTAAACAATAAAGAATATGCATTTGTGTGTTTCTCTGTGTGTAATAGGTATGAAAGAGTGTATACATGTGTGTTCCTGTGTGATCTTTTAGATAAAACGAGGGTTTGAATTGGTGAAAAAATTTCATGAGTCCTATCTAGGTCTACATAAGAGAGCTCTGAAAATACAAAGTGCATAGGGCCTAAATGTAGTGATTAGAAGATCTAAATGTTGTCAGGAATGACCCACGGAGTGAATAATTTGTTTCCCTAGAAACATATGGAATCCACTGACTTCAGGAAATATTTTCAGAGCACACACATATTTCTTCAAGACGTTAACATCCCAGGGGAAAAGGAGGAATAAAAACATGACAGGGAGTAATTTAAAATGGCAGGTACTGCAGTTTTCTTTTCCTGTGCTGGAAACCTGATATTTGATACCAATGTAGATGATTTTCTTATGATTGCTATAAAAAGTTGGTACTGTTCTTTCCAAATTCTCTAAGATTTATTTTTTCCTCCTCCTTTGTGGAATGTTGTTGTTTTTGAATGGCTTGGATTGTGGGTACAAAGAAATCAAAACATTGCACATTATTTCTTATAATGTAACCACAAGAAAACGCAAATGTTGAGGCTCTGATTCACAAAAGAATATTGCCTATTAGTTACAGTATGGTTCAGTGGGAAAATAGAGTCTAAAATTCAATTATATTTCACTAGACTGTAACACAATCAAACCTTGATTTTTGTGCATCAGTTATGTTGTTTCTCCATTTCATTTTAATCTTTTCAGCATTTTAAATAAGATTATAACACCTCAGAAGACTTAAATGCTGGACTTCAATAAAGGCAACCTAGGTTCTAAGTCTCATTTTGCTATGAATGAGATATGTGACTTTTGGCAAATTACTTAAATTCTTTGAGTTTCAATTTCTTTACCTATAAAAATGGGCTGATACTATCCATCTTAAAAATTATGACGATTAAATCAGAAATAATAAATATGTTTTTCCTTTCTTTGCTTCTAAATGTTCAGTCTTTGGGTGGCTGTTGAAAATGCTGGGTATATTTTCCACAAATCTTGGAGAACATAATCTTCCACATGAATCTAAATGTATAAGGCAATACTTGTGGAAAAAATATCAGAATTACTTAGGTGATGTGGGTGTCCTGAAATTAAGGTGTGTTACACGGTGGAAAGATGGTTCCTGAGTTTAAAAACAGTAGGGCTTTGTCTGAGGATACAGATTTTTATGACAATGGTATTTGTAATGATGACTCACAGTATGAAATACATCTTAACATTGTAACTCTGCACATTCATTTATGTATGTGTACATGTATATACTATATGTGTGTGTGTATATATATATATATGTATATATGAAACTGGCATTTCATAAGATTATAATATCTTTGCTATATATGAAAGTCTCTTGGAAGTTACGTATATCGTTGCTATATGCGAAAGTCTCTGGTCACTTCTACTCTTCTTTTTTTCTGTTTCGCTATTTAAAAAAGTACTGGTTACAACTTAATAATTTGATTTCAAGATCCACTAATGAATTAAAGAATCCACTAATGAAGCAATCGCATAACTTGAAAACCTTTCAGATATGAATATATCTGTAACAGAGCCTTTTTTTCTGATTGAATTATCACAAAGAATATCTTTATAAGCCTCAAATTTACAAGATTCTTGGCAATCACCTTATTAGCATTTCTTTTGACAGTCTGAAAGATAATATTATTTTTGAACACGAACTTATCAACAGTCTTCAACCTAAGGCAAAACTTAAGTCACCTGCCCTCTGATATTAATAACTTCTCCAAGACAATTGTGTTGACCACTTAGCTTGTTTAGATTGATGTAGTTGTTTAAAAGGCAACAGAGGGGCCCTTGCAGGACTGGCTTCATGGCTATAGAGTCTGTTTAGGTCACACAAGTTTCTGTCCTTAGAAAGGCCCTGTACTTGGTTTAATGCTCTGTTGTTACCATCTTAAAATTCTTAATAATTTTATTTTAAAACTTGTGATTTGTAACTGAAGTTTGATGGGCTAATAGAGCATGCCTATGAGCAGAGAAGGTACAAGCAATATGTGTGTTCACAATTCCTTGCCATCCATTTGTAAAGAGCCTTTTTGATGCCTCATCAACACAGAGTTGCAATGAACCCACAAGGCATGGGGTTTCAGCAAGACTTAAAGTAAATATAAGGTTAAGTGTGTCATGGAAGCTTTTATATTATAGAAGGAAAGAGAGAGATAGTACAAACCCATAGTTTCTTTTTCTTTCATTCCTTCCTTACTCATGGGTAAGCTGAAGGTAGAGAGTGTTGGTACGATGTGTGCATATCAAGAAGTGAAGTGAAAACAAGTGCGTTTGTTTTGTGCAGAGTTTGCATTGTTCTAGTAAAAACCAAGTGCACATGCATGTATAAACTACAAAATAGGGATTGTATAATTTCAGTGATTCTGCTTTCAGTCAGATGTTTTCATATTTGCATTTAAAACTGGTGTTGCACAATATAAAAGTGAACAGTAAAATTTATACTAATAATTAAAAATTTTAATTGTTCTTTACTTATAATGACATTAAATAGCAAATAAAAACGCCATGACAGTTTAAGAGAGAAGGCACAATATAAAAGAAAAAGTTATATATTTTGATAACTTTTAATACTACTTTTTTTCTGCTTTATGAACAAGGGACTTTATATCTTCATTTTGCACTGAGCCTCATAATTTATTTAGTTGGCCTGAGCTGCAAAATTTACTCTCTCTCTATATATACATACACACATACACACACACACACACACACACACACACACACACACATATGAAATATGTCAAGAAAGAAAAGCCAGCGGATAGATAAAAAGGATCATAGGAATTCAAATATCAATTCATTTCTTTATTCATCTGTCCACTCAATTGTTTACTGAGCTTCTATTAAGTTGTCCTAAACTGCAGATTCACACAAGTGAGCAGGACAGAGCATTACTGCTCTCATTCATCTTGATATATGGGGAAGACACTCATTATCATTAAATATTTACAATGACAATTATTTAATAAAAAATGTTAAGGAGTAAGAAGGAAAAATCCAAGATGTATGAAGGTATATACTAAACTACATCTAACTGATAATACCAGTTCAAGAGCAACTTTAAACTTCCTCTTTCCTACCCTAGTAGATGCCAAGCACTGTTTAAGGCAATGAAAATGTAATAAACATTGGCCCCAAGAAATTATTCCCAATGTATTGCAAGAATCATGTATTCATTGTTAATATGTAATAATGTGCAATACTGTTATGACAGAGATGGATTTAAGGTGAAGCAAAGATAAAGCAGTCATTTTTTGAGTGTTGCTGATGGGGATTGGGGTAAAGAGCCCCTAAAGAAGCCTCCTACTAAGAGGAATATGGGAGCAATAATTTTTGTAGGATTTGAGAAGTCAATGTTTTAAATATTAGCACCTTAAATCGAATGAGTCGAAATCAGAACTAGAGAACTTTCCTATGATATATTGCCTTTCCCTGGGCTCTAGTGAGATGTCTCGCCCAGATCTTTATCTCTCTCTCTATTGAAATGGAGATTTCACTTGCAGCCTTCCAGAAAACTCTTTGAATACCAAGTACTTTTTTTATCAGTCAATATCTCCTTCTTTGCTATTTAGAACTTTGTTGCTAGGTTAATCATTCTCTGTTGCTATGCTAACAGAATTGATAGCAGCTGTGGTTTATCTTAGAAGATATTCTGTTTATTTGATTAATATTGCTCATCATTGGCCAAAAGATTCAATTGCTTGTCTAACTTTCAAAATGCCCTGGCATATTTCCCTTATCTTTAATGTCTTTTAATACATAACTTCCAAGATTAAATATTCACATCTAAGTTATTTCTAGTATTAGATTTTAACATAGCCAAGAACTCCAACCTATCTAAATCTTTAAGAACATTCATTAGATTAAAATTTCTTTGTATATCACATTGTACTGAGTAGGCTACAACACTGCAATATGAAATATTTTCTCTCTTGATTTATAATGAAATTATCTCTAGTTACTAATGGTAACTGGTAAAACTAATGGTAATTTTCCTTGTTTAAAAACTTGATTGGGGGAGGATTTCATATCAACTGATGGAATATTTATCTTAAGCACTTTTTCACTCTTTCCTTGAATGTAACATCTTGCTTTGAATTTTATTCCCCGGTTGCACTGACATAAACAGGTTATGGTGTCCCTTTTGTATAGTGCTTAAATTCTCGTAAATTCTAATATTGACATGGATACCACTTAACTGTCTTTCTACAGTTTGTTTTCTGAAAATGAATATTCAGATTACTGATCTACCCTACCATGTTATCTTATTCTTATGTCTGCAAGGATTTATAATTGTTTTCTGGTTCTATCACATGTTTGTGTATTATCTCCCTTCCTGAGAGTGAGATTCAGGTTACTTTTTAAACATGCATAGTTTGCCCAACATTTGGAATATATATGGCATGAGTGCATAAATTTGAACATTTTAAAATAGGTTTAATTTAAGGGATTACTTTTGCCCCAAATAATGAGAGGTCTCCAGGTAAATGCACCCATTGTGTGATTTTAGGAAAGGAGATTCATTTTTAAAAAGTCTTCAAATTGTAGGCAGTGACCTAATAGGACCTGAAGGACCAAGTACAAGTACCTCAGAAGAGCCTCTGGCCAGGAATAGTAATGAAAGTATCGTGAAAGGTTTTTTTCCAGTTTCCTTCTTTCATGCCTGCATTATGAAATCTTGAGTACAAAATTCAGATACTTAGAGTTTAAGACTACAAAACCTTATGACTAAATTCATTTCAAATAATCTCATATATAGCACAAAGATTCTATTTCCACCATTGATGATTTCTTTCCTTTTATGATTTTAATCGTTTATCTAGAATCACAAAATAAACCTCTTCCCAAACTTCATATTTATTCCAAAGCAGAAGTTGCAAGCCAAGAAGTTCCCGCTGTAAATTCTAGAGCAGTATCTGCTATGATCTGTGTGGATCTCTGGCTGGTTGCTTTACGCCTGGTTCTGGAGCCTCTGCCGGTGCATTCTAAGAAGACCAACGGAAGACCAGCAACCCACAGCAGAACAAACTCAGAAGGAAATGTAACTAACTTCTAGCCTCTCACAGTTTTAGACTTTGGTTCATGATGAGTAGAAGAATGTCCATCTTGATAATGAAACCAGTGAAATGAAACCTTATGTTGGTACAGCTGCAGTTATCAGTGAGAGTGACTTCACCTTCATCCAAATGGGTAAGAACAAATTATCTTACTGACTGAGGCCAAAAAACTAAGAAATTCCCATAGCCTGACCTGTTATTGAGACGTGTAATACCTCCACAAGTGATGTGTCAAGTGCCCAACACACTGTGAATATCACAATGAACCAAAGACTGTCATCACTAAAGTAATATGTTTAGAATATGGTTAATCGAATCTGAGTAAAAAGTATCAGATGGTGCTGTTCTGATCATCCTACGTTTCAAAGCATTGTCATTTCACCATAGAGGAGAAAAATAACTAAACCAAAGTAAGAGTGAATTACTCTCTAACTTGGAAAACAAGAAGACATGCCTGGCAGAACTAGGCCCAAATAATTCAGCTCAAAGATCATATCATATTCTTCATCTTATATCCAGTTCCTTACTTAAAAGAAAGTTGTCCTCTGTAAGTTCACTTGGCCAACACTGTCCTATAATAACAATATTTTAGGTGGTGGTTAGCTTTCCAAGATTGATACAAATGCCTACTTTATTCAAGAAAACATGCCTGCAGTATAAATATGTACAGAACATGTTTTGTTTTTCGCAGTTGAATTACATGGGAAAGATTCAACACTAGTTTCCCATAGATTGGTGCTTGAAGTAAAAGTACACTTTAATTAGACAGGAAGTTCAAAACTGGCAAGTTTGTGTGGTTTTTAAGAAGTTACATTGGCATTTTCAAGGTCTTCAAAGACTGATAGCATTTGTGGCTAACTTTACTTACAGTGTTTAACCTTTCTCTTTTCTTATACGGGCATTGTTCCACAGACCTACACCTGTGTTGTCAGCTATACCTTAGAACAGAAGGAACGTGTATGCCAAAGGGATGATAAGTGTTTCTGTATAAATCCAACATGCAATAGCAGATATACAAGAAGGAGTAAGTGGCCAGGGTGGTATATTTATAGACAAGGGATAGTACCCAAGACTGAATTATCTCTGTTGTGCTAGAAATACAAAATGTAAGAACATTATGGCAGACACAAACCTTCTCAGGAAAAGAAGTAGGTTGTGGAGAAGAGATGCTGAAACATGCATTGGACTTAAACAGGACAGGGCCAGAAAGGCCAGAGCAGACACTAGTTCAGACAAAAGAAGAAAATGAAAATGAAGACCCGACCTGGGAAAAATTGCATGAGTAAGGGGTATAATCAGGGGTCATTTCACACCCTTGAATACAAAGGAAGACAGACTATCCAGGAAGCTAGACTACTAACCTAGACAGACTAGATCAATACAGAAACAATACTCAGTAACAGTTCGTATTAAGAACCAGATATTGTGACAATCTTCACGTGGGTTATTGTACCTATTCTTCACGAGAACCTCAATGTGGATATTATGATTATGAAGGGCCATATCGTACATTCCAATTTTAGAGATGAGAAAGCTCTGTGATAGAGAAATGTTAAATAATTTGTCTAGAGTCTTTCAGATACTAAGTGGGACATGAGAGATTTGGACTTAAGAAGTCTGATATTGGGGACCTCACTGCTGTATGCAAATATCCCAAAGGAGCATTAAATGGTCCAAACCCGAAATAAGACAGTTCAGGTGTGTGACTATTGGAGCTAAGATTAGATTCTGCTGGAGTTTATTTATTGCTCCTGCTGTCATTGATAAACCCTATTTCTAATGGTTTCAATCTTCTAGGTCCCTTGAAGGTGGCAGGTAGCATGTATCAAATCATATAGTTCCCATCCTAGCCACTAGGTGGTGAATACTATCAACTCAAGAGTGTTTCTCGATATGAACAGTGTAGAAAAGGATAAAATGTTTGTAGTTTTCAGTGGTCAAACTAGGTACTCTTTTTGTATAGTGGCGAAATAGCTAATTATTTTTAAAAAGAAAAAAATAATGTTGAAGGGACAGATTTTCTCATTCTTAACGTACTTATTGAGTGTCTATTGTGCACCAGGCACTGGGGTAGACGCTGGAAACATAAAGATAAGGAACAGATTGGGGGGGAGATCTAATCACCTACCCAGGGTTATATATCAATGTGGTGATTGGCTAAATAGACACCTATGCCAGATGTAAAATTGAAGAGAAATACTGCAAAACGAGGTGTTTGTGTGTGCACATCTACGTGTATAGTCAAAGAAAGATTACAAGAAGTTCAGGAATGAAGAGACCAAGACCTAGGATAAAGATTTTGCCACTTATGCAACAGGATGCAGCAGCATTCATAGAACAAAACAGGGCTCTATCAAAGATAACTATCAGAGTATGAATTCTGTATAGTTCCTTTACTTTTAATGGCAATGACTCAAATTATAATTGGTTATATCTGATTACTGTCACTCTGGAACTGTATATATTTGGAGATTTTATGTGCTTATTATTTTAAAATAATGATCAATTCTACACTTATATAAACAAAAGACATCAATCTTCTAATTAGAGATTCTGGTCAGCTGATATAACTAGTGTTATTATAACTGTTTAGTAATAAATAAATAGAATGCAGCAAACTATATGTTATATAAATAAAAATGGACTGATATTCTTTGTTTTGTGTATATACGTGTGTGTGTGTGTGTGTGTGTGTGTGTGTGTGTGTGTTAGCCAAAGGTATCAACAACAACAAAAGACTTTGAATTTCAAGCTTGAATAAACTTGATTTTTCTCAACTTGCCATTTTTGTGTTTTTTGAAAGCCTACATTTGGGAAGCTGAATTTTGTGAGGTCAGATACAGTTCTTGTTCTTATTATGCCAATTAATGTTAAGATTGGTTTCATGCTTGTGGCTACGAAAAATACCAGGGTTGATATTACCACCCATATTGGCCAACGGGAGAAAGCAGAATCCTGAGTTGGGCTCTGAACCCAGTAGCATTGGAGAACATCCATGCATGGTTAACCCACTTGCCAGAGGCCCACTGGGAGTAGTTAGAGTGAGATTTCCCCTTTCCTGTTGCTTGAAATCCCTAATATTGAGTTCAAGAATATCCAGACCACTCACCTATACACATGACAGTCAGAGTATTTATAGTAGAAAACCAGACATGGCATTCCCACCTAAATACTATAAAAGAATGAAACTAAATCATAGTTTTAAAAATAGATAATTGAATATCATGTAAAGCCATGTAGGCCAAGGAAACTAGAAATTTTTCTTAATTTTTAAGTGATCTACTTAAATAAGAAAATTTAAATTTTTATTCTACCTCTATCATTGTATTAGAAAATATGTCTGGAATCTTCTTGAGAAAACTTGAGTATCTCTTACTAAAAAGCATGCTGTGGCAAAAGCAAAATCTCAACAAAATAGCAACAACACGGAATGATTAAATATCTACTTATGTACATGAAAATTAACCTACTACTCTTAAGGTGAAGTAATTTATTTCTCAAATCAGATTTTGATTCGACAAGTTGTATTTATTCAGGATAAAGAAAAAAGCCCGCAATTTCAGAGCTAGCAGAGCTGATTGAGCAACTCAATGAGGTTTTGATTGTGCCAAGGTAGACCCAGAATTTAATTAGTGGAGAAGATGGAAGGATATAAGCAATTTGCATAATAAAAATGAAAGAATTTTACATTTTTGTCAGCTCAATAAATGAATAAATAAATGAATAAAAAGAATCTAAATAAATTAGACTTTTCTATTTCTTAAGGAGGCTGTAGCGGGTAGAGACTGAATACTTTTTAAAATGCCTAATTTATGTCACCTACTGTGCTATTGTATTATCACTACATTCACTTCTCTACTATTCCTGCCTAATTGTAAAAATTATAAAACAATGCTTTTTCTTCTGTGCATGGTGTTTTGAAAAAATTATTGGGTCAACAGCGGCAGAAAAAAAAACCTTCAGGAGAAAATTAGAAGTATACCTAAATGAAAATGTAGACTAAAACACCTCTTTGCCCAAGGATAATGTATGGTTTTCTTTCCAGGCTAGACTCTGAAAAACAAAGATAACTGCATTGATTTGTGATGCTACTTTGCATTATCTATAAGTTCTAGAAGTGCTCCCAGCTATAAAATTAATGGAATAAATGATCTTGAATCAGTAATACTTTTAATTTATCTGGTAGAAGTAACTGAGAGAACACGTTCACACTCCCGGCCACATGCAATTACCAATAAAGAAAATGACTTCCAATAAGATGAGCTCACAATAAAAAGTAACCAGTGAGATGAGGAAAAAAATCTAGTATATAAAGATATAACAAAGAAAAATTGGGCACACAGAACTTTAGGGTACAGAATTAGAAGTTATGGACTACAAAGAAAAATGTTTAAATTGATCATATCAACACAAAATAAATTGAAAAGTACAATATGTTATGAAAACATAATAGGCATCTTTAAAAAATAACCAAATATAATCTCCAGAGAAAACAATGTAATCATTTTTTAAAGACCACAGGAAAGCAGATTAGGTGCTGCTAAAGGGAGAATCTCTGAACTGGAATATAGATCTGAGGAACTACCCAGAATGCAGCACACAAACAGAAAAAGATTAAAAACATGAAGTACAGACTAGACACACAGGTACTAGAGTGAGAGTGAGGAGATCCAGCATTTGTTAAACAGTGTGGCAGACCCAATATACAAAGAGAATTTCTCAGAAGTGATGACAGGACCACTTATATTAAAACAATAGTAATAACTCATTGAGTTTCAAGCAGGACATATAAGACTAATCTTCATGTCTGTAATCCCAGCGCGTTGGGAGGCCGAGGCAAGTGAATCAAAAGGTCAAGAAATGGAGACCATCCTGGCCAACATGGTGAATCCCATCTCTACTAAAAATACAAAAATTAGTTGGGTGCAGTGGCACACACCTGCAGTCCAGCTACTCAGGAGGCTGAGGCAGAAGAATCTCTTAAACCCGTAAGGCGGGGGTTGCAGTGAGCTGAGACCATGCCACTATACTCCAGCCTGGCAACAGAGCAAGACTCCATGTCACACACACATACACAAAGAAAAATCTGCACCTATAAATACTGTAATGAACTGCAGAATCACGAAAGATTAAAAGAATTCTTCAAAGCAACTAAAGATAAAAGATGTATTACTTATAAAACAACTAAATTTCTCAAAGCAGAGAAAGACCATAAGTTACAGATAAAATTGTGTCTCCCCCAAATTTGTGTGTTGAAGTCCTAACTCTCAGTTCTCCAGAATGTGACTTTATTTGATATAGGATAATTAAAGATATAATTAGTTAAGATGAAGTCACCCCAGAATTGCATGTTCCCCTAATCCAACGTGACTAGTGTTCCTATAAAAAGGAAAATTAGGAGACAGATGAGCGCAAAGGAAAGGTGATGTGAAGAGAGAGAGCGAGAAAGTGGTTGTTTTTTACAAGTCAAGGAGAGAAGCCTGGAACAAATTCTTCCCTCATATCTCTCAAAAGGAATCAACCTTGCTGACACTTTGATTTTGGACTTCTAGCTTTGAAAACTGTGTAATGACAAATTTCTGTTTTTTAAGCTACCTTATTTGTGGTGGTTTGCTGTAGCAGTCCTAACAGATTGATACAACAGACAACAATGGAACATATTATAGCTTCAGAATACTGAGGAAAGTTAACTTTTCATTTGAAATTATATGCCAAGCTATCATTTACATATAATGACAACAAAAATATAATTTTCAAATAAATAAGAATAACTTTCTCCATTCGGAGATCCTCATAAAAATTTCTTTAAAGATGTACCTTAGGAAGAAGAAAATGGAATAAATTCAATGCAAGAAGACATGATATGCAATTGGATTTTCGAAACTAGAGATAAATTTAAGCAATCATTAGTTCATTAAAATAAAAATTCTAAAGAGTAATTTTACAGATGTCAAAGAAAGGTGCTAAGGAAAGATATAATAAATGTAAAATAAAAACATCATGTAAGTTTAGAAAAGAATAATTAAAATTAAAGCATAATAAAATTCTTATATTGTCTGGGAGGAATATGTTATAATAAGATTTATTTTTTTATTCATCAAACTGACTGACAGGAAGAAAGACAAATAAAGGTTTTTAATACTTCCTGATTTATGTGGTGATGGGTTGAGAAAAGAAAATTAACAAGGGAATAGATAATTAATGCTGGTGTGTTTGTAACAAATGAGCAAATTTGGTTTCTTAAAATAAGTATATTCTAACAAATACAACTGTAAAAATAATATTGTGATATATACATTTCCTTCAGTAAATAAGTGAAGCAAATCTTTTGTAATCATAGCTTAATTGTATAAAAATGATAAAATCTTTGCAGTTAGTAACAAATAACACAGTAAGTTTTCTTGCTCTTCTCATTTAGCAAAGTACTCAGAAATGTAAAATTATGATGTTAAGTTACATAACATGCAAAGGTTTCATGAAAGTACAACCTTTGTATCACTTGGCAAATGCTTTTTAGTTTATCACTTTTATGAGAAATGGTATGTAAATATTCTCCAAAATTCTGTTATTTTTGCAGTAAATCTCAATGTGGTTTGGGACTGGGTTACAACTACAATCTCAACTAAAGCTGAATCACAAAATTTAGATTTACAATTTTCTATGTCTACAGTATAGTTATTAATAACAGACATTGTTAAAACAAATTTGTTTATATTGAAAATTAAATGTAGCCACTAGAAGAATTTTTTAAGCATAAATGTGAAACAAAAATGTATAACTAGTATAAGCAATATTAGGTTGGATAAGATAACTAGCAAATAAAAAAGATAACAATGCTAAAAGTAAACCAAATTAAAAAAAATTCCAATAAATGTAAATGGAGTAAACTTTTTTTTCTTGAGGCGAAGTCTTGCACTGTCACCCTGGTGCAATCTTGGCTCACTGCAACCTCTGCCTCCATAATTTCCTTCAAATAATTCTCCTTCCTCAGCTGCCCAAGTAGCTGGGATTACAGGGACAGGCCATCATGCCCAACTAATTTTTGTATTTTTAATAGAGATGGGGTTTCACCAAGTTGGCCAGGCTGGTCTCAAACACTTCACCACAGGTGATCTGCTCTCCTTGGCCTCCCAAAGTGCTGAGAATACAGGTGTGAGCCAACACGCCCAGCCAAGAACACTTTATTTAAAGGTAAATAATCTCAGTTACAACACCAAGAATAAATTCAATTATATTTATGAGAATCACACCTTAAGCATAACAAAAAACAGCTAATATTTACCTAGGAATAAGCACATTTCATAGTGCTTTACTTAGAATGATACCTTCTTCAAACCTCACAAAAACCTTTTGACATAGTATTCAGTTGGATTGACCTCATGCTTACGTCCAAAACTATCTGGAGTAGTCATCTTTGGCCAAAGTTATGATATATTTTAATCAGTGATAAATTATGTTCTGTAACTGTGCGTTCATAAATTGTACATCCATTCTAGGGAAGGGTGCACCAATTTGTCAACACTGTTTTGTAATTGATGATTTGCATCTGTTTTTGGTGGAACCTGGCTAATTTTTATGGTTAATGATGATCATATAGCTGAAATGTGGCTCTGTGACCACCTCTCTATAACGGCACCCATCATGAGCAGACATTGAGCTTCTTGGTACCAAGGTGCTTTGCATACATTTTGACAGTGATTCAAAACTAGGAGAACAAGTCCATCCAGTGCAATCCATAGTAAGAAGACAAGCCTGTATCTGAGATTTCCAGACCCCTTTCAATGAATACCTTTGTTTTGTCATTGTTGCATTGTATCCTTTACCCATAATAAAGCTGTTTTGTGAGCATACACTATTTGAGTCCTTTCAGCAAACATACGCTTACATTTATTGTACATCAATTTACATTTATTGGAATTATACATATTTATTGGAAACATACACATGCTAATTAATATAACATTAAGGCAGATATATAGTTGTTAATATCTCTGTTTTAAAAATGAGAACACAGGGGCATGGAGATGTTACAAAACTTCCCCTTGATAATACTGTTACAAAGTGACAGAGAAGGGACTTAAACCCAGGAGTCTGGCTCCAGACTTGCTGTCTTACTAACTGTACTACATTGCATCTCTGGTGGAACAGAAAAATTAAAAACGAAAATGGGAAAAACGTACTTGGTAAATACATCCTAAGAGGAAACTTGTGCAGCTTTATAATTATTGAACAGAATAGACTTCGAGGCAAAAGATATTACAGAGAGAAAACTTTGCTAAGTAATTATATATAAAAATAGTAATCAGAAAGATGTAACAATTCTGAACATGTGTGCACCTATCAAAACAGTCTTATTATGCACAAGAAAAATTGAAACAATTTCAAGAAGAAATTGACCAATACACAATCATGATGCATAGCACCATTCTTTTAATATTTGATAAGGCAGGCAGATTAAAAATAATATTGATTTTGAAAATTTGAACAACACATAAAAAGCTTGCTAATTTGGGCACATATGTAATATGCCCTTAAATTAGAGAGCACATGTGACCACATATTATTTTTAAAGGACTATTAAGGTATATAACAGGTGTATATGGTATATAAAACAATACTTTTTAATTTAGGTTACATTTTTTATTATTCAGTAACAAAATTGGAAATAAATAACAAAATGACCAATAACTGTGTCTTATATCAAAACATTTAACAATGAACTTCTACATCAAGACTTTTGGTATAAATGGGAAAATATAAATCGGAGTATTTTTCCTCTTCTTCCTGGCATACTTAAAAAGCAACAAGAAAAAAAAAAGCCCGTATAAACTTCATCTTGATGAATACAGGAAAAAATTATAATATGAATATATATTTGAGATTAAGAGCAGAAGACAAAGAAGGGCCCACTAGCAGTCAGAGAGCCCCAGCAAAGGCTGGGTATAGTGGCTTACTCCTGTAATCCCAGCACTTTGGGAGGCTGAGGCAGGCGGATCACCTGAGGTTAAGTTTTAGACAAGCCTGGCCAACATGGCAAAACCCTGTCTCTATTAAAAATACAGTAATTAGCTGGGTGTGGCGGTGCATGCCTTTAATCCCAGCTACTGGAGGTGCTGAGGCAGAAGAATCACTTGAACCTGGGAGATGGAGATTTCAGTGAGCCAAGATCACACCACTGCACTCCAGCCTGGGCAACAGAGTGAGACTCTGTCTCAAAAAAAACCAAAAAAAAGTCCCAGCAAAAGTGTTTGTGTAAAGCTTAGGGGAGTGGCATAAAGTGCAAAAACTACATTCAGCATTGATGTTATTCAGTGCACATAATAGTGTTAATTATTAAAATCCTGCAATAATTCAGAGCAGATTTGTAAATAGTTGGTGTTTCATGCACACTGAGTACATTGACCAGCCACCTTTCAGGTGCTTTGGCTTTCTCTGCTCTCTTCCTTTCTATACTATTTGTTAAATACTTTAAATATTACCCTGGTTAGTCACTTTTTTACAATAAGCATGGGAACTACTAAGATTAAGGCTGATGGAAGGAGGCTTTGTTTATCTGGGAAGGGGGAGTTGGAGAGATATGATTACAGTAAAACCCCCCCCCCACACACACACACAATGTATACTCAGGCCCATTCTATCCTTGCCTTCAAAGGAAACTCTTGCAAATAGTTGATCCGGAAAATCCAACTAATTCAAAAATAATAAATTTTTAAAAAGAAAAATTAGAATTCATACAAAGATAATATAACAAAAAAGAAGAAAATGAGCATTACAACATGCCAATAGATGAAAAATACCAGAAGAGGGACACCATGGAGTAGTTGAAAAGTGTGATCAAATACATGAATGAAAATAATAAAATCAATGAGTTAATAAATTCCATGTTGGAAAGGTATAAAGAAGAAATGAAAAAAAAAATAACAAAACCCTTAGGAAAGAGAAGCCAGAGCACTAGAAGGATATTAAATAAGAAATACTTGAACTAAAGAATAAAGGAGGTAATTGGCAGTGATGAAATTAGAAAGACTACTAAATATTAGAGACACTGGAGAAAACAATGGATGATAAAAATAAGAAACTAAATACCATTAAGTGGAAATTAGAGAAATAGTGAAAAATGAGAAAGCATGATAAAGATTTGCATCTATATTCAATCTTTATCATCATGTTTGACAGAAAAAAATTGATCCAGAAGTGTTGACACTGAAATATATTCTAGTAAATTTTTAATTTTAGACATAAAAATAATATATGTTTGCCTGGTTAGTCTAGTCTCTTCCTTTGTGTGTGTGTATGTGCATGTGTGTGTGTGTGTGCATGTGCATGCATGATGGTAGAGAATGGAGCCAATAAGTACTTAATTACTGTACTTAATTACACTGTGGCAATATAAGTTCCCTGTACCTCATCACTATAGTTCATAGTTAAGTATAAACTTTGAAAAAAACACGAACAGATGGAAATACATTCCATGCTCATGGTTAGGAAGAATCAATATCGTGAAAATGGTTGTACTACCCAAAGTAATTTATAGATTCAGTGCTATCCCCATCAAGTTATCATTGACTTTCTTCACAGAATTGGAAAAAAACCACCTTAAATTTCATATGAAACAAAAAAAGAGCCATCATAGCCAAGACAATCCTAAGCAAAAACAAAAAAACAAAAGAAACAAAAAAACAAAAAACCTAACCTGAAGGCATCATGCTACCTGACTTCAAACTACACTACAAGACTACAGTAATTAAAACAGCTTGGTCCTGGTACCAAAACAGAGATATAGACCAATGGAACAGGACAGAGGTCTTAGAAATAATGCCATACATCTACAACCATCTGATCTTTTGCAAACCTGACAAAAACAAGCAATAGGGGAAGGATTCCCTATTTAATAAATGGTGTTGGGAAAACTGGCTAGCCACATATAGAAAGCTGAAACTGGATCCCTTCCTTATACCTTTTACAAAAATTAACTCCAGATGGATTAAAGATTTAAACATAAGACCTAACACCACAAAAACCCTAGAAGAAAACTTAGGCAATACCATTCAGGACATAGGCATAGGTGAGGACTTCATGACTAAAACACCAAAACCAATAACAACAAAAGCCAAAATTGACAAATGGGATCAAACCAAACTAAAGCGCTTCTGCACAGCAAAAGAAACTATCATTAAAGTGAACAGGCAACCAATAGAATGGGAAAAAATGTTTGCAATCTACCCATCTGACAAAGGGCTAATATCCAGAATTTACAAGCAACTTAAACAAATTTACAAGAAAAAACAAACAACCCATCAAAAAGTGGGCACAGGATATGAACAGGCACTTCTCAAAAGAAGACATTTATGCAGCCAACAAACATATGAAAGAAAGCTCATCATCACTGGTCATTAGAGAAATGCAAATCAAAACCACATTGAGATACCATCTCATGCCAGTTAGAATGGTGATCATCAAAAAATGAGGAGACAACAGATGATGGAGAGGATGTGAAGAAATAGGGACACTTTTACACTGTTGCTGGGAGTGTAAATTAGTTCAACCTTTGTGGAAAACAGTGTGATGATTCCTCAAGGATCTAGAACTAGAAATACCATTTGACCTAGCAATTCTATTACTGGGTATATACCCAAAGGATTATTATTATTTTATTTATTTTTTTATTGCATTTTAAGTTTTGGGGTATAGGTTGAAGACCATGTAAGATTGCTACATAGGTACACACATGGCAGTGTGGTTTGCTGTCTTCCTCCCCATCACCTATATCTGGCATTTCTCCCCATGTTATCCTTCCCCAACTCCCCACTCCCCGCTGTCCTTCCCCTATTTCCCCCGACAGACCCCATTGTGTTATGCTCCCCATCCCCTGCTATCCTTCCACTAGCCCCCCCCACCCCCTGACAGGCCCTAGTGTGTGATGTTTCCCTCCTTGTGTCCATGTGTTCTCATTGTTCAATACCAAAATACGAGATTTTCTGTTCTTGTGTCAGTTTGCTGAGAATGATGCTTTCCAGGTTCATCCATGTCCATACCCAAGGGATTATTAATCATTCTATTATAAAGACACATGCACACATATGTTTATTGTGGCACTGTTTACAATAGCAAAGACTTGGAACCAACCCAAATGCCCATCAATGATAGGCTGGATAAAGAAAATGTGGCACATATACACCATGGAATACTATTCAGCCATATAAAAGGATGAGCTCATGTCCCTTGTAGGGCCATGGATGAAGCTGGAAACCATCATTCTCAGCAAAGTAACACAAGAACAGAAAAGCAAACACCGCATGTTCTTACTCATAAGTAGTTGTTGAACAATGGTAGCACATGGAAACAGGGAGGGGAACATCACACACTAGGGCCTGTCAGGGGGTGGGGGGGCTAGTGGAAGGATAGCAGGGGTTAGGGGGATTGGAGTGGGATAGCATTAGGAGAAATACTTAATGTGGATGGTGGGTGACAGATGCAGCAAACCACCATGGCACATACATAACTATGTAACAAACCTGTACATTCTGCTCATGTACCCCAGAACTTAAAGTATAGTAAATAAATAAATAAAATCAAAAAAATTTTAAAAACCTGTTTTTATTACAGACAAATCTGTTCAACAATTACCAATTAAGTCCAATCTTGTTTTATTGTTTCCTTACCCATTTTCCTCCCCCCTGTATTATTTTGAAGCAAATTAAGAGATCTTATATCTACTTTCACATATATTAGTATGTATCTCTAAAAAAAAACTCATTTAAAAAATAACTACAGTCATGTTATGAACAAACACCAACTATAATTCTTGAATATCATAAAAGTTTCAAATATCTTATAAATATTACTTAATGCTTAGTGTTTTTGTTTGGATCAGGTGTAAGTAACATCTGATCGGTTGATTTGCCTTTAAGTAATTTTATTTTGTTTCTCCTGGGTTTCTATTTTTTTCTTTGAAATTTATTTCTTGAAGACAAGATCTTCCAGGGTTTACAAGTCTGCAGTTTTTTTGATTATATTCTTGTTATGTTATTTTACATGTCCCTATGTCCTCTGTATTTCCTATAAATTTCCCTCTAGATTTAGAAGCTTGATTAGATTGAGATTCAAAATATTAAATTATTTTGAGGGACAAGACCTGACAGAGGTTCATATTGTCTCCTTTTCACTCCATTAATTCATTAGAGTTTGCAAAATTGTGATGTTTTTTCAAATATGATTATTTTTATTTGCTGGAATATCTATATTTAAAGTTTGTTTTTTTCATAATTCTTTGCCTGATGTTTGTGTCTTTAAAAACACTTTTTTATATACTTTTGTCCAGGTTTTAAGGTTGTTTTAGGATCAGAGGCTAAATTATGCCATCTTGGAGAGAATCTGAAGTTTCTTTGTTATCTATTAATAGAGCTTCACAATTTTTTACAGGTCTTGTATACGTTTTATAAAATTTATTCCTAGAGAGAAATTGATTTATATAAAAACCTAGAAACTTTTGTACTGGATATTCAATTATTCATTTAACCAGCAGCATTAATTGGATTTAACTACCTACAGGTCTTATTTTCGACATAATATATTGTATATATTATGACATAATATATATTTTCAATAATGTATTATATTATCGGGAGTTTTTTGAGCATTAACTTGCATGATCACAAGGTCCCACAGTAGGCTGTCTGCAAGCTAAGGGGCAAAGAGAACCAGTCTGAGTCCCAAAACCAAAGAAGTTGGAGTCCAATGTTCAAGGGCAGGAAGAATTCAGCACAGGAGAAAGATGTAAGCTGGGAGATTAGGTCTGTCTCTCCTTTTCATGTTTTTCTGCCTGCTTTATACTCGCTGGAAGCTGATTAGATTGTACTCACCAGATTAAGGGTGGATCTGCCTTCCCCAGCCCACTGACTCAAATGTTCATGCCTTTTGGCACCACCCACACAGACATATCCTGGATTAATACTTCATACCCCTCAACTGAATCAAGTTGACATTATTAACCATCACACTGTGTATATATTCCATTAGCTGTATTATATATGTATTCCAACATATATAGAGAGAGGTTGAATTAACCATCTCACTGTATATATTCCATTAGCTGTAATATATGTGTATTCCAACCTATATATATACACGTTGAACATCCCCAATTCAGAAATCCAAATTTTAAAATGCTCCAAAATATAAAACGTTTTGAAAGTCATGATGCAACAAGTGGAAAATTCCACACCTGATCTTACGGGATGGGTCATAGTCAAAATGAAGGCACACAATGCACAGTATATTCAGTGTCTCCAAGGGAAAAATTACCCTCCCAACCCCCTTCAGTTTTTGTATATTTTTTCTGTGTATAGCCAGATTCCCCCATGCAAGTTTGTCAACAAAGGATAAAAAAAGAAAGGCTCATGTGTAGGCTGGATGTGTTCATGGCAGGTTACTACAATGCACCAGATGGGGCCAAGCTCTATGTACATGACTCACTGTCGGTTTTTTGCTTATTCTCTGTTCTGGTGTAAATATACTGTTGAAAATGTCAAAAAGGCTTGCAACTATCACTATGAGAAAAAGAGGTTAAGAAAAGAGGAAGCATTTATATTTATTTATAGCACAGAAAGTCAAGCTGTTCTGGAAATTGGACAGTGGTATGAGTGTGAAACATCTTATAAAGAGGATAGTATTAGAATAACCACCATATATGGTCTGAAGAAAGAAGTATACATTGTTGAAGTTCTATGCTGAAAGTGATGGACAAAGTTAATGCAAAACAGAAACACTCATAAAAGTAAAAATGAAGATCTTCATCTTTTATTGGAAGAGTGAATCCATCAGTATCACAGTGAACATATACCACTTAATGTTATGCTGATCATGAAACAAGAAAAATCTGTAGTGATTAATTGAAAATTGAAGGGAACCATAAATATTTAATAGAGTGGTTGCCGAAATTTCAGAAAAGATGTGGCGGTAAATTTTTCAAGATTTCTATTTATAAAACATCTGTTGATCATGAAGTAGTGGAGAAATTCATTGATGAGTTTGCAAAGGTCATTGCTGATGAAAATCTGATACCAGATCAACTCTATAATGCTGACAAAACATAACTGTTTTGACATTATTGTCCCAGAAAGATATTGACTACAACTGATAAGACAGCCCCTATAGGAATTAAGGATGCCAAGGATAGAATAACTGTGCTGAGATGTGCTAGGTAGCAGGCATGCGTAAGTATAAACTTTTTATGATGGACAAAAGTTGGGGCCCTTGCTGTTTTCAAGAAGCTAATTTCATACAAGTTCACCGTCATGGTACCAGAAAGGCATAAATAACCAGGGACATTTTTTTTTGATTGGTTTAACAAAGATTTTGTACCAGTGACTCATGCTTATTGCAGGGAAGCTGGACTATATGACAAGTGCAAGATTTTGTTAATCCTTCACAACAGTTCTGTTCGTCCTGTAGCTGAAGTTTTCATCAAAAATGTTTAGGCCATGTACTTTTTCCTATATAAGACCTCATTAATTCAAACATGTGACAAGGGTATCCTTAGATAAATAAAGAGCGAATACTAAAAAAATCACTTTTTTGAACTTGTATTAGGAGCATGAATAGAGGCATGGGTGTGAATGTTTTCAAGAGGAGTTTAGCATGAAAGATGCTGTTGTCAGTGCTTGGAACACATAGCTAAAGACACAGTTGTGCATGCCTGGCACATCCTCTGGCCTGTGACAATGTTCAGAGATGGATGATGAACAAATGGTGACTTTCAAAGACTCCATATGTCAAGTAAGAAAAAAAATGATGTCTGACCTTCATAGCTTGTCTGTAAGATGGAAGAAGTATATATTCAAGAAGTTTTTAATATTGATAATAAGGCTCCAGGTTTTCATTTACTGACAATGAAAGAGGAGAAATGATTCTGAATAAAGGTAATCATGATAATAGTGATGACAAAGATGATGTTAACACTGCTGAAAAAAATGCCTATAGATGTCATAGTGAAAATATGTGCTTGACTTATTGAAGGACTGATGCAGCATATATGATATGGTTTGGCTGTGTCCCCACCCAAATCTCATCTTGAATTGTAATAATTCCCACATGTCAAGGGGGGGGGCAAGATCATAATAATTGAATCATGGGGTGGTTTTCCCAATACTATTCTTGTGATAGTGAGTAAGTCTTATGAAATCTGATGGTTTTATAAATGGGAGTTCCCCTGCACATGCTCTTGCCTGCCACCATGTAAGATATGACTTTGCCCCTCCTTTGCCTTCTGCCATGATTGTGAGTCCTCCCCAGCTATGTGGAACTGTGAGTCCATTAAACCTTTTTTTCTTTATAAATGACCCAGTTTCCAGTATGTCTTTATCAGCAGCATGAGAATAGACTAATACAATATATTATAACATAACAAGAAACCATGTCAGTTTGTAAAATCAAAGAGACACTTCTAAGATAAAGACCATTGTTAATGAGGCAGATGACTCTGTGGGAAAAATTTTAAAAAGCCATTCAGCAGAATGCTTCCTTATCCCTAAAGGACTTCTTGGTCCCTGAACTCTTTCTGGTGTTTATTCTTATCTAAAAAATAAAATATAATATAAACTTTTAATCAAACACAGATTTATACACAGAGATTGAAAGTCTGCTGTGGATTGTTGTTGCTGTTGTTTAAGAGCGGATACAAACAACTACAGACTGTGATGCCAAACAACCACAGATTGTCCACTTGTGTGGCTGAGATGGTGACACCTATGGTTTCTGATTGTTCAATGTGTACAAACTCTGTTTCATGCAAAAAATTATTTAAAACATATAAAAATATCTTAGGCTATGTGTATAAGGTGTATATAAAACATAAATGAATTTCATGTTTAGACTTAGTAATGTATATGCAAAATCCAAAAAAAAATCTGAAACACTTCTGGTTTCAAGCATTTTGATAAGGGATACTTCACCTGTAATGGTCAAAGACAAGGTGGTTCAAATGAATATTTTGATAATTCTCTTCAAAAATCATCAGGAAGAGTTTGAAGGACCTATCATTTGAGCTACTATTTGCAATCTAGGGTATTTTTAGCATAAAATGATGGACAATAGAGAAAATCCAGGAAAAGAGAACAGAATCAAAGCTGTGAAAAATGTGAAGTTCTTAAAAGATGTATTAAGTTTTCCAATGTGGCTAGCATTTTGGGTTACTAATGGAAAAAACTTGGAAAGTAAAATAGGAAAGGTAGTTCAGTAGCAGCTTCTAAAGAACCTTGGGTATAAAACTAATTGGTTTGGCCTTCCTTCTGTGGCCAATAGGAACTTACTGAAAAAATCTGAGTAGGATAATAGTAAGTTAGATGCTGTGTTGGTTGATACTGAGTGTCATATTGATTGGACTGAAGGATGCAAAGTATTGTTCCTGGGTGTGTCTGTGAGGTTGTTGCCAAAAGAGATTAACATTTGAGTCAGTGGTCTGGGAGAGGCAGACACACCCTCAGTCTGGGTGGGCCCCATCTAATCAACTGTCAGCACAGCTAGAATAAAGCAGGCAGAAGAAAGTGGAATAACACTTGATTTGCTGAGTCTTCCAGCCTTAATCTTTCTCTCGTGCTGGATGCTTCCTGCCCTCAAACATCAGACTCCAAGTTCTTCAGCTTTTGAACTCTTGGACTTACATGAGTGGTTTGCCAGCGGCTCTCAGGCCTTCGGCCACAAATTGAAGGCTGCATTGTCAGCTTCCCTACTTTGAAGTTTTGGGACTCGGACTGGCTTCCTTGCTCCTCAGCTTGCAGATGGCCTGTTGGGGACTTCACCCTGTGGTCATGTGAGTCAATTTTCCTAACAAACTCCCCTTCATATATACATGTATCCTATTAGTTCTGTCCATTTAGAGAACCCTAACTAATACAGATGCATTTCAGATAGAATAGACTGGCAGTTTCATGTGAAATGAAAATTCAATCTGTTATGATTGAAGAGAACAGATAAGGTATGAACAGTCTCCTAAGACATCATTAGAACTCCTTCAAATACGCAGCAACAAAGGCAAACGTAATCAAATGGATTCTAGGGTGTACTTAGATATGTACTGTTTAAATGAAAATTATTTATTGATACTAGAATAAAAACTACCCAAATTCTAGCTAGGCAGGGTGGCTCACACCTGTAATCCCAGCACTTTGAGAGGCCAAGGTGGGCAGATCACTTGAGGCCAGAAGTTCGAGACCAATCTAGGCAATATGACGAAACCCCATCTCTACTAAAAACACAAAAATTAGCCTGGCTTGGTGGTGCGTGCCTGTAATTCTAGCTGCTCGAGACACTGAGGCATGAGAATTACTTAGCTTGGGAGGCAGAGGTTGTAGTGAGCCGGGATTGTGCCACTGCACTCCAGCCTGGGTGACAAAGCAAGACTCCATCTCAAAAAAAAAAAAAAAAAAAACAAAAAAACAAACCCGAAATTCCATAATGTCAATTTCAATTTCAGTTTTTAAACCACATTATATTTGTTGATTTGGAGAGGGGGAAGCTGTTAAAATATATCATTAAATTAATTTTTATTCATTTCTCTACCAATGATAACTGCTGTGTGTGATTTTCCATGCTGGAAGATGATTTGTTTCACATTTTCAATATATAGTTAGTTTACTGCTCAAGACCACATCAGAAAAACGAGCTCAATCATGAAGCAGCTTGCACTCCCTGATCATTCCTTTTAAAAATCTCTTATATTCAGCACCAAAACATTTATCCATTTCAGAGAAGCCAAACCTCAGCACATGATTCTTCACCATGTTGATGATATTAAACAAATTATGTGTTAAACTACTTCAGTTATTTTTCTTATTTCACCAACTTCATTGTGAATCTTATTAGCACCATCTGTTTGGTTTTATTCAATAATAGTGCTTTAAAACTTAAGGAAGATGACACTCAAAATAGTACCATTCTCCATAATCTCCACCGGTTACTTCTATAGCCTCACTACCCACCATTGCCACTTTGCCAGGGTGGAAAACACTCAGAAGTTCTTAATGGAGCCTAAAGAATAGCTTGTGAGAATGTCTTTAAAATTCCCCAAGGAAATTGTAACTGGAAAGGAGATTCTAATCCAAGTTTATACCACTCTTAGTTTTGAAGACTCTAAAATAATACTGCAGTTTGAGAACAACCCTGAGGTATTGATTAATTTGTGATAAAATAATTCACCATATTAACAAGCTAAAAGAGAAAAAAAGCACGTCAAAAGATGCAGAAAAAGCATTTGACAAAGTTCAACATTCATTTCTCATAAAACACTGAAAAACTTGGGATTCATGTAAACTACTTTAATCTGAAAAGATAATTTTCAAAAAACCTACAGCTAACATTATACTTAATGGTGAAATACAGCATCCTTTTTGCCTAAAATAAGAAGCAAAAATAAGAGCCTGTTCTTACCACTTCTATTCAACTGTAGTAGAGGTGATATGCAGTACATTCCGGCAAAACAAAACAAACAAGACAAGAACTTCAGACTTAAAAGGCAGACGTACACCTGTCGTTTTCAGTTGACATAATTGTCTATGCAGTAAATCTGACAGAATCTACAAAAATGCTTGTAGAACTAAGTGAATTTATCAAGGCTACAGAATATAAGATTAATATACAGAATCCGTGTATTTTTATATCCTAGCAATGACTAATTTGAAAATGGAATTTTAAAATACCATTTAGAATTACATCTAAATATAAAATACTTTGCACAAATCTGACAAAAGATGTCAAGGACTGGTAAGTTTACTTGAAACTACAAAATATTATTGAGAGGAAGTAAAGAAGACTGACATAAATGAAGAACTATACTCTGTCGGTAAGTCAGAAGATTCAATATTGTTGAGATGGCGATTCTCCAAATGTATCTTTTGATTATCCACAATTCCGTTCAAAAATTTAGCAGATTTTTTTTTTTTAGAAATTGAGAAGCCAATTAAAAAACTCACATGGAAATGTAAAGTAGCTTTGTATTAGTTCTCTATTGCTACTTTACAAATTACTACAAACATAGTCGCTTAAAACAACATCCATTTCTTAGCTCACAGGTCTGTAGGTCAGAAGTCTGGCGTGGCCTGGCTAGGTTCCCTGCTTAGGGTGTTAAAAGGTGTTTCTACAGGGTATCAAAATCAACATATTACTGTTCTGAGTTGTTGTCTGAGGTTCTGAGGATATGCTGCTTTTTCATGCTTGAAAAATTATTCATTATTGCTTGAAGAATTTAATTCCATGTAGTTGTAGGACTACAGTTTCTGTTTCTTGTTCATTGTAAGCCAGTGGTCACACTCAGCTACTACTAGACGATACCCACATTCTTTGACACTTAGCCCTCTCTTCGAAGCCAACAATGATATGTCCAATGCTTCTTGTGCTTCAAATCTAAGCATGATCCTCTTTAGAAATGTTGTCTAGTGTAATACATTGAAGCTCTCTAAAATATTTTAGGGTTATTTGTCATTATGCTAAACATCCACTGCTACAACCTAGGGCTTATGTACCAAATTATAGTTTTACTGTTGCTTTCTTTAGTACTTACCTGCTTTCATGTATTTTGCTAGGAAGCAGGAACTGTACAACCAAGCTTGATAAAGGTTTTATAAAATAGTGACTAAAACTTATTTCTCCAAAAGAAGGATTGTGGTGTCCCCAAAGAGTTGAGTACATCTATTCTGAATACTAAAAGGTTTCTTTTTCCTCTTTCTGCATATTCTCTTTTAAAAAAATAATTTAAACTTTTATTTTAGATTCAGAGTGTACATTTGTCAGTTTGTTACATGGGTATATTGCATGATACTGAGGTTTCGGT
This sequence comes from Cebus imitator, assembly GCF_001604975.1. NCBI lineage: Eukaryota > Metazoa > Chordata > Mammalia > Primates > Cebidae > Cebus > Cebus imitator. Next base: position 5,438,910 of record NW_016107396.1, read on the forward strand.
ACAACTGATCCTGTCACCCTGATAATTAGCATAGTATCCAATAGTTAGTTTTCCAAGCCATAGCCCTATGGCCCTCCTCTCCTCGCATTGGTAATCCTCAGTGTCTATTGTTGCCATCTTTATGTCCATGAGTACCCAATGTTTGGCTTCCACTTGTAAGCGAGAACATGGTATTTGGTTTTCTGTTCTTGTGTTAATTCACTTAGAAAAATGCTCTCTAGCTGCATCCATGTTGCTGCAAAGGACATGATTTAATTCTTTTTCATGGCTGCATAGTGTTCTTTTGTATATATGTACCATATTGTCTTTAACCCAACGTGGATGCACACCTAGGTTGATTCCATGTCTTTGCTATTGTGAATAGCTTAGTGATGAACATACAACTACATGTGTCTTTTTGGTAGAGCAGTTCATTTTCTTTTGGGTATGTTTCCAGTAGTGGGATTGCTGGGTTGAATGGTAGTTTTGTTTTAAGTTCTTTGAGAAATTTCCAAACTTCTCTCCACAGAGGCTGAACTAATTTACATTCCCACCAGCAGTGTATAAGCATTCCTGTTTCTTTGCAGCCTTGTCAGCATCTTTTGTTTTTTGACATTTCAATAAAAGCCATTCTGACTACTGTGAGATGGTATCTCATTGTGGTTTTGATTTTCATTTCTCTGATGGTTGGTGATGTGGAGCATTCTTTTCATGTTTGCTGGCCGCTTGTATTTTGTATGTCTTCTTTTGAGAAGTGTTAGTTTGTGTCTTTTGCCAATTTTTTAATGGGGTTATTTGGTTTTTGCTTCTTCAATTGTGTAAATTCCTGAATATTAGACTTCTGTCATATGCATAGGATGTGAATATTTTCTCCCATTCTGTACATTGTCTGTTTACTCTGTTGATGATTCCTTTTGGTGTGCAGAAGCTTTTCAGTTTAATTAAGTCCCATTTGGCAATTTTTGTTTTTTGTTGCAATTGCTTTTGAGAACTTAGTCATAAATTCTTTCTCAAGACTGATGTCCAGAGTGGTTTTTCTTAGGTTTTCTTCCAGGATTCTTGTAGTTCGAAGTCTTACATTTAAATCTTTAATCCATCTTGAGTTAATTTTTGTATATGGTGAAAGATAGAGATCCAGATTTATTGTTCTGTATATGGCTAACCAGCTATCGCAGCGCTATTTATTGAAAAGGGAATCATTCCTTCATTGCTTATATTTGTCATATTATTCAAAGATCAAATAGCCATAGGTGTGTAGCTTTACATCTGGGTTCTCTGTTCTGTTCCATTGGTCTATGTGTCTGTTTTTGTACCAGTACAATGCTGTTTGGTTACTGTAGGCATAGAGTATAGTTTGAAGACAGGTAATATGATGTCCCTAGCATTTTTCTTTTAGCTTAGGATTGCTTTGGCTATTTGGGCTCCTTTTTGGTCCTATATGAATTTTAGAAATTTTTTTCTAATTCTGTGAAATATGACATTTGTAGTTCCGTGGAATTGTGTTGATTCTGTAGATTACTTTGAGTAGTATGGTCATTTTAATAATATTGATTCTGCCAATCCGAGAGGAGCTTGGAATGTTGTTCTATTTGTTTGTGTAATCTCTGATTTCTTTCAGAAGTAGTTCTCCTTGTAAAGATCTTTTACCTTTTTGGTTAAATGTATTCCTAAGTATCTCTCTCTCTCTCTCTCTCTCTCTCTCTCTGTGTGCGTGTGTGTGTTTATGGTAAATGGGATTGCATTCTTGATTTGGCTCTCAGCTTGAATGTTATTGATGTATAAAAGTGCTACTGATTTTTGTACATTGATTTTTTTTTAATCCTGAAACTTTACAAAGAGTGGTAAGTAAGCATTTTTGTCTTGTTTCACTTCTCAAGGGTTACAACTTTTGCCCATTCACCATGATGTAGGTTTGTCATAAACGGCTCTTATTATTTTGATGTATATTCCTTTAATGCCTAGTTTGTTGAGGGTTTAATAATGAAGAGATACTGGATTTTATTGAAAGCTTTTTCTGAATCTATTGATAATCTTTTATTCTTTTTGTGGCAATTATGAATGGTATTGCATTCCTGATTTGGCTCTTGACTTGACTGTTGTTGGTATATAGGATTGCTAGTAATTTTTGTAAATTGATTTTTGTATCCTGAGACTTTGCCAAGTTGCTTATCAGTTTATGGATCTTTGGGCGGAGACTATGAGGTTTTCTTGATATAGAATTGTGTCACTGGCAAACGGGGATAGTTTTACTTCCTCTCTTCTTACTTGGATGCCCTTTATTTCTTTCTCTTGTCTGATTGCTCAGCCAGAACTTCCAATACTATATTGAATAGGAGTGGTGACAGAGGCATCCTTGTCTTGTGCTGTTTTTTTTTTTTTGTTGTTGTTTTCTTTTGTTTTAAAGGGAATGCTTTCAGCTTTTGCCCATTTAGTATTACGTTGGCTGTAGGTTTGTCTTAAACGGGTCTTACTATTTTGAAGTATGTTTCTTCAATACCTAATTTATTGAGCGTTTTTAACATGAAGAGGTGGTGTTGAATTTTATCAAAAGCCTTGGCTGCATCTATTGAGATAATATGGCCATTTTGTCTTTAGTTCTATTCATGTGATGAATCACATTTATTGATTTGCGTATGTTGAATCAGCCTTGCATCCCAGGGATGAAGTACTTGATTGTGATCGATAAGCTATTTGATGTATGGCTGGATTTGGTTTGCAAGTCTTTTGTTGAGGATTTTTGCAGCAATGTTTCTCAAGGATATTGGCATGAAATTTTCTTTCTTTCTTTTTTTTTTTTTTTTTTTCTGCCAGATTTTGGCATCAGGATGATGCTGGTCTCATAGAAGAGTTAGGGAGGAGTTCCTCCTTCTTAATTTCTTTTGATTAATTTCAGCAGGAATGGTACCAGCTCTGACAGAATTCGGCTATGATGCCGTGTGATCCCAAGATTTTTTGGGTTGGTAGGCTATTTACTACTGATTCAATTTCAGAGCTTGTTATTGATCTTTTCAGGGATTCAATTTCTTTCTAGTTCAGTCTTGAAAGGGTGTATGTGTCCAGGTATTTATTCATTTCTTCTAGATTTTCTAGTTTCTGTGCTTAGCAGTGTTGATAATAGTTGCTGATGATTATTTGTATTTCTGTGGAGTCAGTGGTAATATCCCTTTGTTGTTTCTAATTGGGTTTTTTTGGATTCTCACTCTTTTGTTCCTTGCTAGTCTAGCTAGCAGTCTATCTATTTTATTAATTGTTTTCCCCCAAAAAACAACTCCTGGCTTCGTTGATCTATTGAATGGTTTTTTGTTTCACAGTCTTAGTTCAGCTCTGATTTTGGTTATTTCTTGTCTTCTTCTAGCTTTTGGGTTGGTTTGCTCTTGTTTCTCTACTTTTAGCTGTGAGGTTAGGTTGTTACAGTGATATCTTTCAAACTTTTTGATGTGGGCATTTAGTGGTATTAATTTCTTTCTTAACACTGCCTTAGCAGTGTCCCAGATATTCTGATATGTTGTATCTCATTAGTTTCAAAGAGCTTCTTGACTTCTGCTTTAATTTTGTTACTTACCCAAAAGCCATTCAGGAGCAGTTTAATTAATTTCCATGTAATTGTACAGTTTTGGGCCATTTTCTTAGTCTTGATTTCTAGTTTTATTGTACTATGGTCTGAGAGAGTGTTTGGTATGGTTTCAGTTCTTTTCCATTTGCTAAGGATGCTTTTATGTCCAACTGTGTGGTCAATTTTAGAGTATGTGCCATATGGCAATTTGAAGAATGGATAGTCTGTTGATTTTGGGTGGAGAATTCTATAGATACCCCTCAGGTCCATTTGGTAGAGTGCTGAGTTCAGGTACTGAATATCTTTTTAAACGCAACAAAACAAAACCAAACCCAAAATTTTGCTCCGATGATCTAATACTGTCAATGGGGTGTTGCAGTCTCCCACTATTTTTGTGTGAGAGTCTAAGTCTTTTTGGAGGTCACTAATAATTTTCTTTTTGAATCTGGGTGCTTCTGTGTTGGGCGCATATATATATTTATGATAGTTATATCTTCTTATTGAACTGAATTGTTTACCATCACATAATGTTCTTCTTCTTTTTTTTAAATCTTTTTTGTTTGAAAGTCTAAAATTACACATTTTCTTTTAACAAAGAATATCTTAGCACATTAGCAGGGAATTATGAATTGTATGGCATCTGACATCCAGCTTCAGTGAAAGCAGAAGAGCTTGAGGATGGTAAGGAAGCTACTTAAGCTTGATATCCAGATATAATGCCAAATTATTCTCTATGTATTAATTGTTCCATCAGCACTCTTCCTTGGAGACACATACTATCCTAACCCTATATTTGGGTTGCTAGCAGGATCATAGATATTAATGCTTTAACTGTATTATTCCCATAGATTCTTATGATCCAGACTGAATCAGTTACAGAGTGCCATACTTCCCTGGACATGAAGTTTAGTTTGGAAGAGGCATGCAATCCGAAAGAGCTGGTAGAACAATGTTTCTACTATCAATGCCTACTTACTGAAGGAAAATATCTTCGTATTAAGATAAATTATCTAGAAGGGTGTGAGTCTGGGGTTGCTGGTGGACATCTCGCCAAATGTGTGGATTGGCATGAATGCAGAATGAGGCCAAGCAGAAATAAGAATTGGCTTTTTAAAAAATAACTTAAAAAAAAAAAAGACATCAGTCTGATTTCCAGCATACCAGTTAAAAACAATTATATTCTATACTCATAAGACAAATCTTTATAAGACTACATCTTAGACAAAACTCTGTTCACAGAAATTCTATCAAATTTTCTGGTCTTGATACTGGTGCCATTATTAAGAGCTATACAACTGGTCATTTGAACAACTTGTCCTTGATATAGAGCTCATTAATACTGTATTATAAACCTCTCAGATTAGTCACAATCTTTTTTAGGCTTAGTTCAGTAATATCTGTAGTTTAGTTTCTGCATTCTGCAGTAAGTTAATCACAGATTAAACATATGCATAATTTTGTTTTATGCTATTTTGTATTTCACAGCAATATCCCTGTTAACATCTGTCAAGGGGGTTGCCAAGGAAACAAAAATAGAGCACACACTATATTATACATACAGATAACATTTTGTTTTGTATTATTTCTAGTGGAAGTTTGTGCACATGTTTAGTTTTATACTACTCTATTTCTGTGTTTTAATTTTCTTTTCAATAAAAGCAGAAGTTATTTGATATACTAACACTATAGTGTCATATAGAGGGAACTTCTTTAAGCTTAAAAGATACATCAGCAGTATGGTTTTAGAAAATAGAATATATAGGAAAAGCTAAAACAAATCATACTGTAGAACATACTTTCACATATTTGGAAGTTAGAAAAAATTGAGTATTAAAAATTCATAATTATCCAGAAAAATACCTGGATTATTAATAAGATTGTGTCATTGAAAAGGGGTATGCAATGCGGTTTAATAGTCAGGAGTGATCTTTAACCTTTAGGCTTTTATTTAAAATACTATGTAGTAATATAGGAGTCAGGGTAGCAGCCGTTAATATTTCACTTTAAAATAAGAAGGAAGGTAAGAGTAAGCAAATTATATTTATTGAACAATAACTTAAAATTATTTAATTTTGTGCACTAATTTATTTAAATGAGGATATTTATTGATGACTGAGTTGGGCTGTTATTGGATTAGATGTTAACAGTGCATTTTCAGCACATGTCAAAATTTCGTGTTGCAGGTCATTTCAACCAGTTTTAGGTCTTTTTTGAAAAAGAGAAACTGAAGCTGAGGACATGGTCTGGATTGGATTACCCACCCAGCCAGTCACAAAGGACACTATACCAACTATTTATTTTATTATTATACAGTATATTTAAAATTGTAAATATTTTATTTTGCTTCAAAAATGTTAAATCACAGTTGTTCAAACATTAACTCTTGACTGTAAGGGGAAAAATTATATTGTGTTACATTGCAGCTAAGTTTTAATTTAAACTGCTTGAGACCTTAGTTTATTTTTCCTTAGTTATTTCATATCTATTTTTATTTTTGCTAAAGATCAATTCCAGTTCTTTAGGACAGAAACTTTATCTTCTATGCACTCATAGGACACACAGATGACAATAAGCCATGCTTTCAACCTGATATTAAGTCTGCTTGCAGATTTTCTTTTTATCCAAGTGTTCTTTTTACTTCGTCTGTGTGGCAGGCTGAAATCAAAGATGGCTCTTGTATCCCCACTTGGTGTACATGTGCTACATGATTCCCTCATCAGGAATGTGGGCAGGACCCATGGACATGATGGGCTGTGACTCCTTCTATTAGGCTGTACTATGTAAAACTGTTGTAAAAGACTGGAGGGAGGTCTTACTGCTGGCTTTGAAGAAGAAACTGCCATGTTGTGATAGAGCCACCATGCTAGAAAACCTGAGGGTGGCCTCTGGAAGCTGAAAGAAGTCCCAGCCAACAGCCAGCAAGAAAATGAGGAACTCAGCCTTACAGGTGCAAGAGAATTAATTCTGCCCATATCTCAAATGAGCTTGAAAGATGACCCCAAGATCTACATGCAAATGTAGCCTTGACCAACACCTTGGTTGTACCCATGTTCGACACTGAGCAGCTACACTATGCCTGGAATTTTGAACTACAGATACTGTGAGATAATGAGCATGTTGTCATGAGACACTAAATTGGTGTTAATCTGTTATGCAGCAATAGAAAACTAAAACTAATATGACCGACTTCCTTTTCTATATATTTTTCACTCCTTTCCTGCCCTCGATAATATAGCAATAGCAGAAGACCTTAAATGATTAATCTCAAAATGACTACAAGGACAGTAATTATAATAGTGAGGCAGCAAAGTGAAGCAGATTTCAGGTGTGTTAAGACAACATTCTGTAAATGCTGCTTTCCATGCCACTTCTACCTTTACACCTGTGTGTTTTCTCAGTTCAGATATGTGCCTTAAAACTTTCTTTAAAGTTTTATTTTTATTCAAGAATTCCTAATGAAAACAAAGCGTTCCTTAAAAAGGAGTGATTTCATGAAATGAGCTATTTGTCATCAATTAAACAACTACCCAATGTATTGACCTATTTCCTTGACTATGATGTGTTTTAGCATGTTTCTTTCTGAAACTGGGATACCTTAAATAGATGTCAAAGGAAATTTGCTCTGATGAAGGCAGGACTGAGGTGATCTGCAGTTGTCATTGCCTGCATAGGTGCAAACTTAGCGTTGTAGGTATTTTATGTTTATACAATTTTCTGTTCATTAGAGTTATTCACATGAGAATCACATAAGCCATTGATTTCTGATGAAAATTTATATCCTTCAATGTTGCTTAAAAACGTTAGTATTTCATAAGGTTAGTATCATAAAGTTAGCATTATGGAGCACCATTGACATGAAAAATTGTTGTCTACGTGGAAGGTTACCTGTCATGAGCCGTGATTATTTTTGCTCACTATGTACAGCCAGCATCTAGAGACATGCTCTAGTCTACAGTGGAGTTGTATCTTAAGGTGGAGTTAGGTTTTCATACAATGCCATAGGCAAGACTTACATGCTGATAATACTACCTTTTAAAAATTATTTCAGCCAATCTGTGTAAGATAAGATTGAAGTTTCTGAGACTGAGTAATAGTTGAACTAGTTGTGGAGTTGAACTCACTGTAAATTCCTGCTTTAACTATGTCTTTTATTTTAGCTGTTTTTATTTTAATGATTTCTAGTTTGACTATGTTTTTTAGTTTAATTATCTAAATACATTATGATCTCACCCCAGATTTAAAAAAGAAACCCAAAACATTTCTTTCTTGTAAATGAATTTCTGCATGCATAAAGCCAAAGTAAATTATAAAGATTAAAGGTAAGAATGAGCAGATTTATATTAGATAAATGCAGACAAAATAATGCCCCAGGTTACAATAATATTAGTATCAGATATTAAAGAATCCAAGGAAAAAGAAAATCATTAAACTGGACAACATGGCTGTTTGGGTGAAGGATATATATGATGAAGTTTAACTAAAGTTTTCATAAACTAAATAGGATATCAAAATTGATGAGAAAGAATGTTATAAATCAAGGAGAAAATGAATACAACCTAAATGAGGGATTTAACACAACTTTCTTGCCTTTTAAAAGCAAGTCAGCAGAAGAAAATATAGACAATCCAATGTAATTAATTGCATTATTTTAAACATCTCTATATATCAAATTTTATAAGCTGCAAAAAAGGAATAAGTTTCACACTTATTTATATCAGTGAGTGGTTCAGTTATAGGAAAGAGAGGTTATTCTAGCTACGTTAAACAGGAAGGCATTTGACACAGCTAATTTAATTCCTACAAAATTGCTGGAAAGACGGGAGGAGTAGACCCTGTGCTGATTCCCCAGGAACAATTTCCAGAATTACACAGCCAAATAGGCCTGCCAGGGTTGCTGCTACCTTTTCCGTAGTTAGGAAAGTGGACAATCAGATCAATACCAATAGAAAACTGTCAAGTTCAAGAACACATCCCTGGAACTGTGATCAAGGGTTCAGGAAGTTGCTGCTGACGCCTCCCTTGCAAGTGCTCTTGAAATTAGCAACTAGATGTTGGAGTGATGCTCTGTAACTGTCCTTACTTGCCAGCAACAAGAGGCAAAACAAAGCCATCCCCTACATTACTTGCACTTTCCCAATATCGAAGGGTGAAATGGGGCATTTTCAGTGCAATCTAATTTACATCTTGAGCTCTAGTTGTCAGTAATAGATACTCATTGCCAAATTCACCATGTCCACCTGATCCATGATCCTGAAACTGGGACTTTTTAAACAATGCGTATAAATTGGTACACAATATTTATTTAAATGTTAAATAATGATGCAAATCAAAGTCTCAAATTACAAATTAACATAACTAATAATCAATAATAGATATGTAAATAAAAATAAATTCAAAGGTTAGAATTTAAAAGTTATCTTGAATGTGAAATTGAATCTGTAGGGTCTTTGTACAATAATGACAATGAAATACTATGTAATAACATTTTCAGAATGAGGCCAAAGGTATATGGAGTCACAAATGCAACATAAACTTCTTCACTATTACAGGAAAGACCTGAATTCAAGATCTCCAGCTAAATCTAGTAACTCTGCCTACAAATCAAATAACAATAAGGTAGTTTCTATATACCAAATTTCCAGTTTTCAGAAATTATATTTTCTTTTGCTGGGTACAGTGGCTTATGCCTGTAATCCCAGCACTTTGGAAGGCCAAGGCAGGTGAAATACTTGAGGTCAGAAGTTCAAGACCAACCTGGCCAACATGGTGAAACCCCGTCTCCACTAAAAACACAGAAACTAGCCAGATTTGGTGGTGGGAGACTGTAATCCCAACTACTTGGGAGGCTGAGGCAAGAGAATTGCTTGAACCTGGGAGGTGGAGGTTACAGTGAGCCGAAATCGCACCACTGCACTCCAGCTTGGGTGACAAGAGTGAAACTCCATCTCAAAAAAAAAAAAAAAAAAGAGAAATTATAATTTTTAGGGCCAATGGTATGGTGATGATGATGAATTATACATTCCCAGAAAAATTTTAAATTGGTATAATTATTCAAAGAGTAACTGGGCAATCACATCAAAAGCCTTTAAAATATCAATAAATTTTGATGCAGCGTTTTTATTTTGTAGATCTTATCCTAAGAAAGTAATTGGAAATTTGCACAAAGACATAGAATAGGTTAGCCAGTAAGCCAGTATAGCACTATTTAGCAAAATTATCCAACATTAGGGCAGGGTTAGATTAAATATGGCACAACTCTAATTTAATACTACATAACTGTTAAAAATAATTGTTGGAAAATATTTAATGATGAAAAAATATTTGTAATATATTATGTGGGAAATAAAATGTTACAAAACAGCTTGTATAGCAAGATTCAAATTTCTACATTATCTGTACATAGAAAATAACACTGGATGGTTAAATATAAATATATTAACAGTTTTTTAGTGGTTGGAGTATCAGTCAAGATAGGTTACAGTATGATTTGGAAACAAGCACCACCAAATCCCAGTGGCTTAATACACGACAGTTTATTTATTTGCTCTCTCAAGGTCTGCTGAGGGTACAAGGCAACTTTCCAAGGCAGCTGTCTTCCATGTGGGAGCTCAGAACCCCAGGCTAATTTGATCATGTGGCACTTCCATGACAAGTGCTTCCATGATTGCTGTATCAGGGCAAGAGAGAGCCTATGAAATCGCAAAGGCAGCTTTCTCCCTTAAACTTATATTTCATGCATAAGCAGGTATAAATTATGATAAATCTAAGTATCTCAAAGTAGACACTTCACTTACCTTAAACAGTTTGATTTCTTGAATCATTTTAGTGCTTGACTGTTACATTCCAATTCACTTCTTTCCTTGACAATAATGGGGCTAATCTTGAACTTTCCATTTATTCCTCCATAGTCTCTATTACCTCTCCTAAAATGAGAAATAATTTCTTCAAAACATTGATAAAAATTCTAAGATATCTCATCAATAAATACCTTGAAATGAGATGTAATACAAGGCTTGTATTTATGTTTTAGACTTCTTTGGACAATTTTTTTTTTTGCTTTCTGCTTTACATAACATTCATAAATGTTAGACAAAATGGGCTCTGGAGTAATTTTATAAATGGGAAGCATATTATATATTCCAAGTGACCTGCCATGGCTTTCCCCAATGACTGCCATTATTTTGATTTTTGTTGTTATCCTAAGTTTTGCCAGGGATGTTATGGGCTCCAACTTTTAAGCAGCTTGTATTGTCCAGCATTGGCTGGGAGCAGGGTCATATTTTCATCACACTCCTCATCTTGTGTTTAGCCTTCTGTTAGCCCAGCTGCATTCTGTATCAATGATTTTTCTGGTGTAAAATAAAGTTGCTTTTCATCTTGAATAACCAAACTTACTTCTATATTAAACTTTAAAGCTGGAATCATGACTTTTTGTTAGAATTGGATTCATAGCAACTGGGCGCCATATTTAGAAGATAACTGCAGAAGGGATACACTATAATAAAATAATAAATAATATATTAACATTGAGAAACACCCAAAATTACTGGATCTGTATTGGGGACAAATCTTAGGTGTTTTCCTTTAGAATTGTGCCATCTCCAGGGTGAAAATGATGTGGCCCAGGTGAGACTTTTGAAATGTGTTCTACAACTCACTCCTAATCAAACTGCTCATGTAGAGATATTAAAAATAAGTGACTTATTCAGAGCAGGTGAAAAAATGTAGATAAAATTCTTTGAAAAGAAAATTATTTGTAGTATTAGCAATATAAGATATATGCAATTTCTTGTTTCCTTCTGCATGTGGTTATAATCAAATCCAACTTTTCCCATTTCACCTACAAAATGAAGTTGAAAATTGGGCTGGGAAGGGAACTTCAATTGGCTTTGACAGGTTGGAGTAATTTTCAACATGGCTTTGAGATAGCGGTTTTGCTTGGCTAATACATATTTTTCAATTTTGTCAATTGAGACAGAAATCCCAAACATTAGAAAAGTGTTTGAATACTGGCTGTTTTGTGCCAGGAAGGAGCAATGACTTTGATATACAATGTTAAGATGGTGAATTTTGCTAAATGCAATTACAAACACATGTTCTATTGCAAAGCATGCAATGAAGAACAAATTAAAAAATAAACATCACAGAAATGGGTTTCAATAAGAAACACTGAATAACACCAAAGGTGTTTTTAAAAATTATAAAACTGTGCAACTACTACAACTACTTTTTACTTTGTGAAGTTATTAGGGGATTATATGATTGTGCAGTTTCTATTGTTTCATTTTGAGATGGAGTCTTGCTGTGTCACCCAGGCTGGAGTGTGGTGGCGCGATCTCAGCTCACTGCAACCTCCACCTCCCGGGTATAGGCGATTCTCCTGCCTCAGCCTTCCAAGTAGCTGGAACTACAAGTGCCTGCTACCATGCCCGGCTAATTTTTGTATTTTTAGTAGAGACAAGGTTTCTCCATATTGGCCAGGCTGGTCTTTAACTCCTGACCTCGTGATCTGCCTGCCTCAGCCTCCCAAAGTGCTGGGATTACAGGCATGACCCACCACGCCCAGCAAATTTCTATTTTTTTTTTAAAATAATTGAATCATGGAGATTGCATCATGAAAAATTGTTTCTTACAAATTTAGCCCTCTATTTTTTAGCGAAGAAATTTTAAATAAATAAGGAACTAATTTCAGGACTATTTAAATTTTAATTATTACAAGTTATTTTTTCTAAATTTTTTTGGTCAGATTAGAATAGCATGGATTTTGGATAAAGATTATTACAAGACTAAAGAGAAAAGCGTAATTACAATGTGATCTCTAAAATAACATATAGTTTTAAAAATGCCACCATAATTCTGAATGGGAAAATAGGTGTCATTTCAAAGTTTATTGCATAAATGGGTTCTGTCTTATTCTCTATCCATTATTTTCATCACATTACTTCTTTCTTTGAAATAGTCCAGAGTCATTCTGCCTGCCAAAATATGAGTCCATGACATATGAAATCCTTATTTAAGAATCTATCCATGGGCAAAGCAAAGCTTCCTAAATCTTGGTTCAGAATCTCTTATGTTCTAGCTTTCTAAACTTGTAATTTGCTCAGATTATTTTCCACCATTATTGAAGCAATATATCTTCAAAATCATCCCTTTGAGACCAACTGGTGGTTAAACTCCAAATTCAGAACATGCCAGGGACATGCCATTCCCTTTGTCTCAACTTACAACTTATAAACAATAGAAAGGATTTAGTTTATTTATTCTTTCATTAACTCAATTTATGTCTTTCTTTGAGGTGCATATACTTGTCTATGCTTCTCTTACATTTGTCTTGGTTGTGGTCTGTCTTAAATCATAAGTTCCTATAGGACAGGGATCATGCCTATTTAATTTACTTTTAACACATTTAACCGAATGCAATGAAAATATGTGAACTTAACACATGAATCTTGATGATGACAGTAATTATAATAACTTATGTTGTTTCTCTTTTGCTTCTCAGTGGCACTTGCCAGCAATTCACACAGGCTGACAGGTAAGTTCTGTGTATTTTTTTGTGTATATTTTCATACCTCTTTCAGCCAAAATATTACATAAAGTCATAATGCATAAAATTTAACTGCAGTATTCCTTTAATTTTATTTCATTACTTTGGCTCTTTTCCATTTATCTGGCAGAATTATACATGAGGCCAAATCTTTAAATTCTTTGCAGTTTTCTCTTTGGATTTACAGCACAAGTCTGTTGATTATTACATATCAGTCACTATTAATATAAGGCAAACATTAAAGAAATGGCAAAGGGGCAGTTAAAAGAAAAATGCTGCAGAACAATGCATGGTATTTCTCTTCCCACATTCTAACGCAATCCATCACAGGCAAGATCTTCCCAGTCTGCTGGGATCTTAGAGAATTGTGAGTATTTTTTTCTTTTCTGAGATTTTATCTTTTCTGCACAGTTGAAAAACACTTCAGTGTTTTGTTTGTTAGCTTGTTTATCTTAAAGACAGGATTCATGGTACCTGATGAAATGTACAGAGTCATAGTATAAATATATAATTACTAACAAATACATTTAGTCATATCAAGGCTTCTTGTTGGAAATCCACTCCAATGCTGCTTATTACTTGGCATTTGTAGACTCTCCTACATTATCTTCTAATGTCTTTATATAGCGACCTCAAATGGATTTGAATTTTTAAAGCTAGTATCATGTTGTATACATCTCTGATATGCCTACAACAGATTGTACGGTTCTGGCATACAATGGATGTCAATAATAAATATTAAAAGTACATAGTCATTGTTACCATTATCAGTTATTATGGGATCCTAATCCATTAGCTTACGAAGTTAAGTGTAGGCAGCAAACAAAAGTCAAATTATAGATTCGTGACTAAAATATGTCTCAGGTCATGGATTTTTACTTATATATTTTATTTGTCAGTTATGGGTATCAAGGAAGTCAGTCTCTTATCTTCTCCTACTTCAATGGCATTTTATCTATTCTCTCACTATCAAAATACTGCAGTAGTTCAACTTTGGGTAGATGTGCTGCCTGATGCCCTCACCTATGTGAAGTAGAGGAGGCAAGTGTGTTAAAGAGCTACTGGCAGGTGAACCAGGTATGGCAAAAAAACATGCATTTCATTCATGAAAGGTAACTGTCAACTTCACTCAGATATTATTTATTCAGTGTTTACACAAATATAACAAAATTAGAACTGCAGTAATTTCAAACTAGAGAAGGTGTATATACTCTGACAAAAGAAGTGAGGCTTGTTAGCTTTGTAGCAAAAGCAGGGACTCAACTGAACCTATGTGAAATGGACAAAACTGAAAGGGCAGTTTGGTCTTTGTTCATTTTCTGAAAGCACTTCACCTTTCAGTTAGTTTCCAAGGCAGCGCTGCAGGACATCACAGTTAAATAATTGAAATTTTCTGTACAAGCTTTGAGTCTACAAGGATGAGTTAAATAATTACCATTTGTATTTCTTAGTGATGTTGCAGGGAATAAAGTACTTTCTCAACCAGACATTCTTACTCTTTTGGTCAATGAGTTCATGAAATTTGACCTGAAAACATTTAAAACATATATAAGTGATATCTAAACAACTGAAGAAATCCAAGTGTTTCACAGTGAAGAGAGATTTACTAAAAGATGTTCCATCATCTCAGTGGAACGTGATGGAATTATTTATATGATAATTATGAAGACTATATAACTATATAAAAACAAGGGATAATGTTACCAGTGTTAAGTAAAAAATGAGTATGGATTCACATGGACATATGATTGGTTACAAGGATGTAAAAGAAGCTTATTTGCCAATAAATATTGGGATGAAAGAACAGCAGCACTGGCAGGGCACAGCAGTCATGTGCCCAGATTTGGAGCCTATTTCCTGAGTTTGGTTTCCAGGTTTGTTGCTTGTTATTTGCCTTCCTTTGAGCAAATTATGAAACCTGTATTTTTCTGTTTACTCATCTGAAAAACAAGGATAGAGTATTTTCTTCCAATCACCATTGTAAGGATTTTTTTTTTAACGTGAGGTCATGTATATATTAAATGCTAAGAACAAAGCCCAGCACATAGTATTACTATATGTGTTGATAACTTTTTGAGTAGTCATGCAATATTGGTGAGAATAAAGAAGAATTTTACGTTATTTCTAGGTAAAGTAAATTAAAATAAAAGATTGCATCATGTTAATGAACTCTACTTAAAAATTTGAGGAATTACACAAACAATTCAATGAGTATTTTTAAAGACAGTGATTAAAATGAAATACTTTTGGATTCTGAAAGAGATATAACTCACCTATATGGAAAATTCTACTAATCAATAATTTTCTAAAACATCTGGGAAGCTAAGACTGTTATTTTAAATTATTTCCCTCTTGTTTCCGAATTGCCACCATGCTATTCTTTAAATTTATTATTAGTAACATCATGTTTGTTTAGCCTTCACAGCGAAGTTACATATTTATTTTGTATTTGCAAATATTATTTAATACACTGTTCTCTTCACATAACTGTGAGAAATAACTGACTAAGTCTCACTGGGTGTTGACATGGTCTAGTCCACACAAAGGGATTTTTATAGGTCAAAGCTTGACTTTCCCTTTGTGCATCCACATACTTCTTTGGTGACTCTTTTGCTTTCCAGTCTTAGGTAAAGTATTCAAGCTCCTGATCTTCCTTTTCAGGAGATCCAGAAATTCTTATGAATAAGGTAAAGGATTTGTTTATGGCTAATGCAATCTATAAAGGACAGAGGTTTCCCTGCTGCTATTGCAGTTGCCAAGAAATTCCAGATGAATGACACTCTCTATACCTAAGAAAGTCCTTGTAACTAACTTCGGTTATCTCCCACATTAACATCGCCAGCAGCACCTCAATGCTGACCTTGATCAGGTTTTTAAGATATGTCCAATCTACTTCAAGCAAAGGATGTGGACTGCAGAAGTGGATGAATCCAGGACAAGGACACTTACTTCATGAGGGAGAAGTCCTCTATGTGGCTCCTCTTTTTTCAAAGATCTGCCTTCTACCAGTATGGCTGTTGGAAAACAGGCCTGTGACCTTTCCTGTGAGTGAACTGCTATATCCTGAACAAACTTGTTTGCTGTTTCTTCGATTAAATTTCCTATAATAAGAGGCAGAGGTATGATCTTGGCAGTTGCAGAAAGGCACATGAATAGCTGGAGCACTGATTCTAGGCTGTGGCCTGACATGTGATTCCGTGTAGTTCAGCCCAAGACACAACTAAATTCTGGTTCTGTGTTAGTATTTGAGGCCAAAGAAATAGCAGGTGATAAAAAGTCATTCCTTTTACTGGTGGAATTATTTTTATGCTTCTCTTAGACTTGACTGTTTCAGAAAAGTATTGAGGACTTCAGGTTCCATTTTTCAACTTAGAACCCCGTAGCTTAAGGGAAGCATTCTATAGGTTCATAGCACCTAGTATTTTTCTCATTGATGTACCAGCAAAAACTGTTTCCAAATAACACTTGATTTTGGGTTATGCTCAGTAATTAGCTGACCCACGAAAAACTGGCCAACACTATTATTTCTGTGATTGAGCTTGTAGAATCCTATTACCTGCAATCACTTAAGAACATCTGCTTTGAAAGATTGATAATACAGATTATGAACATCAAGTTTTATAGCAATGTCATCACAACACAGGAAATAATGGGTCGATATTTAAAGACATTTTCTTTTATCTTTTAACAATTTGTTTGCTTGATTACGTTTCCGGAGCTTACTCTATGATACAGGTGCTTACCTGGAACCACCAGGGTTCTAAAGGCTATGGCTTAAGGAAGGACTGTCACCTAAGGTTGTGGTAGACATGAAGTCAGAAAAGCGAACAAAGCTAAGTGCTGAATGAAAAGTCAATATACCATCAGCCAATGAAATGATTCTGAATGGGCCGCCAAAATTAAAGTGTTAATGGGTTTGAGGCCAAAATCTAGGAATACGATCTGTGAGAATAAGAGCAGCAGGTTGAATCCCAGAAGACTGAGGCATTTGCTTGACACGGAATTTGCTGGTGGCTGGGTTTTAGTACCTGTGGAAGCATAATGCACAAATGAGTGAGTGTTCCATGTTTACAGGGCCATAGGTAGATAAGGTACCATTATTCTTTAATTCTACACCAGTTCTTCCACTTTCATGGATATAAGTGTGTATGTTTGTGTGTGTGTGTGTGTGTGTGTGTTGTGTGTGTATGTGTGTGTGTGAATGGTATTTTGGTGCACAAGATAAAAACTCAAATTCTGCTTGAGGACAAGCAGAACACACTTGATATTTGCACTGATCTTTTCAGTTTACTTGAGCACTATTTAGTAAATTTAGTCTTTCTGTGTTTATTGTGGTTCTTCAGTTTCCCAAAATGCCTACCCCCAAGATGTAGTTTACTGGAAAACATTCCTGAAAAAAAGTGAAAGAAAGGTACTTGAGATTGTGTCTGAAATCTATGGAGATTCACGCATAGTAGGTGTCTTATTATATTGAAATTATTCCACCCGAAACTGATTATTTATTTTTTACATAGATTTATTCACTTTTCCCCAAATAGCAAGAGAATAAGACCATAGACTTCTAAGAGTATTAATAAATGGCTATTTGAATCATTCTATTATAAAGACACATGTATGTGTGTATTTATTGCAGCACTATTTACAACAGCACAATAGCAAAGACATGGAATCAACCTAAATGTCCATCGTTGATAGATTGGATGAAGAAATTGTGGTACATACATACCACAGAATACTATGCAGCCACAAAAAAGAACAGGATTATATCTTTTGCAGGGACATGATGGAGCTGGAGGCCATTATTCTTAGCAAACTAACACAGGAACAGAAAACCAGGTACCACATGTTCTCACTTACAAATGGGAGCTAAGTGATGAGATCACCTGGACACATAGAGGGAAATAACACACACTGGGGCCTATCAGAGGGTGGAGATAGGGACGAGGAAGGGGATCAGGAAAAATAACTCATAGGTACTAGGCTAAATACCTGGGTGATGAAATAATCTGTACAACAATCCATCATGAGGCAAGTTTACCTATATAACAAACCTGCACTTGTATCCCTGAATTTAAAATAAATGTTTAATGAAAGAAATGGCTATTTGAATATTATGTCTTCTCAATAAACAACAGTTTTTGCCACACCTAGGTGTTCTTGCTGTATGAGTGACCTAGCATTGTACGGTGCCTGCTCAAAGCCACCACTGACAGCTGGTTACCATTCAGCTGCTAGTGCTGCTGTCCAGTTATTTTCAATTTGGCTTGACACCGGTAGTGGCTAACATCTGCTGAGTGATGGAGTGATGTGTAGGTTCAGGTCTTTAGAGTTGAAATGACCTCGAATTCACTTTAGGAGAGGGATCTAGTCCTGTATGGGAGCTTCTTGAAAGCTGACCAGAAGGCTTGAAAAAGGCTACAAGCAGTAATGGTTTCTGGTTTTTATACAGTCTGGTCATCCTATGGGATGTTTCCTGTCCATCCTGGCCTCAGAGGACTTGGTTGCCTCATTGTCTAAGTAGCAACAGAACGGCTATTATCAATAGCTTGGGATAATTCGATCAATGATCTCAGTAGTTTCTAGATTTTTGCCAGGTGAGACAGTCTTTGCTGAGAATTATATTTACATAAGATGTGTATATTGGAGATGTGAAGTACACATATTTGCTGTGCATTTAAATCACCCTTCTACCAGGAATCAGCTAGAAATTGGAAGCTGGTTTTTGGAGTGTGTTATATCTATTACCAGGTCACAAGGTGTTGTTTGAAAGTTCAGGAGGTAAAAGGCCCAAATGGTAGAAAAAAATCATTTGTCCTGATTGGGGAACTGACCAAGCTCAAGTAATTATAGCTTCTTTTTTGTGCATATTTATTTCTTCCATATTTATGGTTCCTAGAAGTTAGAATACTTATTTGTATTCCACTGTCTTTTTTTTTTTTAAGACAAAGCAGTAAATTATTTTGGAAACCCAATGGTCTTTAGTATCATTTTAATGTATATTTGAGTAAATTTTGGAGTAGGAAGAATAAATGAAATGCAGTATTTACATTTAGCTAATTTTCTTCCCTTGTTAGAAAGCCACTATTTTGCAGAAAGAGAAATATGCTAAAAATGTACGTACTTTAACTATAAAAATCAATTGTCATAAATTGTATATATAGCAAATCACATGGGAAGTCTTTATTTCCTAATTTAAAAAAGCTGCCTCAAAGAAATGTTTCAGCGCACAGAGGCACATGGGCCACTTGGCAGACGGCCTAATTGAAACCAAGGGCCTGGGAGAAGAGCTCAACTCTGCATCTGCCGTCCAGAACTGGCTGCGCTACACTTTGAACCAGTGCTGATGGCTTTGTACACAAAGATCAAAATGAGTTTGTTTTATTCAGCCGGGTTGTGGAGGTGCACGTATTTTGGCTTCTGGATGCAATAAAGCATTGAGCTCTCAGATAAACAAACTATAAATCTAATCAAGTCTGGGCACAGTGATAAGTAGATTGCTTATATGGGGGTGGGGGAAGAGAGGAAGAGAGAGAGAAAGACAGAGACAGAAAGAGAGAGAGAGACTCACAAGATAAAATGGTCCATTCCCATTTCATGCAGTGGAATACCGAGAATCTTGGTATGTTTCCAGTTTTGAAAACTGTTTCTTCTTTTCCTCCACCCTGTCCCTCCTCCTGCTCTCCTTTCTTCTCCTCATGTGGCAGAGAGGCTACAAACATATTCTCAATTAAAGAGCTGTCTTGAAAGCTACATCAGGCTCCTTGAATGGAAGCAGGTGAAGTATTGTAAAATATTTCTCCTTACATATGTTTGAGGATTGAAGTATTTCTTCTTTGTTTCTCTAACAAGTAATGCAATACAGGCAAATAATATGTAAATGGTGTGTTCCTTATGTGGTATTTGTAGACAACAATGTCACCATCATATGCCCTTTATTTGTCCCCAGTTACATGCTGGGAACAGAACAAAAGAATGATGAATGCTCTATCTTAAACTTGTTTAGATGTGATGACTCCTAAGCCTGGCTGAGAGTTTTAGCTATAACGAAGAAATGGAAAGGTATCATTCACTTATTTATGTATTTGGATGCTTTGGCCCACTGTATAACTTCAAGGATTGTTGGAATCAATCCATCTCCCTACTTTACTAAGTAGCTGCCAGATAAACCTCTAGATATAATAAAATAAGTGTCCATTAGGAGTGACTGAATTCCATGACTAGACTTTACCTGAAATTGAAATGATAAAGTTTGAGTTTAAAGTAAATACACAAGTTGACAGGTTTAGAAACTGCCAAATAAATAAATAACAGTGATTTTGAAATTTCCTTCAGAAATAGAGTCCTAGCTGTGTGATAAAGAATAAATTTAAAAATAGAGTCCCATAATCTGAATCTCTAGTTAGATACTTACAGCATGGTTACTTGCTTTTTAAAAATCTTTTTTATTGAGATATAATTAACTTACCAAAAATTTATGCTTTTAAAGTGTACAATTTAACTGGTATGTAGTATATGCACTATATATAGTAACATATAGAATATTCATTAAGTAGTATATAGTATATGTACAACCATCACTTCAATCTAATTCTAGAATATTAACACTCCCAAAATAAATGCTGTATCCATTAGTAGTGTTTTATGGGATTTATTGCTGGAAACGTCAGGAAACTGGTACTTTCTCTCTAACTTCTAATTTGAATAAAGTTTCATTTGCAGTTCTGAAACATCAACTTAGATTTTGTTCATCTCTCCAATTTCTGTGCTACTAAGATTCTTTTCCATAGATAATCAAAATATTTCAAGTATGTAGTGAAATGTAGTGTAAAGTGTTCAGCACTAAACTGGATAGCTTATTGTGTTAATGACCTAAGTCCCTTAAAGTCTCAAATCTTTAGTCTTACTGGAGTAAAATAAATAGGTCACTGCTGGGGACTATATTGTCCTGAGTGTCATGCCAGAAGTTATATTTCTTGTTCAAAAAATGTATAGAAAATTTAATAATAACACCTGTAATGATATTAATAATAATGAGAAAGAAGAGGAAGAAGGAAAGAAATAGGAGGAAGAAAAAAATTAATACAATATACTGGTCATCCTACTGTATTAGGAATTTTCAATATACTTCTTATTTATTAACTTGTCTATCCTCAGTGCAACTCTTGCACACAATTAGCATAACATAGCATTAAGCATGACTTGGTTCCAAGCAGCAGAAACCAATTCTGCTTATTTTCAGAAGTACAAGGAATCTACTGGGAATATGTCTAGAGGCTGCAGACTCGGTGGGAGGCCACAGGACCAGCTAGACACAACTCAAGAAGGTTTGTCAGCTAGAAGCAACCAAAGAAGCTACTAAAGACCCACTGGCAAAAACTATATCAGTACTCAGGCCCCAAATATAAACTGAAAGCTACGCCACTGCTGCTACTGCTACTGTGGTGAATATGACTTCTTGTTTTCCTGACAGCATTACATCAGTTGTTTAAGATTCAACAATTAAGAAACAAGCGCCTGATGTGCTGAACTTGCATCAGGTGTCCATTCTGTGGCTGAGCAAGTGAGGAAACGTCTGTTTGGCTTCTGTCATGGTTAATTTTATGTGTTCACTTGCCTGGGCCCAGGTGCCCAGATATGTGGTTAAATGTTATTCTGAATATTCCTCTGAAGGAATGTTTTGCATGATATTAACATGAAAATCAGTGGATATTGAGTAAAGACAATTAATCTTCATTTGTGGGTGGGCCACGTTCCATCAGGTGAAGGGCTTTCACAGAACAAAGACTGACCCTACCCAGCGCAAAATAGATTTCTGTCAGAAGCCTGCCCTTGGGCTTAAACTGAGACTCTTCCCTGAAACTCTAGCCTGCAGGCCTACTCCAGTAGATTTTGGACTTTAAGCCTCTATGATTAAGTGAACCATTTTCTTAAAATAAATTTCCTTTTATATAAACACATCCTATTGGTTCTATTTCTCTGAAAAACACTGAATAATACAACTTCTTTTGTAGGGGATGGCTAATATCTCCAAAGGTTTCTAAAAAATTATCAATTTCTTGAATAAAGTTCAGTTACTAATAGTCAGGGGCTCAACGAGGAACAGTCAGAAAGCTAGAGATGCTCATTACACATAATAATATACAAAGTTGGTGTTGAAGTTCTGAGAGGGAAGGGCACATTAAAGATATGAAGTTAATCTGGAAAGAAGTCACAGAGAGACATAAACTGGAGTGGAAGAAGGAAAGTGTTCTAAGTAAGGGGGATAAAAGTGGACAGAGTCTCTCAGTGAGGCAAAAATACAACAGCATGTGAAAGAGGTGATGTGCCAGACATTTCAGTAGTCTGAAAGCCTCTGCTTTCTGTCTCTTGGAAGCCAGCTGCCATGTAAGAAACTGAAACTGCAATGCTGTGAGAAGTCCAAGCCACAAGGAAAGGTGTTGGGGAGGATGAGAGAGAGAGAGAAAGAAAGAGAGAGGTGGAGGAGAATGCACACAAAGAACACCTATGTGCAATACGTGTGAGTAAAGAAATCTTTTAAGAAGTTTCTCCCCAGCTGCCCTAACAATCCAAGCTGATGTCAAAGATTAGAGATGAATCACCAAGTCGAGCCCTTCTTGGACACCTTAGCTCCAATCATAAATCAAATAAAATGGTAGTTTTATGCCATTAAGTGGATTCAGAGATTTATATTAATGCAGCAGTAAATTCCTGGCACATATACCATCTATTAATATTTGATGTATGAACGGTCAGAGGAAGAATACCCTGGATGTTAGTGAAGGAAACAGATGATCAGAAAGATAAGGATTAAACTAGAAAACACATTGCCACTGAAGTCCAAGAACTATTGAAGGGAATGGTGGGAAAAAAGTATACAACAGAGAGAATAGTGATCCAATGAAAATGATTAATTTTGCTAAGGTCCACGCTGGTCTCATATAGAGCAACTGTCATGAGTGAAGAGCAAAACTAAAATGGAGCAAGAATGAGATTTGTTTCTGGCAAATTAATAATATATTCTATTTTAGTTATGCGGCACTTTAGACTATTAACAACTGGAAGCAAGTTCTTTTTCAAAGAAAAAGAAAAACTTACTGCTTATTTTATTAGCATAAGTTCATTTTGTAAAGGATATGATTTATAAATAAAATGTACATCTCAATTCACTTGAGAAGTGATAAAATATGTGTATTAATACATCTTATAAATTTAAATTTATAGAACCTACAAACCACACAAAAGCAATGAAGCTGTTCTAATGAAAATAAAAATTTGAAACGTGACCATACAAGTAATGGTTACTTTCTAATATCAAGTCTCAGCAGCCCATTGATTTGAATAATTTCTTTTGCATGCACAGTATTGAGGTGCTCCGTGGTGCTCCCTTCATTCGTCCACTGTTACAAGAGTGAATATGCATACATCTAAAAAGGTACCATATAAAGGTATGAACTTCCTAATGAATACCGCACTTGTAAGAATTTTAAAATATACACAGAGATGGCATAAGAAGCTCTATTCCAATATCCACTTAAAAAAAGTTAACCTAGGAGTTGAGTATGACAGTCTCTCCAGTGTATTAAAATATACCGTATATTGTATCATGTATTTTTCTGGTTTTTCTAATAGTCTAAATATGCTTAGAAATTATATTTTTATTAAACATTGTGTGACTCTGGAAGCTTCTCTGTAGCATACTTGGAAAACTACTGGTTTAGATTAAATGAAAGAAAATCTTCAAGGCACTTTGCTTTCAGCATACTATTTTAGGTATAAAGCAATTTCATCTGAGTATAAAAAGTATACTCTCCATGCTTTAATCTGTTTTTGTTTTATCTTTAATTACAATTTTACCAAATTTCAAATAAAAGTGTTCTTTAATTTTTTTTAAATGAAACTTCTCATGAAAAGTAAGTAATTTCTTTCTGGATTATTTGCTTTTTAGAATTTTTTGCCCTTTTTTGTATAAAAACCTTGATGACAGGCTGTATGGCTCACTAAATTCTGCCCAATACTATGCAAGGACAATGGGATAGTCTTTCAGTTTGCTTATATTATTAGCTATTATGTCAGTATTAAAGATATCAGAAAGTATTTTAACCTCATAGATGAAGCAGACAGCAACTAAATAAGTACTGTGACACCTGTTAGTCTCAATCAAGACTTTAGGTATCGTTAGCAAAGAAGCATGTTGGGGCATGAGTAGAGGCTCAGCCGTGTCTACTTCAAGGTTGGAATTGCCCTAACCCTGCAAATAGCTTGTAATATGGACACCTCTGTTTTGGATACAAGAGGAAGAGAACTATTCTGATGTTACAGTTTATGAAATGTAACACCATTGTCTGGTTCTGTTATTAAGTGCAGTTGTTCACACCTAACTACATATTTATCATCTTGCATTGTTATCTCAAGATATTTATTCTCTAATGAATCTCTAATGGGAGATTATGCAGGAGGTCTTGTCTCCCCTATTTAACTGTAAGCTCTTTGAAGACAATGGGCAATGTCTCATAATTTTACTCGCCACTGTACAAAGTAGTTTGGGTCACACACTAAGCATACAATAAAGGTTGATTAACTAATTAATATAATACTTATTGACCTCCCATCTCATGCCAGTGGCTATGCTCGGTATTATGTGCACAACAGTGAGTATGGTTCTGTTCCCTTAATAAATTGCAAAGGCAAAAAGACATGTACACACATACACACACACACACACACACACACACACACACACACACACAAACACACACATACATACACACATACTCCTATAGGACAGAGGTTGCTATGTATGATTTTCTGGATTACAATAGCATTAGAACTTAGTTGAATCTCAAACTTGTTGTATTATCAGTATTATCATAGATAAACCAGAGTTTTGCTGTTAATTTATCAAAGACCATTAAGTATTAATCATGTTATAAAAATATGGAGACTTCTATTCTTAAGAAGATTTTTATTTATTTTTATTACAATTTTAAAATGTAGGTGTAATACCTTAGCAAGAAAAAATAATTTAAAAATCAATAACAGTGTGAAAATTCTTTGTATTTCAGTTTTTTAATGTATTCTGATTGTTCAATCTGGTAAAGTTTTGTGTTTTTTAAGAAAAACATTTAGAAAATGGTTCGTGTTGAGGATTTACCTTCATTATGCGTTACAAATGGAAAGAAACTTAAAGTAAATCTTAATGTCACTAAAGGATCCTCTTCCACGTTGAAACTTACCTTAAAATCTGCATGGTCTTGAATCTCTTGGACTCTGAGCCTTCCCTGAGTCCTTTATATCCCTTCTTAACTAAAGCTCTGACCCGGGATTTCCTATTTGCCAGCATAGAACAAAGAACATTAGGAATAACAAGATGGAAAATAAAGGAAGAGATCATTCAAACCCGAGAAGGATGGTAAAATACACATGGTGTTGTGTGATAACACCATATTTCATCCTTCCCTTCATTTCCCAGAACCTCTTGGCTTCCAGTATGAAACAATGTTTTTGACAGGGACTGAATCGCATTCCCCCCACTTCATATTTTGAAGCCCTAACCTCCATTGTGGCTGTATTGAAGACGGGGCCTATAAAGAGGTAATTACGGTTAAATGAGGTCATAAGAGTAGGGCCCTGATCTGGCAGGGTTAGTGCCCTTATAAGAAGAGACACCAGAGAACTTGCTTTTTCTTTCTCTCCCTCTCCCCACTTGGATCAGCACAAAGGAGAGGTCACAAGAGTCCACAGTGAGATGGTGGCAGCCTGCAAGCCAAGGGAGGAAGCCTCAGAATGAAACCTGCCTTACCAATACCTTGATCTTGGACTTCCCAGCCTCTAAATCTATGAGAAATAAATTTCTATTGTTTAAGCCTATCTGTGATATTTCATTATGGCAGCTGCAGAAGACTACTACAGTCTTCAAGATTCAAGCTCTGAACTTCCTATAAATGATACATCTCCTTCAGGATAAAGCCAAATCGGAAAATTCTTGATGGAGTTCTCAAAATCTCAAAAGAAGAACAATTTAATCTCTTATAGTGATGAATTTGAGTATACTATACGATCAAGCACATAGATAGGTGCCTTGCTAGTAGCACACACCATTTCCCAGGAGGATCGCTCAGGCCTGCCCTGGCCTAACTGACTATCCAAAGGGTGCTGCAAGCCTCAGAGGTTGACGTTTGTTTCATATTACTGGCATTTGAATTCATGCAGCTATTGGTGCTTTGATCTAAAACCCTGAAATGAATTCAGAACCTGAAAAATATGCTACAGTGAGGATGAAGAAAAGTAGGAAAGGGGCTAACTGATGTACCCACTTTTACTAGAGACTACTGACTTACTGCAGAATATTGAATTTTGGACATAATTTTTCATTACACTGTGCTGTATATGAATTGGCTATGATTTCGATACCTAGGGAGTTGTATGAACTTTCCAATTAAATTTAAACTTCTTGGTGCACAAAACAGCATTCGGCATTTTCTAAAATTGATAAAAATAGTCTTATAGGAGATACTGAATAAGGAGATAACAGCGAGAGAAATTTATTTTAAACTGAGGGTCAGAAATAGCTGGGGAATGTCAATTTAATACACTAATATTTTATATTCTAAAAATCACAAATAGCAGCAAATACAGTAGTTAGCTTGAGTTACAATGTTCTATGATACTTCAGTGAAAAGTGATTCAACATTTTACCATCTCTATATTTTTGTGAACATTACTGACTGATTTGTTTTCTGGACTGTTAACAACTGGACAGTCATAGGCATTGTATCTCCGAAAAAGAAACATTACAGATTGATTTTAACCATCCCACATGGATCCAAACTTGCAAGCCAATAGCAGGAATGACAAAAACATTCCTCCTACAAGGAAGATCAAGTTTAGGTTTACAAAGAGGCAAGCAAGCCCTTGCTTTGGAGTTGTCTTTCCCTAGTCAAAGATCTTTTTCATGCTTAAAAATGCTGATTACATTTTTAAAATGAGGATTTCATGCTTCACACTTCAAGGCAACACATTTTCCTATGAGAAAGAATCTCTGTATGGAAATGGAAGAGAAATGGGTTATTATGCCATTATTATTAGCATTATGTATTTAGTCATGAGAAATATGAGATATATTGTTTAAATTCTGTAAGTGAAATTTGTGGCTATTTTCATGCTCTTTCTAAAAAGTCTGAGTTTTAAGAAAAAATTCCGCCTAAATTAGAGACCAACACAACTTGAAGACATAGTCTTAGAAAAGATAGTTTGGGAAAGAAAATTTTACATTTCCAGAATCATAATCATCCTTTCTTATGTCCTTTAGTTTCTTCCTTTTCTGCTGAACAGGAAGCAGTTGCATTTCTCCTTGAAAAAAATATGGCACAGGTAGTCATTAACAGTTTTGTCTTTTCCTTTGCCTCTGCCCCACTGCTATAGTGACTCACATCTAAATATGCCACTGACAGTTGATACAAAAAGGCTAAATTTCAGAATTCTGCATGGTGGTTCAAATGCTTAACACCCAATATATAGAATTCATGGAAAAGCTTGGTATCCTTCATTTTGAGGTGTCTAAGAAGGTAGGCCCATCCTGTTCCCTATTATATTAAGTTTTGTCCTTTGTTGCCAAAGATTTGGTCCTGATATCAGTCCATCAGAATAATTAGAAAAATCTCTTCTTACTATCAAAATCAACCTTGTCACTCCTTACTCTTAATAAGCAATAAGCCCAGAGTACATAATGGACAAATTTGGTAGGCCACAAGGGATGGGTGGGTAAGCCGCCTCCCAACCCTTACAACTCAGGAGTATGCTTAAGTAGGATGATACTACTTGAACTGCTTGCTCTTTGCCTAACTTTTAGCTGTTCAGTGGGATATTCAAACAGGTGATTATCTTCCTTAGGAGGTAAGGGAGGAAGGAGGAGGGAGATGAAACACCTGGTTTCGGGGTAGGCATTGTTAGAGAAATGAAACCCTGAGGAGGATTTTATGTAATTTTACCAGATGTTTTTCCACATCATACCATGAATTCTTTAATAAAATCTGTCCTACGTGCGAATGCATTGTGAGTGAAATATGTTTCTGGGGTGGGCAGAAGTGCTGGCTTCTGATCCATGTTCACGTGAAGACCTCCGTGGGAGGTTCACCACATGTGAGCAAAGAGATGCGTCCACAGGAGGGCACAGCCACTTCTTCCATCTTTCTCTTCATACAAAGACTCTTGCCCTTCCTGAAAATTTGTGGCTTTCGAGAGAGTAGCAATGTTGGAAAAAGAATCATTTTGAAAACATAACCTCTCTAAGCCTCATTTTTCTCATCTGTGAAAGGGGTATAATAAAAATACCTGTCTTATAAGATCATTGTGTGTATTAAATGAGATCATACAAATAACTTCCTTAGCATAGTACATTATCTGTAGTTAAGTACTCAGTATCTGTTAGATATTCTTCAATGCTGCCTCAATAGAAATGTAAAGTCTGTAGATCGGTATGACTTATTTCCAGTTTAATATAACAACTGGACCAAGCCAGTCCGGGGATACTAGTCATTATGAAATCCATTAAGGGATCACAATGTTCCCAAAAGGGAAAAAACATGGGCCAAAGCCTCATGTATATTCATATACATATAAATTTGGCATTGAAAATTACAGAAAATAAAAGAGAGATTAATACTAGAATCAGCTTGCAGGCCTCTTGAAAAGAAAGGGGTTTAATATTTCTGAAGAATAAATCCTTTCAGCTCTAATTCAAATTATTGGAACACTGAAAAACTAAGAGATTTATAGTTGAGTTAAGGAAAGAGCTCTACACCATGATTCTATAAAACTGGTTTAGTTTGTCTGACTTAATATTTGAATCCTAGATTCTTTGAGCTTTTGTTCTGAGACTGATCCAGCTAATGTCTTTAATATTTTTTACTTGATTTAATTTTCACAACCTCTCTGGATGAGTAGGTATTTTCAGCTCCATTTTGCAGATGAGAAAAATAACAAAAAAATAATTATTTTGTTTTATGTTTTCAGTCTTTTTTCTCTCCTATGTCCATATAACCAGAATTTTGAATCTTTATAAATCTT
Source organism: Cebus imitator (assembly GCF_001604975.1). NCBI lineage: Eukaryota > Metazoa > Chordata > Mammalia > Primates > Cebidae > Cebus > Cebus imitator. Next base: position 5,468,054 of record NW_016107396.1, read on the forward strand.
TCTTGCTTTACATCAAAACAAAATAAAATAATGCTACTTACACTCCAGAACCTTTAGCTAAGGTTCTATTTTTCACCTTTTTCATTACAAAAATATACTGAAGTTGGATTTTACTGGGACAAAACAATATATGTTGAATTTCAAAGGAGATACTAGACCACAGGCAAAATTTCATGTGGTAGTTAACTAAAAGCGTATTACTTGAGTTTTGAGTCCCTCACATATTAAGAATGTAAATTTATTCAGGGTGGAAATAAAGGAGACTTTTTTGAGACAAAAGCTTGAGGAGAACCATTGGAGTGCTGTGAGTCTGCTTTCTGCTCCTGCCCATGGGAATGGGGAGGGTGCAACTTCTTAACCTTAACCCTTCTAAGAGGGACTTCAAGGGGCCCACTGAAGAACATGCCGTAGGGATTCAACGCAATAAGAGGCTGTGAGCTGTATTGCTGGAGACAGCAGTTGGGGTTTGGGAACAAGCAGCCAAATGAGAGGCACTGTCTCCATCAAGGGAGTTGTAGCTGGAGAATCTACCTAGAGGTCTCCACCAAGTGCCCAGCAAAAAAGAGTCAGTATTCAACAGAGCAGTGTGCCATGGCATAGCAGTGTCGGTCAATTCCTGCCCGCAAAGGTTTAGGAGAAAAGCTGCTGTCTCACGGGGAGAAAGAGACAAGAAGCCAATCACTTCTGTCTAGGTCTGGGTGCCCTAAAATATAAAGACCCATTGAAAGCTTTTGCACTAAAACTTTATTGGGAAGGACAATCTTAAGATAGCAAGATCAAGGCAAAGGGGAAGTGAGGCAAGGAAAGAAGGAAAGCATACACCAGACAGTGCATTACTGAGCATTTCACAGTTTTACAAGAACATACAGCTGGTTGCTTCTTCCTAAGGGCACATCTTCTAAACAGGCCTTGTGGAATCACTGTGTCTTAGAATATTCCCACAACAGAAGTAAGGGAGAAGCATTACTGGAGAATGAAGAAGCTGGCTTTTTCTCCATCTCTTGTCTCTTTTTGATCCAAATTCAGCTCATGAGATATTAAGCTTCCTATGTATCACCCTTCTCAGATGGGTTATATTCTCAGGCTGCTCCTCCTACATCCTACCACCAAGTAACCGCTAGGAAAGCCTGACTCTCTTCCTTGCAGGGCTTAGCTTCCTTGTGAATGCAGAAGTGGCAAGACAGTCAGAGTCTTCACAGGTCCAGTTAGATGGCACTAAGTGCTATGATTCCACCATGCTTAGACATAGAGAGGCTTAGAGAGCGTCACCAACGGTGATGGTGGTTAAGGCTTACCTTCGAGTAGGTGACCGAGATTTGGAAGGCAGGTGGAGCAAGTTGAGGTGCTGCCTGAAATTTCCCTCCTTTGCCAAGGGAGAAGGAACACATTTTTATCTTTGATTGAACATTGAAGATATGTTTAATATGTTGTTCTATACAATTTTAATTATTAGAACGAGATTGGAGTTGTGACTTGAAGTGTCTGAAAGAATTTTTATGAGTTAGAAGGAGTCATGAAATCTTCCTTAGATTTTATCTTAGGGCAGGGAAGGACTATACATCCCCATTGAATGCAGGGCTTAAAGAGATGGCAAAATCAGTTTTATGATTACATCTTAAGATTCTGCATATTCAGTTTATTGATTATGCTCCAAGTTCTTAAAATGCACTTTAATCAATTGTCTGTAATTCACCTCCCTATTAATTCTATTTTTCTTTAGCCCAGGTCCCTTCACATCAGCATCTCTGGTCAATATTACTACTGATGTTTACAATTGTTCAAACTGATGGACTACTTTAAGTCCCAATTCACTTGCCTCCCCTGCAGCATTTGCCTTTGTTTGCTTTATTTATTCTTTAATAGCCTCCTGTCTCCGATTCTAAGATATTATGCCTCCTGGTTTACTTTCTGCCTCTTGGATCAGTTCTTTGAATCTCCCTCCTCTTCTCTACAGGTTCTCTGCTTTAAAAAAGTTGATGAATTGATGACCCCAGGGACTCACCCCTCAGCATATACTTTCTTCACTCTGTGATTTTCCCCAGGATGATTTTGTTCTTCTCAGCTATTCTGAACCCCAATCCCAGAGAGCTCCTTACCTATGGGATATTTCTGTTTCAAAATCAATATGTCCCCAAACCAAATGCTTTATCTTTTACTTCCAAACTGGCTGCTGCTTCTGGCATTTACTACTGTGATTTATAGTACAACCATTAACCACCACCCAACCTCTGCCAAAGTCAGTAACCTGGGAGTGATGCCAGGCTCCTCCCAGACCTTCATTCCCACATCAAATCATTCACCAAGCCCTGGACATGAAACCTCAAAATCATGACACTATCTGTTCCATGTTATCCTCACTGCTACTGCAGCAAGTCAGATCTTCATTGGATCTGACCTGGGCTATAACCTTAGCCTCCTTAAGTGTATTCCTGAAACCATCTCTACTGTTTAAAATTTATGATTCCTTACTATCACAAGAGCTGTTTTTATAATTTTTTTCTAAAAATAAAAATTTTAAAAATAATTTCTATCCTTTTTATTCTACAAATGAAAGTTTAAATTCCTTAGCAGTACAATCAAGGCCCTAAGGATCTGACTTTGATCTGCCTCTTTTGGACTGAGAGAATAATATGATGAACACAGAGCATGAGCTTTACCATCGGTCGGCCCAGGATTTTCATCCTGGCTTTGCTACTCACTATCTGTCTCACTGTGGGCAAAGTATTAACCCCTCTGAACTTTGGGTTCATCATAGGCAAAATGTGGGTCAGCATATGCACCATAATGACGATGAAACGAAATCATGTATATGATGCATCTAACACATAGACAATGCTCAATACCTCTTACGTTTCTCCTTTCCTCACTTCATTCCCTACCCTATGTGTCAGCATGCCGACTTGCATGAAACACCTTGCATCTCTTCTTGGATTCCGTTTATATATTTCCTCTAAAAGTAACTCCCTCTTTCCTATTGGAAAGCTCTTTCTCATTCTTGAAGCTGAAGCTGAAGGTCACGTTTTTTGTAAAGTATCCCTTCATATCCAGGACGAAGGCAAACACCCTCTTTTTTACCTCTTTCTGTATCTTGTGCATTTACCAAGTCAGCTGTTATGTCTTTGTGCTATAATAATGAGGCACTTTGATATAGAGGGCACATGAAGCTGTCATTAAAACCTGGAATGATGCCCATATAAATTTTAAAAATGCATAAAAAGATCTCTGAAAAGATCTTTTCATCTATACAATTCTGCACTGGTCAGAGTCTTATTAGAGGATTTTTTTAATCATTAGAAATAAGTATGAGATTTACTGAAAATTATTGTTTGATAAAATAAGACCTCTGCTGAAAAGCTAAACATAGTGATATTACTTGGTCTAAGGAGGAGGTAGAAATCACTGAATAACAACTCTCAGTCATGAAGCATTTTAACACAGAGGACACAACAAGCCATTATTCGGCACCGTTTTACCTTGGATTATTGAGGATACTATCAATTGTTGCAGCAAATATAGACACAGTAACAGAAAATTTTTCTGAGGGTGAAAGATAAAACAATGGTATATTTCTTCAAGTGGTGCCAGTGCCAGGTCCTTGGCACCATCTTTCAAGGTTTATTTAAAAGTTGTCCCTCTTGATTGCCAGGGAATGGACCAGTTGGCTGTTTAAGTTTCCTTCCACCCTTATGAGGCTATGAATGCCATCAAATAATGAAGAGTTTACTCTTGTGCAAAAGTAAGCATAATGATTTGCATAATTATGCAAAAGTAAGCATAATACATTTTTTTTGAAAGCTGTTAAACTTTTTTTTATTATAAGCAGTGCTTGCACTAGGGGAGACTAAGGTTCACAGATGGATAGCATAAACCCATAGAATTATACTACATGTCTGCAAATAATTAATTTTCTTTGTGCATGTAATTTGTGTGTCATTGCCCAAACATCCTCTTTCAAAAATATAGCTCAAAATGTGTTGAACGGGGCATCAAGCTTTTTAGGCTTTATGGTGACATATTTCAAGAATAAGTTATAACAGACATGAAAGTCGACAGTTGGCCTGTCTTCTGTGGGGCCCAAGAGTAGTTACTGGGTGACTGAGGATTAATTGTAAAGGCTGAAGGAACTATTGGGTTCCAGACAGAAAACTGCCGTATCATGAGCCAATAGCATGCAGGAAATTGGCAGCCAGCCGATAGAGCCTGAACTGGGCCTTACTACTGCTCCTTTTTTTCTTTTCTTTTCCTTTTTTTTTTTTTTTTTTTGAGATGGAGTCTTGCTCTGTCACCCAGACTGGAGTGCAGAGGGGAGATCTTGGCTTACTGCAACCTCTGCCTCCCGGGTTCAAGTGATTCTCCTGCCTCAGCCTCCTAAGTAGCTGCGATTATAGGTGCCCACCACCATGCCCGTCTAATTTTTTATTTTTAATAGAGATGAGGTTTCACCATGTTGGCCAGGCTGGTCTTGAACTCCTGATCTTGTGATCCTCCCACTTCGGACTTTCAAAGTGCTGGGATTACAGGCATGAGCCACCGTGATCAGCCTTACTACTGCTCCTTTCCTCCCATGAACTGGAGATGCATACCTCCTGTGTTTTCTTTCCTTTCTTTACCACTGATGACTATAACTCTGTATGGAGACTGACCATCTTTTCACATCCATACACTCTGATTGGACTCTCTAACCTTCTTTTCTTGATTTAATATAGTTTTTGCCCCATAGCAGTGGCTTAGTCCAAATATGTCTACAGTAGCATGTTATCTGCTCCTGACCCCTTATGGGCTAGGGCAAAAATGATGTAACACTGCACAGAAAATCCAGGACTGCTTCTTGCAGTGGTAGAGCAGTTGCCTGTTAACTATAGAATATCATGACTGGACGAGGTCAGTGGTTCTTAGCTCAGGGCAGTATTACCCTAGGATGGGGTTTTGTATTTGCGTGGAGGCCATCGCTGTTTTGTAGGTAGTGTCCAGTGATGCAAATGTCCTGCAATGATTGGGATAGTCCAGCACTGCAAATAATTATTTAACTTCGTGTGCCAACAGTCCTTCTGTTGAGAAGCAGTTTTAGATTTAGGATTGTCCCAATGTTGGCCCGAACAGCCAGGTAGCAATCTAAAGTCGCCTTGACTCTTTGCCAAGGAGATTTCATGTGGAAGAAAGGCTCGTTCTTTATTATTTGCCCAAAGCACCAGGCCTTGCTTATAAATGGCAACAGTTTATTTTATCCACGAACTTGAGATCCTACCAAGGGATCCAGGGCTTTGAACATTTCTACTATCCTAGTTAAATAAAATACACACATATGTACACACACAAAGAAGTAGCTATCATTTAGTGGAAAATCACTTGATTTATAGATTCACGAAGTCTTCATTTTGAACACCTCTTCAGTACTTAGCAGGGCGTAACCTTGGCTAAGATACTTGCTCTACTTCTATGTCTTTGAAAGAAATATATAGCACAACATGAATTGCTGAGAAACTGCCTAATGTTGTTCTACTACAATGCCTTGGTGATTGAAAAATGGTAGCTAATAATCATAAATAATAATAACATTAGGAGTAGTGTAATTATTCAGAGTAAGAAAAAACTAAGCGGTAGTATCTTGAATCCAATTGACATTCCGTTCAATGTGACATAAAACATTCTCATGTAAAGTAAGTCTTGATGGGATGGTGAACAAGATAATACTCTTTGGTAATAAATATACAAAACTTCTGTGGAGGCGGAAATGTGGTAAAGAGGAAATTATTTTGTTTTCTCTCCTAATTAATTTTATGGCACCTTTTCAACTCAGGTTTTGTGGCCTTTAACTTTAAAAGCTGAAAACCTCTTTAAGAGCTAAAGATTCAATTACTCAGTAATATAATACTACCCATTAAAACCCCCTACTGTGAGTTTTGTTGCTGTGAGCTTTCATTTTGAAGAACTATTGTATAATTAGCAGCATCTTGGTATAATTCCATTTTGGAGGGTGAGAACATTGAAACCATAGGCTCGCACTCTATTCATCCATCATGTACATCTGTGTACAAGAAAGAGCTATACTATGTTGAAGTACAAATATCCTTAGGAAAAAAGTGCTTGACAAGATGACTTTTTGAATTCATATAAGACAAATAATGGTCCTATGTCATTTCTTCCTATCAATTCCAGATGCATGCAGAGATTTACCAGACTTTCCAGTAGTTGCTTTGTTGTTCATGTCTCTAGTGAATCTACAAGAAAATCATTGTTCTTTTAAAACAATACTTTGTTGCCCAGTCTCCCTAGCACATCTGAAATTTTCAGGTACAATGGTTGGTGTGTTGACCAGGGGTGGTGGTGGGGAGTTGCCTGAGCCCCTTTGAACATAATATATTTTCAAGTTCTTTAATGGACCTTAGCAGATGCAGAATTAGTTTTCAGTTGTGCCTAATGAGGTTAGCTAGAAATTTCCTTAAGTAAAGAGAATATTTGAGAAGAGCAAATTTCTATTTGCATGTCTGAGAACCTTTTCTCATTGGGATCCTGAAATTGAGAATTTGGTCCCTTGCACTACTGCCTTATTTATAGCTTTTTTTATTATTAGAAAAAAAGTTAGAAAACAACACATGCTGGAGAGGATGTGGAGAAATAGGAATGCTTTTACACTGTTGTGTAAAGTATAGAAAATTAATTAAAATATAGAAAACATTAAAATATAGAAAATATAGAAAAAAATTAAAAGTGGAATTATAGTATAAATTATTCATATTTTGTATTAAAAAGTCAGAAAACAACACACGCTGGAGAGGATGTGGAGAAATAGGAAAGCTTTTACACTGTTGTGTAATTTACTGGGAGTGTAAATTAGTTCAACCATTGTGGAAGACAGTGTGGTCATTCCTCAAGGATTTAGAATCAGAAATACCATTTGACTCAGCAATCCCATTACTAGGTATATCCCCAAAGGATTATAAGTCATTCTACTATAAATACCAATGTATATGTATGTGTATTGCAGCACTGTTCACAATAGTAAAGACTTGCAACCAACCCAAATGCCCATTAATGATAGACTGGACAAAGAAAATATGGGACAACTACACCAGGGAATACTATGCAGCCTTTAAAAAAGGATGAGTTCATGTCCTTTGCAGGGACATGGATGAACGTGGAAACCATCATTCTCAGCACTCTAACATAGGAACAGAAAAAAACCAAACACCACATGCTCTCACTCACAAGTGGGAGTTGAACAATGAGAACACATGGACACAGGGAAGGAAATATTACACACTGGGGCCTCTTGGGGTGTCAGGGGCTAAGGGAGGGATAGCATTAGGAGAAATACCTAATGTAGATGATGGGTTGATAGGTGCAGCAAACCACCATGGCACATGTACACCTACGTAACAAACCTGCACATTCTGCATATGTATCCTAGAACTTAAAGTATCATAAAAAATTAGTAGTATTTTATAAAAATTAATTATGCATATGTTAATAATTTGTTACTATAAGTATCACCCTACAATATTTTGTTACATGATGATGATATACTTACATTTAGTTAATATTGTATAATTTATAGCTTTTATAATTTTGAATTCAGGCGATCAGAAAATAAAATTTTGTTATCTTCACGAACGTTATTCTTTTGGAGGTAGAAATACGTATGAGACAATATATCCTCCACTTCTGTTTGCTTTCTGAAACATTAGGGCAGTGTGGACGCTCCTCCCCACAAACCTTGGCTCTACATGATCAAACTGTTGTCTGTTTGTGCAAGAATACACCCATTTTTCCATCTGGTGCTCAGTACTTCCAGATATTTCTGAGCCGTCTTTATTTCTGCCTGCAGGCCCCTTCAGGTCCTGGCATGACTGAAATCTGAGCAAGCCTAGTTGAAGTGATGACACCCTTTGCCAGTTCATTAGAAGTGACTTCACCATCATAGTGGTATAGTTGCCACTTTCAACATCAAAGGTTACTGAAGAAATTGTGGCTGTGAGCAAGAATAAAAGGGCCTGTTGGTATTAGGTGTCAAAGAACAAGATACCACCTAGGGACACTCAGAACCATTTGAGGAGAATTTTCTGAAGACCAGATCGGGCAGAAATAGAGCCAGAACGTACTGTTGGTTATGTTGTTATTACCTTACACTATGCAGAGATTAGCGTAGTCTGAAAAATATGAGTTACACTCATCTGTTCATCAAACTTTCAGATCTCAACTCAATTTCTTTTTTTTTTATCCCGACTTATGTAATTTTCTATCACCCTCGTGTTTTCAGTCCTCACGGACATATCTTCAGAAACTCATGAAGACATAAAGTGCTTCCAAAGAGGAGACATTCAGAACATGAGTAGGGAAGTTATCACTTGATGGATGAAAAGCATTGTGAGAAACAACAGTTTGCCTTCCTTCATTCCCTTCTTGGTTACCTTTCCTGTCACATGAAGAAGAAATGAAACACCAGAAAGAATCAGGTTATCTTCATCTACACCCGCTGCTGTCATTGGTTAAGTATTAGTTTAATAGCCCATTCTTCATATAAGATGGTACCTGACCCACCATCCACTGTGCATGTGTTTTGAATTGTTTCCCACACATGTGGCATTGCAGGAGAAGTTTCTTGGTCACTGTGGGGGCTGCTACTCTAAAGCAGGAGTTTTCAATCTTCATTGTTCTTGTTGCAGAATCCTTTGTTTAAAAGCCCAAGATGTAAAACAGATGAAAACAGAGCTGCTTTGTTAGAAACAGGCACATGAGAGGGATCACAGATTTTCTCTTTAGCTCCTCTGAGGACTTTGAAGACCCCTGCTCTATTGCAGTTCTAACTCCTTTATTGCAACAAAATTTAGGAACACTATGAATTTGCCCTGGAAGGAGACTCTCCAAGTAGGGAGGCACAGATGATCAAGGGGCTCTGTCTCTGCTTCCTTTTGCTTCATATTAGCTTAGGTCTTGCACATGTTAGATCTACTCTCATTCTCATGACATAGTCCTGGTAAATCACAGGCCCTGAGTTTCTCATTACAGAGATGATGCCCAGAAATTACACCCCAAACTTTAAGTGTAAGGAGGGATGGAGATTTGGCTTGTTTTGTTCAAGGTGTCATCCCCATTGCATAATGTGCCTTGCATACACTGGGAATTCAATAAATATATGTGGACAGAATTGAATGAAGGCACAAATGGACAACAAGTAGAGAAAAACACAGATACCTCAAGAAATAAAAAAAATACAATAAATGAAGTCCATAACCCATAGCTTTCTAGAGCAGCAATGGCAGTGTTGCCACTAAGCTTATGAACTTTTCTCATTATTTGTTTTGAGTCAGATGTCCCCCCAGGGGTTCTCCTAGCTTCCCTAGGCTGTTATGACTTACCTCCTGGTCTGCTTTTTCTTAGTACCATCTTAAAATTACCTTCCTGGTATATTTTATATACCCTTCTCTATAGTGCACCTTGGCTTGCCCACGATTAAGACAAAAGAGCATGATACTTTCCCGCAGCTAATGGAGTGCTGTCCTTTGGTTTCTGGGAATTTTTGTGTGATTACTTCTTTATTTTCTCTAAGAATTACCAGAAATAGGCTGGGTGCGGTGGCTCGTGCCTATAATCCCTCTGTTGGTGAACCTTGAGGCACCAGCCCTTAAAGACTTTCGTCACTTTGAAAGGCCGAGGCAGGCGGATCTCCTGAGGTCAAGAGGTCAAGAACAACCTGGCCTACATGGTGAAACCCCGTCTCTACTAAAAATACATTGCGTTGCTACTCAGGAGGCTGGAGCAGGAGAATCACATGAAGCTGGGAGGTGGAAGCTACAGTGAGCCAAGCGTGTGCCACTGCACTCCAGCCTAGGCAACAGAGTGAGACTCGTCTCAGAAAAAAGAAAAAAATTACCAGAAACAAACTTATCTATCAGATTAACCCCTTCTTCTGTACATAGTGAATGAGATTTACTTGTGTACTCTTTAATGTGTGATCATATCCAAATAGAATTCTAGTAAGAGTGATAAATATGTGGAATGTAGAGTAAGCTGAATAATGACCCCTCAAGGATGCCAAGTCCTAATTCCTGGGAGCCATAAATGTTACCTTAGAAGGAAAAAAGTCTTTGTAGATGTGAGTGAGGTAAAGATTTTGAGACAGAGAGAATATCCTGGATAATCATGGTAGACCGTAAATGCAATCACATGTGTCCTTATAAGACAGTGGCGGACTGAGATTTGACATAGACAGTAGAGAAGAGGATACACACTCAGAAAAGACAATGTGAAGAGAAAGGCAGAGATTGGAGCAAGGAAGCCACAAGCCAGGAAATGTCAGCAGCCACCATAAATTGGAAGAGGCAAGGGGGCAATTCTCTCCTAGAGCCTTGGGCATGGGTACAACACTGCTGAAGTCTTGATTTTGTCCCAGTGATACTGATGTTGGGCTTTCAGCCCCCAGAACTGTGAGAGAAAAAATTTCTGTTGTTTCAAGTGAACAACTTTGTGATACTTTGTTACATGAAACCAATATAGCAGGAAATGCACAGCTTTAAGATCTAGTATTATATATCTTGAAGCTGCTCATTGACAAGTGCTGCTAGGTTTAGGCACATCTACTGTGTGTGTGGAGGGGGGTGGGTGGCTGTATACATAGTTATGTATGTTCATATTCATGAAGAGTATCAGTATTGTCAGCTATTTCCTTATGGTTGAAATATGTAAGAGTTTTCTAAATCTCAGAGGTTAAGAGGGAGAAGCTTTTGAGAAGCCAGACCACCACCATGAAAAACAATTCTTTCTTTTTTATTTCTGCGATGGAGTCTTATTCTGTTGCCCAGGCTGGAGTGCAGTGGCAGGATCCGAGCTTATTGCAACTTCCAACTCCTGAGTTCAAGTGATTCTCCTGCCTCAGCCCCCCAAGTAGCTGGGACTACAGGTACCCACCACCATGCCCAGCTAATTTTTGTATTTTTAGTAAAGACGGGGTTTCACCATGTTGGCCAGGCTGGTCTCAAACTCTTTACCTCAAGTGATCTGCCTGCCTTGGTCTTCCAAGGTGCTGGTATTACAGGCGTGAGCCACTGCACCCAGCCCATGGAAAACAATTCTAATCTATAAAATAGAGAGAAGTAAGGATGAGTGTGAACCTGAGAGCCTTCTGGGAACAAGTGCTGTTATCAGACATTATAATTACTGAGTAGACCTAGAAAGCAGATTTCTCAGTGGGTTAGGCAGTTAGGTGCTACTAGAGTGATAAGGAAGACTAGGAGATTTAGTTGTTAAATAAAACAGGATATTTGTGAATTTATGCTGGAGTCTATGTTACCTTGCTGTGCAAGGCCTCTGGCTTTAATAAGCAACAAGCTCTGCCAGCCCTCATGCAAATGAATACCTGGAGAATACCAGTGTGAATCAAGACCTAGTGCAAGAGGCCTTCTTAATGAAGGGTGGTAAGTAAAAGACTCCCAGCATTGACAGCCTGGTCCGATAGCCCCTCTGTTGGTGAAGCTTGAGGCACCAGCTCTTAAAGATTTTGGTTGAACTCAGGCCATATTTTCCCCTCTGAGAGGCCTTTTCATGACTGGGAACCTTCTTTACAAGAGGCCAGGCTGAAAGAAAACCCTTAGCCTTGGCCTTGAAACAGAGTGAAGACACTGGGCTTTCTTTAAATTGTGGTCTAGTCAGGCCTTCCACAAAAATTATAGACGTCAAAGCTCCTTTGAAAGTGCTGGGTAGTGAAAAGTACAGAGTAGCTATCGACATTTTAAAACCATCTGTGTATGAGCTTTAAATTCTCATCATGTCATGTAAAAAAAAAGATTGTTCACACATAAGCACTTACGATTTCGAACTTCTCCATGGTTCTGGAATTCTGAAAAATGTGTGTAGGTTCTTGAGACCAAAACGTGTCTTTCTGATAGATTTGCCAACATGCACTACACTTATTTATAATTTCCATAGGGTCCATCTACTTTTGTGATAAGGTAGGAACCTCCAACTTGCTGTTCAACTTGCTAGTTTTCTCACTCAGTTAATCATAAGCTTTTTATAATTCTGTATCCCAGAAATATGATTGTCTTGTCATCACTGTGGTGTGATGAAGGGACTTAGTCTTACCATGATCTTATAGAATACTTGATTTCCCCTGGCTTTTGAAGTTTATAAAATTGCAGCTTCCAGCAATGTTTTAATACTTTTCTAAAGAAATAGCAAAGACATAAAACTCATGCTTGCTTGATTCCATTCTGTATTATAGGCCTTCAAAGTTCAGCCTCCCTGGAACTCTAGAACTCCCTACTCTAGAAGGTGAATGGCTAATTGCATCCTAGTACATAAAGAAATACTGGCAATATAGCGATACATACCAAATATTTCTTTTTATGATTGTAAAAGCAGTCAAACATAGATCTACATCTAAAATAACAGTGAAAAAGCATGCATTAAATTAAAAAGCATAGTCTTCCATTTGTAAGTAATTTTGTTATGTGCTGCTTATGTGAGGTTGTTTAGTTAAAGCTATATTACTGCAAAAGGAAGTCAGAGACAGCACAGCACACTAGTAAAACACACTAAAGCTTTTATTTTCCTCATTCTTTCATTAAATAAATACTTTCTTAGAGAGTATGTTTGGCAGTACGACACATTTTTATAGAAAAAAATGCAATAGGACAGTAATATGTCCCATAGAAACAACTTCTGCTGTTAAGAAACTTACAGAATTTAAGACACAAGGTAAGGTGCTAGTTATATACTATGAAGATAATGATTATTAACATTTATTGGGCTCTGTGCCGTGAACAAAATATTAACGCAAACTAATGCATCTATTCCTCAGAATAGTCATCTAAGGAAGGTAGTTGTTTTCTAGGTAAGAAGTGTGAGACTCAAGGCAAGTAAATTGAGTAAATTATGAAGCTAGGATTAAAATCTAGATGATTTGTCTCCACGTCTATCCTATGCAATCTCACTGTGCTAGAATTAAATGTATATTTAAAAGAATGCTTCATGTGATAGGGTATAATTAAATACAAGTGAAAAGCATTAAGTAGATTAAGCTTCATTTCGAGAGATATTGTTTTAAATGAAATTAGTCATCAGAAGTTTTTCTTTTTTGGAAGTGATCAGTGTGTGGCTTGGATAAGGTCGGGTTTGAGTATAACTGAAAATGAAGGGTAGTATTTATAGGTTAAAGGCACAGAGATGACAAACAATGAGGATGTTCAAATAGACATGGACGCATTAGTTGGAGCAGAGGATATATAGGAGTAAGTCATGGGAAGTGAGGTTCCCTCTCCCAACATTTTATTATAAAGCTGTTTACTCAGAAAAATGAAAGAACTATATGTAAACATTCATATCCCACTACCTTAATTCTACCAGTAACATTTTAGTATATTTGTTTATCACATATCTATCTGTCCCTCTTTCTATAAGCCAGTCCATCTTAATTATAATTCATTTCAAAGTAAGTTGCAGACATCAGTATACTTCACCCCTAACCACTTCATCCTGTATATCAATGAGTTCAATAGTTGTCTAGTTATATTTTTGTAAGTAAAAGTTATATATAATGAATAAGCAAATCTTAAATGTATCAATGAGTCTGACAACTTCATATACATTTATAAAATAAACCTTCATCAAAATAAAAAAGTTACCATTCCCCAAATTTATCTTATTTTCTTATCAGTTATTTTTTGTAATTGCCATTTCAGAGGCAACCAATGTTCTGATACTTTTCAGCCATAGATTACTTTGCTTTCTTCAGGACTTCACATAAAAAGAATTTCTTTTATGCATTTATTTTTCATTTAGTATTTTGTTTTTGGAATTTATTTATTTTGTTGTATCAGTAGTTTGTTCCTTTTTATGGGTAAGATTCCATTGCATGAATATACTACTGTTTATTTGTTTATTAATAAACACCTGCATTGTTTTGAGTTTGAGGCTATTATAAATAACAGGTGCTACAAATATTCCTGTATACATTTTCTTTTCCTCAGAAAAATACCTAGTAGTGAAATTGATGAGTCCCAAAGTAAATGTGTATTTAGTTTTATGAGAGATTTCTACATCTTTTTTCAATTTCCATTAAAAATACATGAGACCTATATTTACTCCATATTTTGCCAACATCATTCAGTGTTGGACAGAAGTTAAGTGATAAAGAGTAAATACTCACTAGATTGTGAAAAAAATGAAATTTGTTGCTAAAGCCTTCATCTTAAGTAACAGATAGTCACTGGACTGTTGACTGGAAGATTGCCTGGGGAATGTGATGTTTAATAAAATTAATCTGGTGGTAAGGTACAAGATGGGGTTTGAAAAGTAAAGGACTATAGACAGAGTCTAAGAAGGTTGCTGTAATAATTTAGGCATAATCTAATGACGACTTACATTAAAAGCAAGGCACTGGGAATTTGAAAACAAGAAAACATGAAAAACTTTAAGAAGTAATCTAAAGTATTTGGTGCCAATAAATAGATAGGTAAAGGAAGAGATGAAAAATTCCAAAGTGGGTGTGGGGAAAACAGTGTCACCATTAATAAGTATAGACACACACAAAGAGACATTGGCTTAGTGATCATCAGGCTGTTGGTTGTGTGTATTCATAGACTGGTAAAATGACCATCTTTTACTGGGAAAAAAAGTAAGAGGTGGGAGGTTTAAGGAATAGAATTGGAATTAGAGAAAGGCCACCTCTGGAGATGACCTATACTGCTTGCACAAATTGGATTTGAGAAAGAAAAATTCTCTGTCAGTTGCTGTAGAAGCCAGCAATTGAGAATTTACCTACAAACCACCGTCAGACATAAGCTGTTCTATTGACAATGCTCTAGATTTGCACCTCTGTCTCTCCTGCCTGGAATGCCTTTCCTTCACTTCTCCACCTGGTTGCATGAACTTCAAAGACATCACTGAAATTTTGTCTTATATGTGGATTCTCTCCTGATTGCTATGACAATTCACGCTTATATTTATCACAGAATTTACTGTGCTGTCCTGGCAGTGTAGATTTCTTATGCTTCTGATCTTGCTGTACTGTTCTCTAGCCCGGTGGTTGACACTTTGGTGCATATGCATAAAAATATTTGTAAATGAATGAGGTGCTTCAGCTTCTATCCTCTCTGCTTCAAAATTCTTTTTTTTTTTTTAATTACTCTCTCATCTTTCTTTCTTTCTTAGAGAAAAAATAATTCTTCCCTTCAAAGTTAATTTCTTCTACCCTTTCTTATTACCTATTCACCACACATGCTTTTATTCCCTATCCTCTATATATTATTTCTTTTGCTTGTTTCGTATTATCAAATAATTCTATACTTTTATACATGATCAAGCCTTCTTCCATCCAGGAATAACATTTTACAACCCCCCTGAGTTATTTTCCTAGGTATCTTCTTTTTTTTTGTAAACTAAACTTTGAGATAAAGAGTGTTTCTGGCTGGGTGCAGTGGCTCACGCCTGTAATCCCAGCACTCTGGGAGGCCCAGGGGGGCTGATGACAAGGTCAGATCAAGACCAGCTTGGCTAACACAGTGAAACACCATCTCTACTACTAAAAATATAAAAAATTAGCTGGGTGTGGTGGCATGTGCCTGTAGTCCCAACTACTCTGGAAGATGAGGCGGGAGAATCTGTTGAACTTGGGAGGCGGAGTTTGCAGTGAGCCAAGATCTCACCACTGCACTCCAGCCTGGGCCACAGAGTGAGACTCTGTCTCAGACAAATAAAGAAGAAAAAAAGAAAAAAGAAAAAAAAAGTTGTTTCCACTGCCTTTTTCAGTTCCTTACTACATACACCTTTAAAAAACTATGCCTTTGTCTATTGCTCCAACTGCTTTGTGGAAACAGTCCTCCTGAAACTCTCCCACGGTTCGTAGATCCAACGCCTTCGAATACCTCTTCAAATTCCCCAGCACCTTTGTAGTATTTGACAGTGTTGAAAACCCTCATCTCATTGGTATTCTCTTCTTTGTGGTTTCCTTAACATTTTGCCATCTTTAACATCTATAGTGTGACGGCCGCAGTACTAGCCATGTTACAAATGTGAGCACATTTGACCAAAGCACTGATTCTTCACCAGTCTCCTTCTTAAAAATAGAATATCATCCAAAGTCTTTAGCTTGCATTGAGATTCGCTTTGAGTTATTCTCACAAAATGTTATCAACCATTTTTTCTACTGTCTTTTCAATACTACCAAATCCACTCTACGATTGCAGTATCCATTGCAACCTATACTCACTGAAGGCATTCCTATTAATAGTAGAAATAGTTATGAGACTATTTTTCTAGGATTATTATATATTTATGCTACTATATTATATGCTTATCCTTATTATATAATTTGATTCTACACCTTGCAATATATAATTATTTCTACTCATAAGAAAACTTAGTTTCACATGTGTTAAACAGTAAATACTACTGGTATATAATGCACACATGGGTCACGGATGAGCTGATTTGCACATTTGCTTAACTATTGTGTTGAGAATGTTACCTCTGTCTTTTGTCTATGTGGATGTCCTTACTTTACATAGGATATCATATTATCCAAATCCTAACCATCTGTCAAAGTATATTTGGAATGCCACCCTTTCCAAGTAGTTTCATTTTCCCTGATTATTCTGACTGGAAGAAGTTTTTCTCCCTCTGAACTCACATAGCGTCTAAAAAATTATTAATATACTATTTTTTAGAGCAGTCTTTGGTTTACAGAAAAGTTGAGCAGAAAGTACAGAGTTGCCATACACTCCCTCTTTCTCCACATACAGTTTCCTTTTTTATTAACATCTTGCATTACAGTGGCATATTTGTTACAACTGATGAACTAATATTGGCGCTTTATTTTAACTAAAGTGCATAGTTTACATTAGGGTGCATTCTTTGTACTACATAGTTTTACAGATTTTGACAAACGCGTAATGTCATATGTGCATCATTACAGGATCAGGTAGAATGCTTTCACTTCCCCCAAAATCTCCTGTGCTCCACACATTCTTTCCTCCCTCACTCTCTCTCCCCATAACCTCCTCACAAGCATTGGACTTTTTTGTCTCTAGTTTCCCTCATAAGCACTGGACTTTTTTATTTCTAGTTTTGTCTCTTCCAGAATGTCATGGTTGGAATCATACAGGATGTAGTTTTTTAAGACTTGCTTCTTTCTTTCACTTAGCTAGCAATATGCATTTAAGTTTTTGTGCATGTTTTCTCATGGCTTGATAGATTTTCCTTTTTGTTGCTGAGTAATATCCTATCGTATGGATATACCACAGCTGTTTATCCCTCTACCTATAGAAAGACGTCTTGGTTGCTTCCAGCTTTTGCCAATCATAAATAATGCTGTTACAAATATTTGCATGGACATAAGTTTCCAACTCATTTGGGTAAATACTTAGAGTTTCAATTGACAGATAGTATGGTAAGAGTATGTTTATTTTTTTAAGAAATGGTCAAATAGTCTTCCAAAGTAACTATACCATTTTGCTCTCCCACAAGCAATTAATGAGCGTTGCTTTTGCACACTTTGTCAGCATTTGTCGTCAGCGTTGTGTTTTGGCTATTCTAACAGATGTGTAGCGTGGTGTTTCATATTGTTTTAATTTGCATTTCCCTCATGATATATGACGTGAAGCATCTTTTCAGGATCTCATTTGCCATTGTTTTTTCTTCATTTCTGAGGTGCCTGTTCACATATTTTACCCAATTTTAAAATGGGTTATTTGTTTTACTGATGAGTTTTAAGAATTCTTCATATATTTTGGATACAAGCTCTTTATCAGAGAAGTGTTTTGCACATATTGTCTTCTAGTCAGCGCCGTGACTTTTCACTTTTTTAACAGGGTCTTTTGTGGAGCAGATCTTTTTAATTTTAATAAAGTTCAATGTATTAAGTTTTTCTTTCAGAGATCATGCTTTTGTTGTTGTATGTAAGTAGTCATTACCAAACTTAATGTCAGCTAGTATCTTATGCTATAGCCTATAAGTTTTTAGAGTTTGGAGCCTTATATCTAGGCCTATGATCCATTTTGAGCCAATTTTTGTGAAAGATAAAACCCGTGCTAGGTTCATTTTTTAAAAATGTAAATGTTTTAGCACCATTTGGTGTAAAGACTATGTTTTCTCCACTGAATTGTCTCTGCTTTTTTGTCTTATATCAGTTCACTGTATTTGTGTGGGGCTGTTTCTGAGATGTTTATTCTGTTCCATTGATCTATTTGTCTGAGCTTTCACCAATAATACACTTTCGCATGGGATTTAAAATATGTTACCTAGCAATTTCCCCATATGTTGTGTTATGTTTGTACCTGACTTATCTGACCAAACAGACTGGATGCTCTTTGAGGACAGGATGTTTATCTGATTTATTGTATTCTTTCCTATTTCTTCCAGTACAGTAGTTTGTACATAATAGGTCAAAAGAAGTATTGTATAAAGCAATGTTTCTCTACTTTGTTCATCACAAACATTTGTGGAATTTTAGACAAATATATAGATACTACTAAAATTTACAGAATATGAGCTTATGTATTTATATGTTTAAAAGTCCAGTGGAAAAATCCAATCCTTAGCCAGGATTGGAACAGTGAGATCAGTAGAAGTTTAATTTGGGTTTAGACAAATTTCTTCAACTCTTTGTGTCTCTGCTACCATCTCTGAAAAATAGAAGCCTCTCTATACCACTGTAAAATTTAAACATGTTAATATATGAAAATGCTTTGCATTGTTTCTAGAATGGTAAGCATTTACTAGATGTTGGGTTTTTTCTCCATTTTTTAACCCTCAAGATGAAATTATTCAATGAATGTTTCTTAGAGTTGAAATGTTGAATCACAAAATCATATTTCCCCTTTCCCACTCATCTTGTTCTTCCTTTTCTTAGGATATTTTCCAAAGCTTTCCACAGTCCTAGTTTCCATCTGTCTCTTATTCTGCTGGACCCACTGTCATGCAGCCTCTGTTATCCCATCACTAAATTAACCTGCACAACTGTCACCCCTTCCCTTGGCAGTGTACCTCCTTCCTTCAGCTTTGTAGCTCTGTACCTTTCCAAAGAAATTTTGAGCCAATCTTAATAAATTCCCTCCTCTCCACTGTGATTAAACAGCAGCCTGCAAATGCCATATACTTCAGCAACTCTATAGTTCCCACTATAAATGCTATCTACCAAAACATAAGAAGCAATTCCGATACCCAGCTGGTTGTGGTGGCTCATGCCTGGTTCCCCAGCATTTAGGGAGGCTGAGGTAGGTAATCACTTGAGGTCAGGAGTTCGAGATCAACCTGGCCAACATGGTGAAATCCTGTCTCTACTAAAAATACAAAAATTAGCCAGGCATGGTGGCAGGTGCCTGTAATCCCAACTACTCAGGAAGCTGAGGTAGGAGAATCACTTGAACTGAGGAAGGAGAGGTTGCAGTGAGCTGAGATGGCACCACTGTGCTCCATCCCAGGTAACAGAAAGAGACTCCACCTCAACAAAACAAAACAAAACAAAACAAAACAAAACAAAACAAAACAAAACAAAACAAAACAAAACACCCAAGCTATCTGTACCACAGTTTGAAAAAAAAACCACACATTTTATTGAGATTGCTGTATAATGCATTTAATCATAAAATGGAATTAACATAACTGACCATCTAACAGCCTCTGAAACATCAACAAATAAAACAAACATTTATATACAAATGTTGTCCAAATACTTGTTTTACCTATGCAACTAACCAGATGTAAACATCTCTCAGGCAGCGACTAGCACAAGGCCTTATACCACATTCTGGGAACAGTTTTAGACTTTGCCCTTGAGGAGCTTATAGTTTTAGTAGGGGTGGACAGATGTAAATACTGTAGACTACTTTGTGTTCCACTATGCACTTTGACAGATTAAATTTTGATATCAGACTAATGTGGTGTGTAGAAGTACTTTTCAAACATTTAGATGCTTATGAATCTTCTGGGAATCTTGTTAAAAACGCCCATTAGGTTGAGGATGGGGTCTGACAGTCTGTGTCTCCCAAGTTCCCAGGTAGTGCTGATAATGCCTATGTGTGGGCCATAGCCTTGTGAGGGTCTCAGCAGTCTTTCAGGCTGTCATTTGAATACAAGCTCTGCCATTCATCACTTGTGTCCTCTTAGGTAAGTTACTCATCCTCTCTGGGACTCACTGGGTAAATGAAGAAAATAATACCTACCACACAGAATTTTGGCAAAATTCATTTAGATAATATATAAATGACTTACTATATACTTAGCAATGTGTAGATATATACATATTATATAAACACACATATAATCTGTGTATGTGTGTGTATATATATATATATATATATATATATATATATATACACATGTACTCGGTATTATATGTTGTTCATACACGGAGACTGTGTAATTGTGAGCCTCTCTTACCCTATCTTTGTTAGCTTTTTTCCGATTCTTAAAAATATTTAGAAAAAAGTATTATTAATAGATTTAAAACTAGAAGAGGTAGTTTCAAGGATTAGCTCTGCCATTTATAAGTGACATAACTGGAGGCAAGTTAAAATCACTTTTCCGAACTTCAATTTGTCATTCATAAAATAAGATTAATAAAACCTTAGTGAAGATGCTGCTTAATTTATGATAGGACAACTTCCAACAGGCTGTTCTTAAAATGAAAAATATAATTAAATACAAAATGTATTTAATACACCTAACTTACCAAACATCATAGCTTAGACCAACCTACCTGAACTGTACTCAGAACACATATTAACCTACATTAGAGCAAAACAATGTAACAAAACTTATTTTATAATAAAGTACTGAATATCTCATGTAATTTACTGAAAAAATACTGTGCTGAAAGTGAAAAACAGAATGGATGTATAGGTACTCAAAGTATTGTTTCCACTGAATGCCTATGGCTTTCACACTATCATAACATCAAAGAATCATAAGTCAAACAATTGTAAGTCAGGGACTGTCTATATAGGAATGTGAAAGGATTAAATGAATGAAAGTATACAAATAATTTGTAAATTATAGGTGTAAGATATTCTATTTGGAGCCTATCTTGATAATTAAAATAATTGTTCTTTTTTTCCTTTTTAACTCCTGGCAACATGAACTAAGAAAAATGAAAAGAATTGAGGAATATTCTAGTGATATGATTTAATAGGGAATGCCAAGGTGGTTGATTCTAAAAAGATTCCCTAGTGTTTTCTTCAACAGGAATTTTTTTTTGTTCTGAAATATCTAAATGATTTTCTCCATGTTGCACTTTGTAGTGTAAACAGAGCCTCAAAATGTAGTGAAAGCATTAGATAATTACAGTCTAATGTAAAGTGACAACTTGTTA
Source organism: Cebus imitator (assembly GCF_001604975.1). Classification (NCBI taxonomy): domain Eukaryota; kingdom Metazoa; phylum Chordata; class Mammalia; order Primates; family Cebidae; genus Cebus; species Cebus imitator. Next base: position 5,489,358 of record NW_016107396.1, read on the forward strand.
ATTAACACCAATATTGGGAACAGCATGTTTACCAGTCAAATTTGATAACAAGAATATCAAGCATACTTTTAATCTCATTTCACAGCAGTGCAGTATTTTAAAATTGTTGATGGAAATGAGGACTTTCATTTATATTTTAGTTGACTAGCAGAGTTACCGAAAAAGTTAGAGCTGTCATACTGAGAGTATGGGCAATAATCTAGTGAATTTGTCTTTTAAAGAATATGCAACTGAATATTCATTTGCACATTTATTTTTTGAAACTAGTGTGATGACACTAACTAACCTGTAACAAAACAAAACCATGTTTTTTAAAAAATCGCTGAACTGGTGTTAGTTTTGATAGAAAATTTTCTTCAAACTACTTTCGATTAAAAGCTCATGTACGTAAGTTATATAAGAAAACCATGTTTAAGGTATGTTGGTTTAAAATCCATGTTTATGAGCTTCTCTAATGCATGATTTTAAAATAATTAATATTTAGAACTTTGCAATGAACATGTAACATGCAGGTTCTGCTCTTCAGTGATATTTAGAGATACCTTTGAGTAATCACCCTGAGATATGGTGTTCTGTCTTTGCCCTGCAACGCCTGGAGCAGGTGCTGCTAATATAAATACTTTGAAAGAGAAAATAGTGCTTACTGATTATATGTGGTTAAAAAGGGAATCTGGGAAGCTTTGTCATTCAAGGGGTGCCTGTCTGCACCCTGGTCTTTGTCTTGATTATCAGGTTCTCTTCCCAGCAGCGTCTTTCCTGGCTGGTTTGCTGCATACTGCACAGATGTTTCTTCTATTGCTGCTACATGGTGATTTTTTCAGGCAGCTCCATAGACAGATATTTCCAGATGTGCTCTCCATTTCTCTGGATAGAACTTTTCTCCTTACAAAGAGCAGATCACTGCTCCTCAGGCTTTTGATCTATTGACTATAGAAAAAAATAAATAGCACTTCATTGACGTGTTTTGGGGGCTTTGACAATAGCACTCACAATAAGTCTCTTCTTCACTCTTTGAAATGCTACTGGCAGATGTTTTACATGGAATTCTCCACCCAGCAGTCTTTATTCTCACCCCAGCTTCTACTTTGAAGGAGAAGGTGAATTATTGAAGTTCAGTCTCTGCTTTCTGTTCTCAGTTGATTTAAGTTTACCTTTACGTGCACTTTGAGATTAATAACAAAATTTAGTTCTTACCAAATTAAGATCCAGTTAATACTTTGTTTTGGTAATAAGGTAAGTAATTTTAGGTAATGTTCACCTACTGACAAAAAATAAATTTTAATTTTAATTACTTAACAATTTTATGTACCCATATTTAGAGAGAAAAGTATGAGCCAAAATTAACTTAGCATTTAAATATTTGTTTTTCTTTCATCCACCATCTGTCCATCTTCTCATCCATTAACACATAACTAACTATTTAGCACCTATTAGTTGAAGACATGCCAGGTAGACATTGGGGATACAGAGGAAGAAGAGATAGAATCTCTGACTTCAGGAAGCTCCTGCACCAGTTGTGGAGACTAATATTAGATATGCAATATGAGCTCTTTATTTTTTTGAGACAGTGTTTCACTGTGTTCCCCAAGCTGGAGTGTAATAGAGTAATCTTGTCTCTATTGCGCTCCAGCTTGGGGGACACACTAGTCCCCCAAGACCCTGGCAACCTCTGCCTCCCTGGCTTAAACGATCCTCAGTCTCCTGGTAGGTAAGACTACAGGCATGTGCCATCATGCCCAGCTAATTTTTTTTTTTTTTTTTTTTTTTTTTTTAGTAGAGATGAGGCCTCACCATGTGGCCCAGGCTGGTCTTGAAATCCTGGACTCAAGAGATTCTCCCACTTCAGCGGCCCGAAGTGCTAGGATTACAGACATGAGCAATGGTGCCAGGCCTAAGTGCTTTGATGGCAGTCTATAAAGAGTTCAGAAAGGATGAAAGGAAGGAGCATTTGGATGATGCACGTGACAATGCTTTAAGCAACTTTGACACTTCAACTAAATTTATGACATATAATAAACTGTGACTTAGAACTCTTTTGTGTCATATGAACAATAGGCATTTTATAAAACAATACTAGCCAAGGGCATGTTTTCATTTGCATTTCAAAACAGACATTTAAAAATATTTGGGGTTATAATATTTTACAGAGAGAATAAAAGTAAAATAGAATATTATCCACAGAGATTTTCTTATTCTAAATGTTAGATAAACAGAAGTACTACTTTTCTGTGGCAAATTGTACTACCCTTTATCAGGTACTACCTTAAATGGGACAATCAATGTAAGGTCAAATGTTTTTAGGAAAATGGATTTCTACTTCCTCAAGAAAATTGTATCAGCTTTTTAAACTTTATATCTGAGATACCTTGATAAAATAAAGCTATGCCAATAGAATTCTGACAGATGACTCTATTAAAAATGTTAGCTTTAGGGGGTACATGCACAGGTTTGTTACATGGATATGTTGCCTAATGATGAGGTTTTGGCTTCTAGTGAACCTATCACCCAAACAGCGAACATTGTACACAACAGGTAATTTTTCAACTCTTACCCCTCTTCCAACCTTCCCCTTTTTGGAGTTCCCATTGTCTATTATTTCCATCTTTGTGTAAATGTGTACCCATTTTTAGCTCCTACTTATAAGTAAGAATGTGCACTATTTGATTTACTGTTTCTGAGTTATTTCACTTAGGATAATGGTCTCCAGCTCTACCCATTTTGCTGTGAAGGATTTGATTTCATTCCTTTTTATGGCTGCATAGTATTCCATGGTGCATATATACCACTTTTTTAAATGTTCAATAAAATCATAAAATTTATCTATATACATTAAAATCTTCCTGTATTAAAAAGGCATTTTTTATTTTTATCTGCGATTTTTCTTTTTTTTTATTTTGTTATACTTTACATTCTGGGATACATGCACAGAATGTGCAGATTTGTTACATAGGTATAAATGTGCCATGGTGGTTTGCTGCACACACCAGCCCATCATCTACATTAGGTATTTCTCCTAATGCTATCCCTCCCCTTGCCCCGGAACCCGACAAGCCCCAGTGTGTGATGTTCCCCTCCCTGTGTCCATATGTTCTCATTGTTCAGCTTCCACTTATGAGTCAGAACTGTGGTGTTTGGTTTTCTGTTCCTGTCTTAATTTGCTGAGAATGATGGTTTCCAGCTTCATTCATGTCCCTGCAAATGACATAAATTCATTCTCATTCATGGCTGCATAGTATTCCATAGTGTATATATGCCACATTTTCTTCATCCAGTCAATCATTGATGGGCATTTTGGTTGGTTCCAAGTCTTTGCTATTGTGAATAGTGCTGCAATAAACATACATGTACATGTATCTTTATAGGAGAATGATTTATAATCCTTTGGGTACATACCCAGTAATAGGATTGCTGGGTCAAATGGTATTTCTGGTTCTAGATCCTTGAGGGATCGCTAGGCTGTCTTCCCCAATGGCTGAACTAATTTCCACTCCCACCAACAGTGTAAACATGTTCTTATGTCTCCACATCCTCTCCAGCATCTGTTGTTTCCTGACTTTTTAATGATCACCATTCTAACTGGCATGAGATGGTATCTCAATGTGGTTTTGATTGCATTTCTCTAATGACCAGTGATGATAAGCTTTTTAAAGTATGTTTGTTGGCTGCATAAATGTCATCTTTAGAGTAGTGTCTGTTCATATCCTTTGCCCACTTTTGATGGGGTTGCTTCTTTTTTTCTTGTAAATTTGTTCAAGTTATTTGTAGATTCTGGATATTAGCCCTTTGTCAGAGGATACATTGCAAAACTTTTCTCCCATTCTGTACGTTGCCTGTTCTCTCTGATGATAGTTTCTTTTGCTGTGTACAAGCTCTTTAGTTTAACTGGATTCCATTTGTAAATTTTGGCTTTTGTTGCTATTGCTTTTGGTGTTTTAGTCATGAAGTCTTTGCCCATGCCTATGTCTTGAATGGTATTGCCTAGGCTTTCTTCTAGGGTTTTCATGATTTTAGGTCTTACATTTAAATATTTAATCCATCTTGAGTTAATTTTTATATAAGATATAAGGAAGGGGTCCAGTTTCAGTTTTCTGCATATGGCTAGCCAGTTTTCCCAACACCATTCATTAAATAGGGAATCCTTTCCCCATTGCTTGTTTTTATCAGGTTTGTCAAAGGTCAGATGGTTGTAGATTTGTGGTGTTATTTCTGAGGCCTCTGTTCTGTTCCATTGGTCTATGTCTCTGTTTTGGTACCAGTACCATGCTGTTTTGGTTACTGTAGCCTTGTAATATAGTTTGAAGTCAGGTAGAGGGATGCTTCTAGCTTTGTCCTTTTTGCTTAGGATTGTCTTTGCTTTACTGGCTCTTTTTTGGTTCCATGTGAAATTTAAAGCAGTTTTTCTAATTCTGTGAAGAAAGTCGATGGTAGTTTAATGGGGATAGCACTGAATCTTTAAATTACTTTGGGCAGTATGGCCATTTTCAAGGTATTGTTTCTTCCTGTCCATGATCATGGAATGTTTTTCCATCTGTTTGCATCTGCTCTTATATCCTGGGCAGTAGTTTGTAGTTCTTGAAGAGGTCCTTCACATTCCTTGCAAGTTGTATACCTAGATATTTTATTCTCTCTGTAGTAATTGTGAATGGGAGTTCACTCATGATTTGGTCCTCAGTTTGTCTATAATTTGTGTTTAGGAATGATTGTGATTTTTGCACATTGATTTTGTATCTTGAGATTTACTGAAGTTTCTTATCAACTTAAGTAGTTTTTGGGGTTTTCTAAATGTACAGTCATGTCATCTGCAAACAGAGACAATTTGACTTCCTCTCTTCCTATTTGAATACGCTTTATTTCTTTCTCTTGCCTGATTGCCCTGGCCAGAACTTCCAATACTGTGTTGAATAGGAGAGGTGAGAGAGGGCTTCCTTGTCTTGTGCTGGTTTTCAAAGGGAATGCTTCCAGCTTTTGCCCATTCAGTATGATATTGGCTGTGCATTCATCATAAATAGCTCTTATTATTTTGAGATATAATCCATCAATAGCTAGTTTATTGATTTTTTTTTAGCATGAATGGTTTTGAATTTTGTTGAAGGCCTTTTCTGCATCTATTGAGATAAACATGTGGTTTTAGTCATTGATTCTGTTTATGTGATGGATTACGTTTATCGATTTGTGTATGTTGAACCAGTCTTGCATCCCAGGGATGAAGCCAACTTGGTCATGGTGGATAGGTTTTTTGATATGCTACTGGATTCTGTTTGCCAGTATTTTATTGAGGATTTTTGCTTTGAAATTCATCAGGGATATTGGCTTGAAATTTTCTTTTTTTGTTGTGTCTCTGCCAGATTTTGGCTTCAGGATGATAGTGACCTCATAAAATGAATTAGGGAAGAGTCCCTCTTTTTCTGTTGTTTGGAGTAGTTTCAGAAGGAATGGTACCAGCTCCTCTTTGTACTTCTGTTAGAATTCGGCTGTGAATCCATCTGGTCCTGGGATTTTTTTGGTTGGTAGGATATTAACTACTGCCTCAATTTCAGAACTTGTTATTGGTCTATTCAGAGATTTGACTTCTTCCTGATTTAGTCTTGGGAGGATGTATGTGTCCATGAATTTATCCATTTCTCTTAGATGTTCTAATTTCTTTGCTTTGAGGTGTTTATAGTATTCTCTGATGGTGGTTTGTATTTCTGTGGAATCAGTGGTAATATCCTCTTTATCATTTTCGATTGTGTCTGTTTGATTCTTCTCTCCTTTATTCTTTATTAGTCTAGCTAACAGTCTATCTATTTTGTTTATCTTTTCAAATAATTCATTGACCCTCCTGGATTCATTTATTTTTGTTTTTAAGGATTTTTTGTGTGTCTATCTCCTTCATTTCTGCTCTGATTTTAGTTATTTCTTGTCTTCTGCTAGGTTTTGAATTTGTTTATCTTGTTTTTCTAGTTCTTTTACTTGTGATGTTAGGCTGTTGATTTTAGATCTTTCCCACTTTCTCCTGTGGGCATTTAGGGCTATAAATTTCCCACTAATCACTGCTTTAGCTGTGTCCCAGAGATTCTGATACATTGTGTTTTTGTTCTCATTGGTTTCAAAGAATTTACTTATTTCTGCCTTACTTTTATTATTTACCTAGTAGTCTTTCAGGAGCAGGTTGTTCAGTTTTCATGTAGTTGTGCAGTTTTGACTGAGTTTCTTAATCCTGAGTTCTAATTGGATTGCACTGTGGCCTGAGAGACTGTTTGTTATGATTTTCATTCCTTTACATTTGCTGAGGAGTGTTTCACTTCTAATGATGTGGTCAATTTTAGAATAAGTACTATGTGGTGCTGAGAAGAATGTATATTCTTTTTATTTGGGGTGGAAAGTTCTGTAGATGTCTCTTAGGTCCGCTTGGTCTGGAGCTGAGTTCAAGTCCTGAATATTCTTGTTAATTTTCTGGTCTATTCAGGGATTTGACTTCTTCCTGGTTTAGTCTTGGGAGGATGTATGTTTTCTCATTGATCTGCCTAATATTGGCAATGAGGTGTTAAAGTTTCCCATTACTATTGTACGGGAGTCTAAGTCTCTTTGTAGGTCTCTAAAGAACCTGCTTTATGAATGTTCGTGCTCTTGTGTTGGGTGCATATATATTTACAATAGTTAGTTCTTCTTGCTGCAGTGATCCCTTTACCATTATGTAATGTCCTTCTTTGTCTTTTTTTGATCTTTGTTGGTTTAAAGTCTGTTTCATCAAAGACTAGAATTGCAAACCCTGCCTTTTCTTCTTTCCATTTGCTTTGTAAATATTCCCCCATCCCTTTATTTTGAGCCTATGTGTGTCTTTGCATGTGAGATGGGTCTCCTGAATATAGCAACACTGATTGGTCTTGACACTTTATCCAATTTGCCAGTCTGTGTCTTTTAACTGGGGCATTTAGCCCATTTATATTTAAGGTTAATATTGTTATGTGTGAATTTGATCCTCTCATCATGATGCTACCTGGTTATTTTGCACATTAGTTGATGCAGTTTCTTCATATTGTCATTGGTCTTTATGTTTTGCTAGGTTTTTGCAGTGGTTGGTACCAGTTTTTCTTGTCTATATTTAGTGCTTCTTTTAGGAGCTCTTGTAAGGCAGGCTTGGTGTGACAAAATCCCTCAGCATTTTCTTGTCTATAAAGGATTTTATTTCTCCTTTATGTATGAAGCTTAGTTTGGCTGGATATAAAATTCTGGGTTGAAAATCCTTTTCTTTAAGAATTTTGAATATGGCCCCCACTCTTTTCTGGCTTGTAGGGCTTCTGCAGAGAGATATGCTCTTAGCCTGATGGGCTTCCCTTTGTGGGTAACCTGACTTTTCTCTCTGGCTGCCCTTAACATTTTGTTCCTCTGTTGCAGCCATGGTGAATCTGATAATAATGTGTCTTGGGGTTGCTCTTTTCGAGGAGTATCTTAGTGGTGTTCTCTGTATTTCCTGAATTTGAATGTTGGCCTATCTTGCTGGGTTGGGAAAGTTCTTCTGGGGAATATCCTGAAGTGTGTTTTCCAACTTGATTCCATTCTCCTTGTCACTTTCAGGTACACCAATCAAACATATGTTTGGTCTTTTCACATAGTCCCATATTGCTTGGAGGCTTTGTTTGTTTCTTTTCCTTCATTTTTCTCTAAGCTTGTCTTCATACTTTATTTCATTAAGCTGATCTTCAATCTCTGATATCTTTTCTTCTGCTTGATCGATTCAGCTATTGATACTCTGTATGCTTCATGAAGTTCTCACACTGTGTTTTTCAGCTCCATCAGGTCATTCGTGTTCTTCTCTAAACTGGCTATTCTAGTCAGCAGTTCCTATAACCTTTTGTCAATGTTCTTAGCTTCCTTGCATTTGGTTAGAACATGTTCCTTCAGCTCAGAGGAGTTTGTTATTATCCACCTTCTAAAGCCTGCTTCTGTCAATTTATCACACTCATTCTCCATACAGTTTTATTCCTTTGTTAGTGAGGAGTTGTGATCCTTTGGAGGAGAAGAGGCATTCTGGTTTTTGGAATTTTTCAGCATTTTTGTGCTGGATTTTCCTCATCTTCATGGATTTATCTACCTTTGACCTTTGATGCTAAGGATCTTTGTATGATGTTTATGCATGGGCCTCATTTTTGTTGATGTTGATGTTGATGCTTTCTGTTTGTTAGTTTTCCTTCTAACAGTCAGGCATTCTTCTGCAGGTCTGCTGAAGTTTGCTGGAGGTCCACTCTAGACCCTGTTTGCCTGGGTGTAACCAGTGGAGGCTGCAGAACAGCAAAGATTGCTGCCTGCTCCTTTCTCTGGAAGCTTCATCCCAGAGGGGCACCCACCAGATGCCAGCCAGAGCTCTCCTGTATGAGGTGACTGTCGACCCCTGCTGGGAGATATCTCCCACTCAGGAGGTGTGGGGGTCAGGAACATACTTGAGGAGCCAGTGTGTCCCTTAGTAGAGCTTAAGTGCTGTACTGGGAGATCTGCGTGCTCTCTTCAGAGCCGGCAGACAGGAACTCATAAGTCTGCTGAAGCTGTGCCCACAGCGCCTCTTTCCCTGGCCCTCTTTCCCAGGGAGATGAGAGTTTTATTTATAGGCTTCTGTCTGGGGCTGCTGCTTTTCTTTCAGAGATGCTCTCTGCCCAGAGAGGAGGAACCTAGAGAGGCAGTCTGGCAGTCGGCTCTGCCCAGTTCAGGTTCCCAGGGGCTTTGTTTACACTGTGAGGGGAAAATCACCTAATCGAATCTCAGTAGTGGATGCCTCTCCCCCCCACTATGCTGTAGTGTCCCGGGTCAACCTCAGACTGCTGTACTGACAGCCAGAATTTCCAGCCAGTAGATCTTAACTTGCTGGGCTCTGTGGGGGCAGGACCCACTGAACAAGATTGCTTGGCTCCCTGACTTTACCCCCATTCCAGGGGAGTGAGTGGTTCTGTCTCGCTAGTGTTCCAGGCACCACTGGGGTACAAAAAAAACTCCTCAGTTGGAAATGCAGAAATCACCTGTCTTCTGCATTGGTCTCACTGGGAGCTACAGACCAGAGCTGTTCCTATTCAGCCATCTTGCCTGGAACCTACATAGCACATTTTCTTTATCCAATCATCTCATGATGGACACTTAGGCTGATTCCATGAGTTTGCTATTGTGAATAGTGCTACAATAAACATATGAATGCAGAATGCAGATATCCTTTTGATAAAATAATTTCTTTTCATTTGGGCACATATCCAGTAATGGGATTGTTTGGGTTGAATGGCAGTTCTATTTTAAGTTCTTTGAGAAATCTCCATACTATTTTTCATAACAGTTGAACTAATTTACATTCCTACCAACACTGTATATATGTTTCCTTTTCTCCACATCCTTGCCAGCATGTTATTTTTTGACTTTTTAAAAATAGCCATTCAATAATCGTGTAAGATAGCTCATGGTGGTTTTCTTTTGCATTTCTCTTGTAATTAGTTTGAGCATTTTTTAACATGTTTGTTGGCCACTTTTATGTTTTCTTTTCAAAAATGTCTCTTCATGTCATTTGCTCACTTTTAGTGAGTTGTTTTTTTCTTTTTGATTTAAGTTCCTTATAAATTCTTTATGTTAGTCCTCTGTTAGATGTATAGTTTGCAAATATTTTTTCCTATTCTGCAACTTGCCTGTTTACTTTGCTGACTTTCTTTTGCTGTGCAGAATTTCTTTAGTTTAATTAAGTCCCATTTGTCCCTTTATCCAAATTGTGCATTTGTTTTTGAAGTCTTAGTCATAAATTCTTTGTCTAGGCCAATGTCCAGAAGAGTTTTTTGAAAATTTATGAGGAACTCAAACAACTCAACAAAACAACTCAACAAGAAAAAGAAAAAGAACCCATTAAAAAGTAGGAAAATTACATGAACAGACACTTCTCAAAAAAAAGACATTCAAGTGACAAACATAAAATAAAATTTAATATCATTAATCATCAGAGAAATGCAAGTTAAAACCACAATAATACACCATCTTATACCAGTCAGAATGGCTATTACCTATTTATTATATTTAAAAATATAATATTATATTATTATATTTTATAATATATATTATAAAAAATATTATATTATAATTATATTAAATTAAAATATAATAATATCAATATTGTATACTATATATTAATATGACAATATATTATATATTAATATAATATTAAATTATTATAATATTATAAAATATGTTATATTTTATAATATTATTATAATTTAATATAAATCATATTATAAATTTAATAAATTATAAATTATAAATTAATAAATTATATTATAAATTTAATATTATAAATTATTATATTATAAAATATATTATATTTTATAATATTATTATAATTTAATATATATTATAATATAGAATATATATTATATTATTATTATATATTATAATATAGAATATATATTATATTATTATTATATATTATAATAAAATTATTATAATAATAATATTATATTATATTATATTATCATATAATATATTAAAATATAACATAATATTATATTATATATTATATTTAAAAAGTTGAAAACCAGCAGATATTTGCAAGGATGTGGAAAAAAGGGAACATGTATACACTGTGATGGGAATGAAAATTAGTACAACTACTATGAAAAACAGTATGGAGATTGCTGAAAAAACTGAAAATAAAACTATCATTCAATCCAGCTGTCCCACCAATGAGAATTTACCAAAAAAAAAAAGTATTATATGGAAAGTTACCAGCACTCACGTTTATTGCAGCACTATTCACAATAGCAAAGATATAGAACAATCTAAGTGCCCATTAATGGATGATTTGATAAAGAAAATGTGGGTTTTGTGTGTGTGTGTATGTATATATGTGTGTATGTATACAGTGGAATACTACTGTGTGTGTGTATATACATATATATATATATATATACAAGTGTATATATATATATATATACACACATGTATACGCACATACATATATATGTATATACACACACACAGTAGTATTCGATTATATTCCATTGTATATATATATATGTATACAGACACACACACACACACACACACACACACAAGGGAGTAATACTCAGCCATTAAAAAGAATAAAATCATGTCCTTTGCAGCAACATGTATATAACTGGAGCCTATTATCTTAATTAAAATGATTCAGAAAGAGAAAGTAAAATACCACATGCTCTTACTTATTATGTGGGAGATGAATAATATGTATAAATGGACATATGTATAATATGTATAAGTAGAATAATAGACAAAGATTCCAATAGGTGGGAGAGTGGGAAAGGGATGAGGGATGATAAATTACACATTGGGTACAATTTACAGTATTCAGATAGTCACACTAAAAGTCCAGACTTCACCACTATGCAATATATCTATCTAACAAAATGCATTTGTACCTACTAAATCTATTAAAATGAAAAAACAGGTTGAGCGCGGTGGCTCATGCCTGTAATTCTGGCACTTTGGGAGGTCAAGGCAGGTGGATCGGCTGAGGTCAGGAGTTCAAGTCCAGCCTGGACAACATGGTGAAACCCAGTCTCTACTAAAAAAAATACAAAAATTAGCTAGGCGTGGTGGTGTGTGCCTGTAATTTCAGCTACTCAGGAGACTGAGGCAGGAGATTGCTTGAATCTGGGAGGCAGACGTTGCAGTGAGCTGAGATTGTACCATTGCACTCCAGCCTGGGCAACAAGAGCAAAACTTTAGCTAAAACAAACAAACAAACAAAAACCTCAATGACTTCCTTTGATATTTAAAAATATACTGGGAGCCAGGTGCAGTGACTCATGCCTGTAATACCAGCACTTTGGGAGGCTGCAGTGAGTGGATCACGAGGTCAGAAGTTCAAGACCAGCTTAACAAATATGGTGAAGCCCCATCTCTACTAAAAATATAAAATTTAGCCAAGCATGGCATTCAACTGCAGTGCCAGCCACATGGGAGGCTGAGGCAGGAGAATGACTTACACCCAGGAGACAGAGATTACAGTGAGCCAAGATTTCACCACTGCACTCCAGCCTGGGCGATGGAGTGAGACTTCATCTCAACAAATAAATAAATAATGGAAAACCATGCTACAAATTTTATTCTCCATTTGAATAATTTTGGGAAAAAAAGGGCTACAGTTGTAGGAAGAAATAAAATATCCATTTTTTTTTTTTTTTTTTTTTTTT
>NW_016107396.1:5501682-5546894 GCF_001604975.1 Cebus imitator
TGGTCTCGATCTCCTGACCTCGTGATCCACCCGCCTCGGCCTCCCAAAGTGCTGGGATTACAGGCTTGAGCCACCGCGCCCGGCCTAAATATCCATATTTAAAGTGAATTTTACCTTAGTCAATTTTTACTTTGGACAATTGGATTTGATGAGAGAAGCAGCCCTCGGGATTTCCACTGTTCTTAAGAGGAGTTATTAGAAGGATCTGATTACAATAAACTGTAATTAAGCTAATATTGGTAAGCAACTATATTCTTCAACTACTTCTCCTTAATGATAGCACCCTATTAATTTTAAAATCTTGTATTTAGGCCCTCTATCATAAATTAGATTTTAATCTGAGACATTGGCTGTCCTTGAAGTGTTCCAACTCAATTTATGCTAGAAAGTATGTCTCTGAAGTCATATTTAATTGATCTGATCTTCTCAAGAAAGAGACACAGATAAACACATTTTTACATTTATTGCTATTATATATTTATTTGGCAGGAAACAGGGATGTTTGATGTCCTGCAATGAAAGGGCCATCGGATTCAGCAGAAAATTGTCTCCCATCCTGCATGCCTTTTGAACACTTTATCAGACAAAAACGTGAGTGGAAAACCAATTTGTAGACATCTAAGTCAATACAGTCATTTAATACACATATAAAAGCGTTTTGGAACATTTTTATGTACACTGAATTTTCTAATAATCATAAGGTTTAAGTTGAAATAAGATTATACTTTTTAAATGTTTATCATTTTGAAAAATATCATATCACTAATTGCAACACCACTTTCATATTGAGGTGCCAATCCAACATATCCCTTATCCATCTGTTTTTGTTTGGTTTTGTTCTCATCACATTCATAGTAATTCTAACACACACACACACACACACACACACACACACTTTGTTTTTTCAAATGACAAACCCAAAGAAAAATGCTGATGACATTCAGCTGAAAATTTAAAAGTAGGCTTTATAATTCTGCCCACATAGCGAAAGCTAAAATGTCCTATGAAAATGTAGTTTTTGAAATAATGAAGCAAGTAGCGATACCAACAAAAGCAAGTGAAAATTACATAAAGAAACACAGTAATAAGTTAATAAGGTAGATAATATACTTTTTTTTTCATTTTGAACACCAGGGCTTTTGTCCCACACCGAATTAGATAAAACCACATGGACACATGCGGAGTGGTTTTAAGGAGTGGAGAGTTTAATAGGCAAGAAAGAAGGAGAAGAAAGAAGAAAGAAGCTCCCTTGTACAGAGAAAGAGGGACGGAGCTCCAAAGCCGAGAGCGTGGATCCCATGTGCCCTGGAAGTGGCTGCTTATATGAGTAGACTGGAGGAGGTGGTGTCTGATTTGCACAGGGCTCAGGGGATTGGCTTGACCAGGCATGCCATTCATGCAGCTTGTGGAAAAAATTGACCCTCCCACCCTAGCCTTTTAATATGCAAATTCAGGGCGCCTTGATGTTTTACACACATGGGGATATGTGGGGACAGCCATGTTACCAGGCACATGTAGGAGCAAGGGCAAGAAGAGGGTGGTAATCACTATGTTTGAGTGGGCCTAGTTTATAATGGCCTGCTTTTGCATATCAAAGGTTGCCCAGTAGGCTCTAAGAGCTGCGGCTTTTCTGATAGACAAGAAACTTTTCTGGAGCTGCTTAAAAGAAACAACTTTACAAGGACCCCTTTTTCTCTGTCTACAATAATTTCTTAATAACTTCTATAACAAGAGGATGTAATTTGATCTTATTTAATATTTCCTCCTTTCTCTTATTATAAATAAGTTTGCTTGCTAATACTGTGTCTAACTGATTTTTATTCTAATGTTACCAATATCGTTAACATTTTATTTTTTTTTGCTTCTGTATAGAGTGACTTCTGAACTTCCTAGTTTGTTTTAATATGAACTTATTGGCCAGGCGTGGTGGCTCACGCCTGTAATTCCAGCACTTTGGGAGGCCACGGAAGGGGGATCACTTAAGATCAGGAGCTCGGGACCAGCTGGCCAACATGGCAAAACTCCATCTCTACTAAAAATATAAAAATTAGCCAGGTGTGGTGGCAGGCACCTGTCGTCCCAGCTACTCAGTAGGCTGAGGCAGGAGAATTCCTTGAACCCAAGAGACAAAGGCTGTAGTGAGCTGAGGTTGAGCTACTGTACTCTAGCCGGGGTGACAGAGAGAGAATCTGTTTCAAAAAAATAAAAATAAATAAATAAATAAATAAATACAAACATTAATCATAAGTAAATGAAGTAGCTGATGATCTCATTATGTCAGTGTTGTCACCTCTAAGTATTTACATATTTAACTACATATGCCTTTTCTAAAATTTCTTTTATTTCTCTTTTATATTAAATTCTTTTAACTGTGATTTTTATAAATCTAAATACAGATGAAATATTTTTGATAAAAATTTTACATCTGAGTTGAGATGTACTAAAATGTAAAATACACAATGGATTTCAAAGGTTTTATATAAAAAAAGAATGCAAAAATTGAAATCATAATCAAAAGATAAAAACACAGTGGATTGTAAGTCTAGAATTATCTGGAAATTATCTTTTCAAAAAAAGATGCCTGTTTATGTCTTATGTTTTGCCAACACCCAAACACACACAAATGGATATCTTATCAAGCATGTACTTTAATTGGAAAAAAATGCACTGAAAATACAATGGGCTTTATTTTTCTGTTGTTTTGCCCATTATTATCTGTCATCTCTTTTTTTCTAAGAAAAGAGATTACATCATGCATTTTTCCTATTTTTCTGTTATTTTCATCTATTCTTTCACTTTTTACTTCCTTTTTTCAATTAGACATGTCTTTCTAGTATGTTTGCCAATATTTTGCAGTTTTGGTTTTTAAAAATTAGAATATAATTCACATACTTCAAAAGTTACCACATTATAGTGTACAATTTAATGGGTTTCAGAATATACAAAGTTGTTTAAGCATCACCATGATCTAATCCAAACATTTTCATTACCTTAAAAGAAACCCTGTATCCATCAGCAATCACTGCCTGTGTGTTCTTATCCCAGCTCCTGGCAACCACTAATCTACGACTCTATGGATTTGCCTACTTTGAACACTTAATGTAAATATAATTCTACAATATTTGGCCTTTTGAATCTGGCTTTTTTCACTTACAATAATGTTTTCAAGGTTCATCCATGTTATTCCATGTACTAGTACTTCATTCCTTTTTGTGGGAGAATAATATTCCGTTGTATGGATATACCATATTTGTTTATCCATTCATCAGTTGATAGATATTTGCTTTGTTTCCACTTTTTGGCTTTTTATGTACAATGCTACTATTAACATTCATGTACAGGTTGTTGTGTGAACAAAAGTTTTCAGTTTTCATGGGTATATATGTAGAAGAAGAATTGGTGTATACTGCTCAGATAATGGGTGCACCAAATCTCACAAATCACCACTAAAGAACTTACTCATGTAACCAAACACCACTTGTTCCCCAAAAACCTATATAAATAAAAAAAAGAAGCAATAATCAGAATTAAAGACAAATATAACACAAACTGGAATTATCAGTTGGAGATTTAAAACAAATATGATTAATATTTTAAAGGCTCTAATGGAAAGTGTATATAATACATAGGACCAGATGTATAACATGAGCAGAGAAATGGGCCAATATAAGAAAAAAATCACCAAGAAATACTCTAAGTAAAAAACACCATAACAGAAATGATGTCTACCTTACATGGATCATCACTAGACTCAACATAACTGAGGAATGAATTAGTCAGTCTAAATATATGTCAATAGAAATTATGCAAACTTAAAGGCAAATAGAGAAAAAAAAAAGAGAACTCAATATCCAAAAATGACTGAACATTAGAAGACAGGGTAACATGCATTTCCTCTAGGCATTTTATTTTTTTGTATCTCATAAATTTTGATAGGTTTTGTTTTGATTTTCATACATTTTATAGTATTTTCCACTTACTCTTATTTCTTTTTTGACTCATTGATTATTTAGGAACGTGTTTAATTTCCATATATATATCTATATTTCTCAACCTTTCTTCTGTTATTGATTTCTAATTTTATTCCATTATGGACAGATAAGATATTTTGTATTATTTCAATTCTTTTAGATTTATTGAGACTTGTTTATAGCCTAGCATACAATCTATCCTGGAAAATGTTGCATGTACAATTAAGAAGAATATGTATTTTGCTGTTTGGATTGACTTATTCTATAAAAGTCTGTTAGGCCTAGTTTGTTTATAGCATTGTCCAAGTCTTCTATTTCTTTGCTCATTTTCTGTTTAGTTGTTCTATCTATTATTAAAACTAGTGTAGGGGTAGACCAGTGTGATATCTTTCCTCACCCATCATAATGGTCACGGCTGACTCTCATATAACAAAAGGCAAGTTAACGAGAAAAGTATAACAAATATACTTAAAGTTTTATGTGACATGAGAGCCTTCATAGATGAAGGCTCAAACACTGAGCAAAAACTGTCAATTTGTATAGTGAGGTTTTTTGAAGAATGAACAGCATGTAGAAATGGAACAAAAAAGTGAATGATCTAATAGTAACAGAGTGGAGAAATCTAGCAAGGCCTGTTTCTTCAGATTCTTTTTGACCTCTCTGTGTAACATTTCTTCCTCCCAGGTATAGGTCCAAACTTCTTCTGGGATGAGGGTGTTATGACCTACTATTAGACAAGGTAGGTCAGAGAATTTCTTTATGACCAGCTTTTACACAGAAAAATGGGAAAGGGTTAGAATAATATTTCTAGGCTTCATGGCTAGCTTTCGGGGAGAGGGGTTCTAGTTTCTATGACCTGCCTTAAGGGAAGATAAATTACAGTTTTTATGACCTGTCTTGAGAGAGAAAGGGGAGCATGAGAAAGAAGGTCAGAAGAAGGTCAGAAAGGGACTTTGCTTCTAAGTCCTTCTAATGTCCTTCATTTCAATATACTCAGCCTAGCAGAGCACCATACTTTGTAGTTACATTTTCTGAGCCCCCAACAGTAACATATTTAAGTTTCCAACTCTTATTGTTGAATGGTCCATTTCTTCCTTCAACTTAGTCCATTTTTGCTTCATGTATGTTGGAATCTGTTGCTAGGTGCATTTATGTTTATATTAGATTGGAGCAAAAGTAATTGTGGTTTTTGCCATTAGAAGTGTTATATCGGCTGGGCGCTGTGGCTCACCCCTCTAATCCCTGCAGTTTGGGAGGCTGAGGCAGGCGAATCACCTAAGGTCAGGAGTTTGAGACCAGCCTTGCCAACATGGCGAAACCCCGCCTTTACTAAAAATACAAAAATTAGGTTGGGCATGGTGGCAGGTACCTGTAATCCTAGCTACTTGGGAGGCAGAGGCAGGGAGAATTGCTTGAACACAGGAGGCAGAGGTTGCAGTGAGCTGAGACTGTGCCACTGCAATCCAGCTTGGGCTACAAAGCGAGACTCTGTCTCAAAAAAAAAAGTGTTATATCATCTTTTTTCCCCTCAATTTTTTATTACTGTCTTCTTTTGTGTTAAGTAGATACTATTTTAATTTTTTTTGTTTCTTTTCCAATATGTTTTCAAGATATTTTCTTAATGACTGCCTTGGAGCTTATCATAAAATTTTAATTTATAAGAGTTTTGTTCAGATTAATGCCAATTTAATTTTGGTAGTACACAAAAACATTAAAAGTAATGGCAAAAACCAAAATCACTTTTGCAATAACCTAATAATTAGCATATCCTCTTAATAGATTGACATTTTTATTATTATAAAATGTCCTTTGTTTCCGGTAACAATTCTTGATTAACATCTATTTTGTCTCCTATTAATGTCACTTCATTTTTTAATACTGTTTGCAAGATGTATCTTTGCACATTGTTTTACTTCTAATCTACTTATGAGTAAATCTAGAGTGAGTCTTTTTTTGACAAAGTTGAATTATTTTTTTAGTTATTTATACCATATTGGTCATCTCTACCTTTTGATTAGAGAGTTTAATCATTTACATTTAATCTAATTAGTGATAAGGTAGAATTTACATTTGTCATTTATTTTCTATATGTGTTATATATATTTTTCCCCTCAATTCTTTATTACTGCCTTTTCTTGAATTAAGCAGATGCTTCCTAGTGTACCATTTTAATTCCTTTGTTTCTCTTACAATATGCTTTTGAAGTATTTTCTTAATGGCTGTCTTGGAGCTTACTATGATTCTTAAAATTTATAATAGTTTTTTTCAGATAAATGCCAATTTAATTTTGACAGTACACAAAAACATTGCTTCTGTGTAGCTCTGTTTCCCTGTTCTTTTATGCTGTTATAGTCACAGTTATATATTATATATTGTGTGCCCATCAGCTTAGACCTATAATGATTCCATTTTGCAGTTGCTTTTAAATCAGGGGAAAAAGGCATTATGAACAAAAAATACATTTTCTTTGTCTTTTATATTTATCTTGTATTTAACTGTATTTGTGCCTTTTATTTCTTCATAAGAATTTGAGTAGTGGTCTAGAGTTCTTTCACAATTTGAAACAGAACTATAAGCAAAAGCCACGACTTCAGTACACTGAAACCTAAAATTCAATAACATGGAAAAATATTTATATTTATAAATTTTTAAAAATCAGTTGTAAATCAGCATGTGTGCCATAATCTCATGTATGTAAAAAGTAAATACATTTTACATACACAGATAGCATTTTAAAACAGACAAGAAATCGATATGCCAAATTTTTAACAATGTTTATCTCTGTGTGGCAGAAATAAAGGTCATTATTAAATTTTAAGTGGTGATTTTTCTTTGTTTCTAAGGTTTTTTCTATGAATATATGTATCTTACATAAAGAGAAAAATATTGGCGTTAACTACTTCTTAATATATTATTCCTCAAGAAGACATTCATGGAGAGATTAAGAGAACATAGTATTGAAAGAATTTGTTCAGGTCATTCAGGGTTGTATTTTAAACAGTCTCTTAACCAGAGCCCCACCAGAGTGTAAACTCTTTAACACTTATTTATATAGCTTTACATCTACACAATGTTAAACACACATGCACATGCAATACATATTTGTTCAGGATATGAGTCAATGACTGAATAACTCAGTGAATGAATATAGGAATAAACAAATGAAAATGATTATAGTCTATATATGCCTTGCTTCTTCTGTAGCTACTTGGAAGAAATTACTTATTAGAACAACACTTGGGATGCTTTAGCTGCAATTTTGAAATGAATGATTTATTGCTTATAAAAGGGTATGAGATACTAGGTGAAAAGCTGTATGTAAATGTGAAATACTATTTTATTAGTTGTGACTTGTAGAATGATCTGAAAGATTCATAACATGTAGTGATTGCCAAAAGCAGCTGACAAACCTGGTTTGCTTTTGACAAATAAAAGTGAAATTTGGAGGGGAAAAAATAATATTCAAAGTTATTCTATATAAGCTGAGACTTACCAGACTTACCATGCCAAATGAATAATATTTACTTTCATTTAAAATTTATATAATCCAACCATAGAAAGTTTACCTAGGAGTATTAAATATAGCTATTATTAATTTATACCATGGGGCCATGATTAATGTTTTTTCTGCCCTAAGACTTTATTTTTTTTCCTCTTTTTCTCAAACATGTTTGGCATTTAGAACTTTTAACGTAATTTCCCCCTTTGGTTTCACCTGGGGTCTCTGCTGTCCCAGAACCTCCTTCTGACCTCAGTGTTGTGTTTTCATTTAAAATAGGGCATGTATATAAATGTCAGCAATACAGGGCAATTAGAAGTTTGAAAAGGGCTGTAACATAAACCAGCATTATAGTGAAATGGATATTGCCTTAAGCTGCCTGCAATTCACTTGCTGTTGGAAAGACAATATCCTGCCATTCTCCCATGGTGGCCTTCGATTGAACACATTTGGCTGAGGATTGACCCATTATTAAGATAAGTCTCTGCCTGGCTTGAAACAATGAAGAAACACAGAATGAGTGAAGCCAGCAAATTGGGCTGGTAGTTAGCCAGCACTGGGCAGAAATGTGACACTGGATTAGACTTTAATAGCTGTCTGTGGTGCTATCTGTGAAATCCAATACTGTCCCGATACCCTTGAATTGGACAGTAGGTACATGTTCTTTGGGCTTGTCCAAAGTTTTCAGGTTTTTGAAGGAACTGCTGTTTATGTATTTAGGCATGTGTTTATGTTATTTTTATTTTTAACACCACCACCAATAACAAGAAAAAGCAGTTTAGCCCTTCTGACATTAGCTGACGTTTATTCATTTTCATTTTTTCTACTGCTAGGAATCCAGACCACAAACTGTTTTTGCAAAGTTAGAAAATGGAATATGTTTTTACACAAGGCATATCATATTGTTCCAATTTACCCCCTTCCAAAGATGCTCGACCTTTGTGCACTCAAGGATGCTTTCTTTCGCTAGCTGGAGGCTTTTCGACACACTGTCAGCTGAGCTCTGGCTTGCCCCATGTGACCTCAGAGCAAATTTTCAAACAAGATAAGGTTGCTGTTGAAAGTCTCTCCTGTGCTTGCAAACTTTGTCCTGACTGTTCTGGTGTTTAGATGAATAACAAAATGCAAAAGGGTACCAAGCAACATGTATGCCTTTCCAGAGTCTGTGTTCTCTGGGTCAAGACCTTTTTTTTTTAAGACCACATGGGGTTTGGTGGTAAGGAGAGAATAAAATTTGGGGGACAACCTACAAAATTACCTGTTCTTTTGCTGTTAGGGTGAGTCATTTTAATTAAATATATCTCCAGTGAGGTGTTTCCATGATCCTGACTTTTAGTTCCTTAACAACATTTCATCTCGTCAAACTCAGCTTTGTAAAACTCATATGCAAAGCTGAACTGAAATGAGGGAATGTAATTGAGTGTAGGAGGGAAACCTATATCACCTGTTTGCTTGTAAAAATCAAGGTTTCTATGCAGGCTATGAGCTATAGTTTTGGCTGTCGTAGGAAAGACTTTTAAAAATCCTTGCTGTCAACATGCTTTTGAGGCTTTCCAGACTTCAGGGAAAGTTAAATAGACCATGAAACATATAAGAAAATATGCCTGGGCCATGAGAATTGGGAGAAACTAGAATGGTCTACAAAGGAAGTTGGTTGGATCTCTCTTGTTGGAAAAGTTTAGTGACATTTGAGTTCCTGTACCATTTTGCTTGAGATGGCTTAAGTGGCACAGATGTCAGAGTGCCTACGATGGTTTAAATTCCAACTGTCCCTAGGCAAGTACGTGGATTAAACAGCTTTCCATGGTCAAATCCACCCACTCTATTTCAAATTCAGTGTAAGTGCTCTGTCTTCACTTTCTTTGCCTGCTTTTCTATATAACGTAGGTATGACTGTTTCCAAACAGATATATAATGTCCTTTTACAGCAAGTACAGTGTAGAAATAGTTCTCACTAAATGAAGAATTTGGGCCTCAGAGACAGCTGGAATGATAACTTTGATATACTTCATGAATCAAGAATAGTTACTTCATTACTGAGACCAGAGAAATCTAAAACATTAAGATTGAAGTCACTTGAATTTCATTGTTTTCTTATCAACCTGCTTCCCAATATTCTTAGCCACCCTTCTCATATGCCTAGTAAAATCCTACTTTCAGACTTCATAGCAGCTATTACAACATTTTCCTCAACACTTCAAATTGCCTACTCACCTTGGCTCGACTCCCCTTTTATCAACAGGCTCGCTCATACTGACAAAGAACACAGAGCCCATGCTTCCTCAGACAAAACTTTCTCAACATTTAGGCCTCAAACCAATCTCTGTCTTTATCCATCATTTCTTCCCCTCATTGAAAGGGCAGACTTCACCTCTACAAAGCTACACTTCCACTTGTATACTTGTGTCTTTCCCATTCCTAGGTCTTGATGATCAATGGCTTTCTCTTTTTTTTCCTAGGTAGCCATAAGATTCTACTTCCCTGACAAATCTTGGCATTTTTAAGTCTTTTAAATTTTTAGTCATTTTTGCAAGTATGTGGTGGTATCTGGTGTCTTCAATCTGCATTTTGTTGATTACTATTGAAGTGAAACTTTTTAAAAAATATCTTTTGGCCACTTAGATGTTGTGTTTTTGAGCTATCTGTTCAGATGTTCTTCCCTGTTTTCTCTGTTTTTGTCTGATATTCCAAAACCTTATATGTAGTCCTCACTGTGTCTTCTCTACTCTTTAAAAATTTTACCTGCCTTATGCTCTGTGATTATTCAGGCTATTTTTGTTCCTAATATTTTTTTCAGGTTATTGTCTCTTTAATTCATGTTAATCTGTTGTTAAACTCACCCATTGAATTTCTAAGTTTATTTCTATTTCTTTTTGAATTCTAGAATTTTCATCTGAAATTTAAAATATTTTACTCTTTAATCAATTTCTTGCCCTCATCTTTTATCTTTTTGGACAATATTCGCAGTTATTTTAAGAATGTCTATATCAGTGAACACCAATATCTGCAGGCCCTGTGGGTCTTTTTCTTCATCTGATGCTCTTTTATTTCTTGCAGTTTGCTTTTGTTCGTATTGCCTTGTCTTGTAGTTTGCCTGGTTACTTTTGTTTATATGCAGGATCTCATGTTTAAATATTTTATAGAAATAATTTGAAGTCAAGAATTATGCTGTCATCTCACAAAAAGAATTTAAATGTTCATGTTGTTCTGCCAGGAGCTTGGGCACTGTGGGATGTCTGGTGATACTAGTACTCTTAGTGAATCTAATTCAAAAGGCAAGAGATTCAAAAGAAACTGTAGCGAATGCTCTGCAAAGCCCTGTTTGTTTTTCATACTTAGAATGCAGTTTTGCAAAGTCCCAAAGTAAAATGAAGGGGATTTGCTAGAGCCCTAGACTCAACTATAGTACTACGTACTACCCCCATGAGGCTGCCAGAAACATAGGTCAGTCTTCCAGAACCTCCCTCTTTGTCAAACTTTCCCAAGATAGAGTAACCCTAAATTCTGTTCGTACCTTCTTTGGCCTCTGTCCTTATTTTAGCTTGTTGGATGTTAATGCTATGCTGTCTTATTGGGTCTCTAATTCAAGGATATGATTTGTTTTATTTTAAAATATTTTATCTAGTTTGTTCAGTAGTCTTCAGTTGGAGACAAATTAACTAGCCTTCCATTAGTAGGAGGAGATGTCACTCTTCCTCTTTTTTTTTGTTGCTGTTTCTTGGTTTTAATCCCCGTGAAGTTACTTGGAAGGCTCCTTTTCCTCTTCATTGCCTCTATACTTCTCCTAACTTTGTCCTTGTCCTTCTTTAAACTTTCTTTGTGACTTTTCATCTAGTTTCATGCTTTCAATTACTAGAGCCAAAATCTGTATCTCTATCCTAATCTCTTTCTTTTGAGAGAAACACTCTAGGTTCAGGCAGCCTGATGGACACATCCATCTGAATATCCTGAGCACAGCTCAACCTTAAATGATCAAATCTACATTTTTATTAACCTA
This sequence comes from Cebus imitator, assembly GCF_001604975.1. NCBI lineage: Eukaryota > Metazoa > Chordata > Mammalia > Primates > Cebidae > Cebus > Cebus imitator. The sequence goes on from NW_016107396.1 coordinate 5,513,150, forward strand.
ATTCCTACCCCTGGCCAGGACTTAAAATATTCCTATATTTCTCAATTTGTGGATTGTGTCAATAAATGTTGTCACTTCTTACTAATGTTGCTATTTTTCCAAATTTGAGTCCTCTTTTACTCCTTCTCTGACTCTCTGCTTCCAATCTTATCAATCATTAAATCATATTGATTCTTTTCACTGATGCTTCTCTAACCATTCTCCCTTTCTTAAAACCTCAGAGACATATAAGTACATTCCTTAGACAACAGACACTAAAGCTGGAGTATTTGGTGAACTTGTAGCTAAATTACCTGAGGTAAATTGCCTAACAACTCTACGCTTCTGTTTACCTACCTACAGAATAGGCATGATAGCAATAATACCTAACTAAAGAAGACTGTAAACATTACCACAACCTTTTTTCCTCTCTCTACCCTTACCCTTTGCAAAGTGACTTTGGAGCTCTTAACATCAAGAGATGAATTTGATTTCCCCACCTTAGAATCTGGGCTGGACCATGACCTGCTCTAGTTAATAGAATGAGGAAGATGTGATAGCACATCTGTTCTCAGCCTAGGTCTTGAAAGGCCTTGAATGCTTCTGCTTGCTCAAAATTTGCCCGGTTACCATGTGAATAAGTCGACTTTAGCCTTTGGTGAATGAAGGACCATGCAGGGTAGAGATAAGCCTTCCCAGCTGAGGCCATCCTAGATTAGCCAGCCCCCAACCAATCTGGCAACTGATCAAAGATGATGTTTGATCTCAGTCAAGCCCAAAATAACTGCCAGAGTGATGTGCTAAATAAATGGTCATTGTGTTAAGGCACTGTATTTGGGATTATTACTCAGAAAATACCAACTGATAACACTACTTCATAGGGTGGTAGTGAAGATTTTATGAGTTAATATGTATACATTGTTTAGGACATTGCTTGGCAAATAGGTAGCATTATTTAAATGATATTATTATTCTTAATTTCCTTTCTATCTCTAAAGGAACTCTTATCACCTATTAATTCTTTTTTTTTTTTTTTTCTGAGACTAATCCTTGCTCTGTCACCCAAGATGGAGTGTGGTGGTGCAATCTTGGCTAACTGCAACCTCCACCTTTTGGATTCATGTGATTCTCCTGTCTTAGCCTCCTGAGTAGCTGGGATGACAGGTGCATGCCATCACACTCGGCTAATTTTTATATTTTTAGTAGAAACGGGGTTTTGCCATGTTGGCCAGGCTGGTCTTGACCCCCTGACTTCAGGTTATCCTCCCTTCTTGGCCTCTCAAAGTGCTGGGATTACAGGTGTAAGCCACTGCGCCCAGCCTGTTAATTCTTAAGTGCTCCCTTTGTGGTTAATCTCTTCCCCTTCATGTCTACCATTTAGAATTGCCTCTTTAGTTATCTTCTAAAGAAGTTCAATCCTGTCAGTTTCCTGTTTACAAATGAACCTTTTACTAATTACATTTAAGTCTAAATTTCTTAGTTTAGTTGAGACCTATTTAATTTTGTCTTTTTACACGTTGCCTTAATTTATCTGTTTTTAGCTGTGCCTGCAACCTTATATTAATTATCAGTAAAATAACTAAAAGTAAGACATAAATAATGTAGAGACAATTACTTTCTAGTTGACTCCATATGGCATTTGTGGTCAATTCTATTAATACTGAGTTGCAGATGAGGAATGTAGCAATAATCCCAATATTTAACATATAAAAATAAGATTTGATTTATAGAACGTTTTCTATAAACTAATCCACCATAAAATGCTATCTGTAAACTGTTCCTGTTAGATTTATTTGCTATAAATATAACTCCTAGTGCATAAGCATTGTCGGATAATGAAATGTTCTACTTCAGGAATTTCCAGATGTAGGTCCCCTCATTGACACTGGATTGTTGCACAAGAAAAAAGCCTGGGAGCTTTATAAAAATAGGGATATTTCAGTGCCATCTCACAACTTCTAAGCAAGAATTCCTAGTGATATAGCTAAGAAATCTGTGTTTTTTCAAATAACTTTTGTCTCATATACTTCTGTTATAGCTAAGAACGTTTCTAGCTATTTAGAGTTCAGTGAAAATTCTCCAGGAAAGAAAATGCTTCTGTTCAGACAACATGAAATCTAGGACTGGAGTTGTCTTTAGGTGTGAATAATTGTAGGCTGTTTGTTTTTTTATCTCACCAACTGTAGATCTGCTAATCACTTAACTAACCCTAGTAGTATATGTCAGAAGTATGGTAAAAGCACATTGCTTTCTAGGGTAAATTTGATTTTGATTGAACTGAGCCAAATTTTGGATATAGAAAATGACTTTTAAAAAACATTTGAATTAAATTTGGAAATTCATTGCTGACGGAATTGGAAATTGTTCTCCAACCGAAATAACATTTAAAAAAATCTAGAGCCTGATTTTGTTTTATCTTATTAGAGGTCAGTCTACCTTTGCTTCATCTAACCTAAAGTTTCCAAAATACCTTCAGGTACAAATCCTACATGTGCCTGAAGCCCTTCTTTTTTAAAGCTGTCTAGTAATTAAAATGAACATGATTTCTTTTATTGTTGTGTGAAGTGGTAAAGTGTTTACAGGCTAACTCCAGACCTGTGTGTGATAAACTCTCAAGTTATTCAATATAATAATGATAGATATACATTCAAATGTAATCTATACATTCAATTATTCTTGGGCTGCTATAGATAGATTACATTTGAATGTATATTTATCATTATTATGTTGCATAATAGGCATGTGCCATAATGAAGACATATAATAATGTATATCTATCATTATTATGTTGGATTATAGGCATGTGCCAAAATGAAGACTCTTCATAGCAAATTTGATGCTTCTCTTTTATGAAGAGGTTCACCCAGAAAATGCATAGATAATCAGAGTAACCCTCTCCACCCTGCTGAAACCAAGTTTGGAAATTTGACTCTAATCCCATCTTTCCATATGTTAAATGAAGTATTCAAAGTACCCAACTCAGGCCGAGCAGGCGTGGTGGCTCACGCCTGTAATCCCAGCACTTTGGGAGGCCTAGGTAAGCAGAGCACCTGAGGTCAGGAGTTCAAGACCAGACTGGCCAACATGGTGAAACCCCGTCTCTACTAAAAATACAAAAATTAGCTGGGTACGGTGGCACATGCCTATAATCCCCGCTACTTGGGAGGCTGAGGCAGGAGAATCGCTTGAACCCGGGAGGCGAAGTTTGCAGTGAGCCGAGATTGCACCACTGCATTCCAGCCTGGGTGACAAGAGTGAAACTCTATCTCAAAAGCAAGCAAGCAAGCAAACAAACAAACAAACAAACAAACACCCAGAAAAAACAAAGTACCCAACTCAGAGAATTACTGTAAGGATTTAATTAGGTAGTTTGTGTAAATATTCTTAGGCCTAACTTAGTAACCTATGAATGTTAGTTACTATAATTTAAAAATTATATAGTCACTTCTCAATTATCATCAAACATAAAATGTAATTGAGTCTTACATAAATCATGTTTACCTTAGAATTTATGATTAGCTTTATAATTCTGTAATGGAATTGACATTTTACTAGAAATGAACAGACAAGAGTTGAATAAAAACTGCCATGAACAAGTAAATTTAGGCTGTCCCTTCAACTTCTCCCAAGCTTATGGCCCCGCCCCACAAATCTCATCTTGAATTATAGGAACTATAATCGCCACATGTTATGGGAGGGACCTGGTGGGAGGTAATTAAATCATGGCGGTGATGGTTTCATAAGAGGCTTTCCCCAGTTTGCTCAACTTCCATTCTCTCTTTTGCTGCCTTGTGAAAAGGTCCCTTCCACCATGATTGCATGTTTCCTGAGGCCTCCCCAGTCACGTGGAACTGTGAGTCAAACAATCTCAGTTATTTCTTCATAGCAGCCTGAGAATGGACTAATACTCTCAACTAAGATCAAACTGTAGATACTTGGTGCTTTGCATGGATAAAATGTGATACTGTATATCAAAAATTTCTGTACACTATATTGTTTTTTAAGGATAAGGCATTATTTTTACCAACATCTCTGTTGATTCAAGTACTAATTACATATATAAATATTTGTAGAGCCATTGTAGAACAGTTTAGGTACTTTTTACATCAACAGTATCAATCGATTCAAATAACAGTTTGAATAGTTCTATGTAAGTAGTAAAATCAGAAGTATTTCATAGAGAAATCCAGTCCACTGTGGCTTATAGTAATCTGCCTTTCTAATAATTACTGTCTAAACATTTTTTTGCATCATCTCTACATTATTGATTGTTATTTCTAAAATATATTGCTGGCTGGAAGAGGTGAATCATGCCTGTAATCCTCGCACTTTGGAAGGCCAAGGCGGGTGGATCATGAGGTCAAGAGATCGAGACCCTCCTGGTCAACATGGTGAAACCCTGTTTCTACTAAAAATACAAAAATTAGCTGAGCATGGTGGTGAACACCTGTAGTCCCAGCTACTCGGAAGGCTGAGGCAGGAGAACTGCTAGAACCCAGGAGGCGGAAGTTGCGGTTAGCCGAGATTGCGCCATTGCACTCCAGCCTGGGTAACAAGAGTGAAACTCCATCTAAAAAAAAAAAAGATATATTGCTATTTAACTTACCAAGTATTTATATTTGGTGTCTCTCATTTTAGGAAAGCAAAAACAGAAAAAATAAAGGAAAACACATAACAACTTGTCTCAGGTTGATAGAAAGCAACTTAAGGGTGGGCAACATAATTTAGATTTCTTGTTTTCTTTATAATTTTTTTTATCAGTTTTTGATAAATACAGCAAAATAAAAGTGTGGGTATATATATTTAAAGTCAAAATATTTGATTAAAGAATATTGAATAAAATAAAAATAATCTAAATGGTGGGGGAGACTAAGCTCTTTTTAGCCCAATGTTTTCATATTCATAGTAGCCCTTTGAGATAAAGATTGAAGAGTGGAGTATAGTTTATTGAAGATTGTTTGGGCTTCCATATTTTTTCTAAGAGATATAAATTCTGGAATTATCACATATAAATCATTATTACCTATAAGAGAATACACTCCAAGATAGGACATGTATAAATTCCTGATTGAGTTGCTAAACTAATTTGTGCCTTGAATCACCCCTATTAGGAGCAACAGTTGAGTTGGTTTATCTTGGTTTTCCCTGTCATTGTAATGATTATCATGAAACTCTTAGCAAGCTCATGCTTATGTTCAGGTTTCTCATTAAATGAATGCTTTTGGAAGACACATGGGATAGTTTCTAGCTAATGCTAGAAAGGATATTTTCATATAGTAACTTCTGTACAAAGAGTTGGGCTTGAGAATCTCAATAATGCAGCAGTTATACATATTTGCTTTCCTACATTAAAATATCAAGGTACAATATAAAGATAAAATGAAATTCATTTATAATCATCAAGTCTTTCTTTTAGGGATAACATTCTAAAGCTTACAAATTCCTTCTTTCTAATAGTTATCACAATGAACTTAAAAATAATGGACAAATAGCATGGCATGTCAAGCTGTGATTATGGAGCTTAATTCTATATTAAGCACAAGAGAAGTAGATGATGTTGAATAGCTTTTTAAAGCTCGTGATTTTCTGGAGATTTCTGGTCCTCATTGGAGGAGACAATTGTAATAAAAAATAACCTTGGTACAGTCGCCTGTTAAAGTAGTAATCTGAGAATTTGTGCTTTGAATATTTTTCTTTCTTTGGATACATAAAGTAGCAGAGCATGACTCCATGTGGGTTGGTTCCACTTTGTGTTTCGGCTTTTGTATTCTAAAATGGAATAGTTTTCCTTGGCAGACTCAGCAATAGAGTAAGTCTAGAGTAGGTGGAGTGCATGTATTTTATTTTTTTAAAGGGGAATGGGGATTTGCACAGTGACCCAGATGTGTGCTCTCTGAACTCCAACTGTCTGTGTTCAAATATGCACTGTAAAGTGAACAGGGTTTAAAAGGACCCTGTTGGATACCTTGGGGGTATTTCTTGCACAGTGTTTTGGCAGCGTGCTCTTCTAGCTGAATTAGATTTATTGCTGAAGCACTAAATCTTCATTATACGTGACAACCTTACTCCCCTGCCGTCCTGGTCCCTTTCTCTGCATAGTCCTTTTGTTTCACTCCAACATCTTGTTTCTTTCCCTTCCCTAGCCCCAAGATCCCGAAATATTTTACATTCCAGTCTATCTCAGAGTTAAAATTGCATTAAATTTGTGAATGTGTCATTCACAGATGTCAGAAATTGGAAAGCACAATAAAGGTTAAAAGATGTCTCATCCAATCCATCAATATTTAGCCAAGAGTGCTCTGGAGCTTTTAACATGATCTATATGGCTGGATGCCTGACATAACTATCACTGAGAAGCAGTTACAAGCACCCTAGCTAGGTGTAGTTATAGGTGAGTGTTGAAAAAGAATACCATTTCAGGTGTGTGGTCCTGAAGCTGTCACTTTTCTTCTATCCAGCACTGTAGGCCAGGGTTAAGGAGCCAGCGCAAATGTTCAATGGACTTAATCTCCCATTGAATTGCTGTGGAATTTTTAATAACGTAACAAAGACTAGACCAGATGGAATCAGGAAGAAAGGGGTAAATTCAGAAATATCAAGAAAGCTAATTTTCTTAATCCTTGCTGTACAAGAAATTTCACCTATTCCCAATTGCTTAGCTACCTAGCTTGTTTAAAAAGACATGATATTGTTATAGATTCTTTCTCTGCTTACTACAATAGCAGTATACTGGAGAATTACTATCAATCATTACATAAAAAGTCAGAAAATTTCATGCTGGCATATTTACTACAGATACTGCATGAAAGTCAATCATTTATTTATTCACTCTTCTATTCATTTAATAGTATTTATTGGATGCTTACCATGTACCAGACACTGAGATGTATATTTGCAAACAAGACCAATCAAATACACCTCTCTCAGTGAGATTACCACAAGGTATGAGATTCAGACCAGTAAGCAGGCAATTGCAATGCCAGTGTTCAATAAGGGTAGAATTTGAGCTACAGTAATACAACAGTCTTCTAACTCAGACTGTGTGTGAATGTGGAGGAGAGAAGTTAGCAAAGAGCAATATGGCAAGTGATGATCAGACTGAAATCTGAATGTTTCAGTATGGTTGGCCATTTAAAATAGGTGGTGAATGAGTCGAGGCATGCAAAAAAGATTAAAGATGAGAAAGGCATGTGATATGATTTGGCTGTGTCCCCACTCAAATCTCGAATTATAGTTTCCATAATCCCCACGTGTCTTGGGGGGACCTGATGGGAGGTAATTGAATCATGGGGTGGTTACCCTCATACTGTCCTTGTGATAGTGAGATCATGAGATCTGATGGTTATATAAGACACTATCCTCCTTTTGCTTGGCATTTCTCCTTGCTGTTGCCATGTGAAGAAGGATGCGTTTACTTTCCCTTCTGCCATGATTGTAAGTTACCTGAGGCCTCCCCAGAGTGGAGGCAGTTCTGTTCGTCTGGAACCTCAAGGGTGGGGAGGGAAAGCAAAAGTGGGTTCTCTTAATGGAAGCAGGATACTTTTAGATGTGAACTTGGTCAGGAACTTCTGTTGCACATGTGCTGTATAGACCCTGCTTGTGGAGGTGTGTGTTTGCCTTAGAAATGTAATTCATCTGCCCAGAGTGCTTCATAACATTAAATGCCCCTTTCAACTATCATCATGCTCAGTTTCTAGTATATATTAAAAAGATTGAAACAGAGAACAAACAACTAGCAAGTAAATATGTTCCTATCCCAACTAAAAAATAGACTTCTTTCATGATTGAGAAAGAAGCAATATTTTTGTTGCGTCAATGAAAAAGATATTTATAAAAACAACACATGGGGATATAAATGATGGAATAAAACAAACAATAAACCTACTCTGAGTGGAAAGTCAAAATATAGTTTAGTCTAAAACTAAATGAGGTAAGAAATCATGATCAAAACAAAAAAGTTAAATAGGAGAAAACATTCTCTAACAAATAGAAATATTTCAACCTAGTATGGACGTTTTGTGGAAAGTATTGTGGTCCCAGTCATGAGAAGACCAAGTAGATGGCTCTGCCTCCATTTATCCATATTACTGTTGAAAGGATTCCTACAGAGGCAGAGAAACATTATTCATTCATGATGCCAAAATACAATTTTTGAATTCTTACATGGGCTAAGTCAGCTTTAAAGGAATTTAACAGTAGATTTGAGGACAAGGGCTACTCCATATCACTCAAGGTCACCTTCCACTGAAGTCTGATCCCTTTCCCTAATGTCCGTAGCAGATGTGTATAAGAATTTGGCCGACAGACCTAAAGATTACCCGGTTTGTTGACGTCTTTTGAGTCCAAATTTAACTTCAGAACTCTGACACAGAATTTGAATTCTAAATTGCTGGAGAAATTTCCCAAGAATACATGTCAACAAGTTATACAGGTGTTAAATATACAAATATATACTTCAGAATTTGAATTGGCATACCTTTATGCTAAGCTCTTCTTTGTGTTAGGTTTGTTGAAAATGTTTGGTATGTTTGTTCACAAACAAGAATGGATTTATTACTTTAAATTTGGCTAAGATACAAATATGATAACGGAGAATTTTAGTAAAATGCCTAGATAAATTTCCCCAGGCATTTAAAAATATAGATTTAATAAATATTACCTGTAGCAATCCCTCATTTGCCAAATATTTAACTTCATTCACAAAACACACCATGTAAATGTTAATCGTTTGCCATGTATCTTTAAAAAAGAAAGTAAATAGCAAATCTGATTTAATAATTTATAAGCTACATTTAATGATAAAGTTTCTGTTTACAACATTCTTCTAATCTTTTAAAACTATTTGAAATACCATCTTCTTCATGAACTCTTCTCTGATTTTTGAGAATCAAATCTGATATTTGCTTTATGCTAATTCTTTACTATACTCTTTAATGCCCTCCCCCTCATATTTTGTCTTGTACTTATTTGTGGGCTCTAATCTGCTAACTTTTATGATAATTAGTGTTATAGGCTTTGTGTTATTTTTTAAGAACTGTCTTCCATTGTTTTGTACCTCATACAATAGGCCCTCAGAGGAAACAGTGTAGTGTTCTAGAAGGACATATCCAAGTTTGAATCTTGTATTTGCAGTTCTCTAGCTGAGTGACTTTAGGAAAACTACTTAATCTCTCTGTTTCTCGGGTTTTCCATCTGTGCAATGAGAACATAACACATACTTGACAGTTTTGCCATTTAAATTCAAAGAGAGCAGATCTAAGTGCACTTAGAAGACAGTAAATAATTGCGAGCTTCTTTCCTTTAGTAGAATTTGTCAATTTTTATTTGAATGGAAGCATCTTGTGTCTTTTAAGGTATATGGATATTTTGTATATATGCTAATTTACAAAATACAAAAGTTTTCCATTTATTATAGCCAATTAGTTTAATTGACCTAAAAGCCATTTTGGGTTATTCTTATGAGGAAGAAAGCCTTTCCTTACATGTAAAGTGCAGTAATACGTGCTGTTAGAGATACTTACAGCTTTCTGTCATGCTCCTATGGAGGTCCCCTGTGTCATGAAATGGCCTGTTGTTAGAAACAGAGAGGAGTCAATGAATCAACAACAGCCCAGTGAGCTGTTATTTACAGTAACATTACAGCAATGATTTATGCTCATGAGGTTCCTAGGTGACAGGGGAACTGAGATTGTAAATTAATGCAGATTTAGATCCTTGCACAGGAGGTGCGGGTAGCCTTTGTTTTCTATTTTGAGGCACAACAAAGGACAGAAGGATGATGTATTAGCCCAGATATCAGTTAAGCTCACATTACATTTCACATTCTGGCCCATCTTCTTATTTCTCTTCTGTGTGAGGAATGTTTGCTATTTTATTTTTATGTTGTGATATATGTACCCTCTTGTTGCAGCTTTGAGACTAACCCCAGACTGAGGACCTCACACCCTATAACTTTCCAAATCCCAACCCACTGCTGTCCTTGCCTAATAGACTTAATGACGTGTTTTCATTGTCGTGATCATCAGATGCCTTCTGTTACTTGTACTTAAAAGTCACCAGAAGCATTTATGCAGATTATATGCACAGTCAGGGTGACCTCTGACTGAGCAAATGTCAAAATCGCCAGCAGAGGGTTACTGACCTGATACAATTCAAGATGTGTATACAATTTTTGCAAATTTGTCTAGCTGAAGACTTCCAAGTTAAATTCACTCGTAATGTCAAGGTTAATGTTTTGATTTCAATTTTGTTGTTTCAGGTGATCATTTGAGAAATTAAAAAAAAAAAACTTTAGAGGGAGTTATTTCTAAAAATACTTTTTGTTCTAAAACATTTCCTTTTTAAAGAACTTTCACAATGTTGATGTCTCTAATTCCTTACCGTAAAAGAAACAAGGAAGGCATTGAAAAAAACATTACAGAGTAGTTTAATGACATCCTTCAAAGTATTCTGGATAGTACCATTTGGAAATAGAATAAGAATCCAGATCTTCTGAGTCTTCAGTGTTTTTTGTTTTTCCAATTATAGAGTTGCCTCTTCAACCATTTTTACATAGGCAATGTAAAAATGTGTGTTTGACAGAGAAATTTTTAAATTGTTACATGTATTTCAATATGGAATACTCTCTATGTACACATTAATACACATATATAACTATTTGTCTTATTATTCCACAACATGCCTTCTTATTCCATAATATATTTTAAACAGTGTTTGATAGTACATTCAAAATAGCACAGATATTTCCCACAGCTGGGAAAAACACAGCTTGAACAGAATGACAAAGTATAGAAGAAGGCAAAATATATTATAACATAGAAAATATAATATGAAGTAGGATGTCACAACTAAGAACAAACATACATGCACTATCAGTAAATGCAAATGAACTAATCTTCCCTTAATATTAAGAGAAAGGCATTATCAGGTTGGGTCACAAGCAAAATCAACAACAGTGACGGGAGACTTATTTAACACATAGTGACTCAGAAAGATTGAAAATTAAAGAATAGACAATGACACCCTATAACAATTCAAATACCATTATATCAGAAATAGTTACAAACAGGGCACAAGTAATAAATGGAACAAAATAGAGTCTTTAATGATAATAAAGAGTGCATTCTTCAATGAAAAGATGACACTTGTGAGTATTCACCAAAAACATAGCATTGACATTCTTAAGGCAAAAACAAAATCAAACACACACAAAAGTACATATAGCGTTCTTAATAATATTTCTCTACTAAATCTATGAAGGGCTAAGAGGATTAAATAAAAATTAATTATCAATGTGTTTTGTGTATTTTTGTATATGCATGATCTTTTAATTTACTTTTAGTGACATTTATTGTCACGTTTGGCCATAACAATTAAGCAATTCAGAATTTTTTTTTTGTCTATACTCTGAAACAGTTAAATAAATAGAGTTTTCTTTTCCATTCACTAAGAAATAATCTTAGCCTAGTACTTTGGGGTGGAGGCAGAAGAAGTTAGCAAAATACAAATTCCTTCCTTGCTTTTATGACAATGAACTGTTTATGTATCTTCTGGAAATGGTTTTAGAAATTTATGCTTTTCAAGTTGAATTCAGGTACATTTTCCAGTAGAAAATCTTCCATTTTATCAAGATGTGCAAAGTTATTAGAATAGGGTTAAATAATATTATACGATCCTTTCAGTTTCTTCTTAATCTATAGTTATTTCCCCCTTGTCAATTTTTATTTGTGCATTTGTACTTTCCCCTGTTTTTTGATTAGGTTTTTTGCTTATTTAGTTTTAAAAAAACTTGTTCGTGAATTTATTCAGTAGTTCTACATGTTTTTTATTTTCTAATTTATTAATTTCTGTTTGTTTTTCTTACTATTATATTCCTTTTCCTTTCCTTGAGATTATTTTGTTCCTTTCCCATCTACCTGTGGTAAATGTTCAATTTGTTTCTTTTTACTATTTCTTCTTAATTAATATAAATATTTATGCTGAAACTTTCCATAAGCAATTGTTTAGCTATGTTTCATAGTTTCTGATATGCGTATTTTCATGTTATAGTCTAACTATTCTTCCATTTTGGTTTTAATTTTCTGTTGTCATTCAAGAAAAGTTTTCACTTTTTTATTTCAAAGGGGCAGTATTTGTTGCTTTTCAATTTGGCTATTTCTGCTTGTATTGCACTGTGATCCAAGTATGCTACCTGTATTATTTCTGTTGTTTTATCTGTATTGATTTTTTTCTATGTTGCTATATAATTAACTTTTGTGAATGGTCATTTTACTTATAAAAAAGCACATTATTAGCTTCCACGGCACATACAGAGTTTGTCACATCTATTAGAACTATCTTACCTCTTGTTTGTTTTATTTAGGTCAATTGAAGACATATGCTTGGAATCCAGGTATTCTATGTTGCTGATCAATAGAAATTCTATTTATTCGCTAGAATAAAGTAAATGATAGAATTGATACATTCATTGTGAAAACTGAGCATCACAACCATGACTTTTATGAAAATAGATAGCCAAGCCTCTCTGCACAGAGGTGGCCATCATAATATTCATAGGCAGTGTCAGGATGGTGTTAAGGAATAAATAAATAAAAATAGCCCATCTTTTACTACAATGTATAAATAAATTAACAATAAATCCACAAAGGTTAACAATTTAAAACATAGTCAAGTTGATTTCAACTTGAAAAATTTTCAAAGCAGAATTCGTATATCATCCATGTTCATTTGAAATCTAAAAAATGTACTCACATCACATTTAGTTTGGTTAAATGAGTAGACTAGAAAGTCCACCAGCATGAATTGGTTGCTGTTAATGTCCTAATACATTGACCAGCTGTATGGCAAAATTGGAAGGAGAAAAATTTGTAGTATACTCAATTTGTCTGGATCTACCCAACAGAGTAGAATCAAACATGGTCACTATATTTGTTTTATAATATGTGTTTGGTAATTCTGAAATCTCAAGATTTTGGTAGAGGGCAAGATGTGTATTGTTTCTACTAATTGTTATTTTTTATAACTATTACTTCTAGTTTCATAATCCTGCATTTTTTTTCTATAATTTTCTTTTAAATTGACCTTATTCTTATTTCTTTAATGGTCTTAATTCTATAACAGTCTTTTTGAGATTGTTGTATTTTTTTCTCTGATTTTGTTGTAGGGAATTAACTTCCTGAGTTTGCAGCCACTCTTTCTTAGTATTACCTAGTTCTAATAGTTTGAAACTTTAGTTTTGATGCTTACCTGGATAAGCTTGTTCTGACATGCATATTCTCTCTCTCTCTCTCTCTCTCTCTCTCTCCCTCTAACTCTGTTTATCCCTCCCTAGTTTATAGTTCCCTCAATTTAGCTCCTCCTCCATCCTGGGACCTCTGCTCAGGCACTATGTTTTGTTTTGTTTTGTTTTGAGACAGAATTTCAGAGTTCTGTTCTTGTTGCCCAGTTCTCACATTGTAAATAGCTTGGGATTTTGATAATGTCGTCTACGAATCAGCTTCCTACGTCTCTCCAATCCCTCCACTGAATAGCGAACATCTTTATTTGTGTAATATTGTAGCATTTAAAATTCCTGTGGTTTTTGGATTCATAGACCAATGTACCTATGCCTATAGCTTTTACGCTTCCCACCACTCTCTACCACCTAATACATACCAATCAGTACCCTGAAAACAGCAATCACTCTAGTTACTTCAGAGATCATATTTGATTCAGATAACTGGTTACACAGATGACTTGAGAAGTCGAACGGTAAATCATAATGGAAATTATCAACAATGAGAAGATGATACCTTTCCTACGACTGAAGAGACATGAGAACAAGTTGCTGTTGTCAGAGACAAGCCACAGGGCCACGGGAATCAGCCTGGATGGGAGCTGGGTCCATGGAGGAAATAGTTCTGCACGAGCTTGAGGCAGGGTGGAGGAGCAGCTAAATAGAGAGACACAGTCACTGTCAGATGCCAGTAAGGCAGACAGAGGAGTCAGGTTGCCCTAACTTTTACTTTCTCGTGCTCCCCAGTTTGACTATTATGTGACACTAGCCCAAGCTAGCCAAAGCCAGCTATCAAGAAACCCTGGGAAATGTGGCAATCTGGAATAAGACCAAAAGAAAAGGAGGAGATGCATTTGAGTACAAACAGGCAAATGACCATCATACCTCTTCTCACCAACACACACACGCGCGCACACACACACACACACACACACACTCACTCCTGGTTGTTTCTGTTCCACTTTAGGTTCACAGAGATCTCTGCTTCAGTTTTTCTTAATTTGATTCTATCATTTTTTTTTGTTATCCAAAAAAGATTTCTTTTTTTATAACCACTGTATTCAGAGTGGAGTAGGGATGGGGGAGCATGCTTTCAGAGTAAGAAATCACAACATGGGCTTGTCTAAAAGATATCACATTATCTCTTTAGCCATGGAGTTTCACTTTGTTGGTTTTCAGCTTTTTGGTTTTTTCTCCTCAGGCACAATTGCTGAATGAAAGGGCATTGGCTTTCAATACAGTCACATCTAGATCTAGGTTTCAGCTTCACATGAACTATGTGATTAATTTTGGACAAGCTACTTAGCAAGTTTCCTTACCTGTAAAGCTGGAATAATGATGCTGACCTTAAGGTTTGTTTAATGACTGAATAAAGAATAATATCTAAATTGCCATTTTCTATGTCAGGTATTCAGTGGGTTCTTGACATGTGGTTATTACTAAACTGTTATTACATTATTATGATCCTAGTTAAGTGAAAGTATTACTAACCTTGATTTGTGTTTTCTGATATGTGACTTTATGTTATATTTATGTTATGTACTTTCCGGTATGAAACTTTTACCTTGTTTGACCAGGATGCGCTGATTAGTAGGACTTAACAGTAGAATAAACCATAACTAGTCATGTATCAAGCATAATGTGGTTCTTTAGTTTTGAGTATAATAGATATGCTTAGGAATTAGTAGGATGCCTATACATGTCATGATTTTATCCATTGAATGAAAATATCTTGCAACATCTTAGCACAATTAGCAAAGTAAAACTAGAAACAGTATAAGAGAAAAAGCAGGCTTGTTCAAAATATATTTTAATGTAGATAAATCCCCCAAATTAAAGATTGGAAGTATAATGCATAACATTTCACAACTCTAAGGATCCTCATTGTTGAATTAAAATGTTAATGTTTTAAAGGCTTTTGCAAATATTTAATTAGCACATTCATATTTTACAGGCTTTGAGCACTAACATTCGGTGAGAAACTTTTTTTTATTCTCCAAATGTTGACTAATGCTGACATAGCAATCTAAAAGGATTCATAGTTTTTATACACTTCTCCCTTCCCTTTCATTTTAAAACCTCATCAAAAAGTTTCAGCCTCTTTTTGTTACTTTTCAAGAATAGCTCAGTTGCTGCTTTGACCCATGTTGCTCAACTCTGCTTCTTCAGAGGGTGTCTCCTTAAATGGGTTGGTTTTACATAAAAAGGATTTGACTCTATTCAATATTAAAATAAACATCAATTAACATACTTGCTGGGTTTTTATACTGCCAAATCATTGGTTAAACTGACTGCTTCCCTTTCCAAGCTTGTTTTGGCATTGTCAAAACTATGTCTGAGCTACCCAGACTCTTTCCTAACTTCAGAACCCAAGTGCTTGGTTCTAATATCAGGAGACAACGCATCATTATGGTTCCATCAGACTTTATAGGGCCACATAATGATGTAGAAGTTAGAAGCCTGTTTCATTGTCTAATCCCCACCCTGTCCATTGGCTTCACATTTCCTATTTGATTAGCAACAACTTCTCACCATCTTTTACAATGCTAGTGTTAATATTCAATACAAAGGCTGAATTTAGACTATGTGGTGTCTTTCTGCTGTTTCCAACATGAGCAGTCTTCTACGACTGAAAAATGTTCTGAAGGGCTGAAATTTTTTCCAATGCACATATAAATAATTGCGATGGTTGCAAGTATATTTCTGGACAATGAGAAATTCCATTTGTCCTTGTCAAAATAAAACCAAAACAATGAAACATAAATTGGTTGGAACGTTTAAGTTAGTGGAAAGTACTCGTCAGAGATGTATTGGAAAGGGAGATAATTAGAAAATGGTTTAACTGCATCCATTTTGCATTGATCTGACTATAATAAATGTCTTTTTGTGTAGCTGTAAGAATGGTGGTAGTTGTCTTAAGGTCAAAATATCCACGGGGAGTTTGTTGCAAGTGGTAAGAAGAAACATCACAGAGAAGTGAAACAAAGGAAAATAATCGATGCTGTATGAAAACTTCATTATGTGAGAATAATCTAAAACATTTAATATTGTTTTCTGCTATGTTTTAAAGTCTTTCTCTTATAAATTACAGCTATGTTTAGCACAGCTTAATCTTATATGGATCCAAATGTTGGACCCCACAATATTTGGTTCATTGTTTGAAATGCAACAACAGTCTTAGTTGCTATGTCAAAAGCCACATAAATACTTATTCTAAGGACATATTCTCAAAATACTGAGAAATCAACCCACATAAGAAGTGGTGAAGGCCAGGCGCCGTGGCTCATGCCTGTAATCCCAGCACTTTGGGAGACTGAGGTGGTCGGATCTTGAGGTCAGGAGTTCGAGACCAGCCTGACCAAGGTGGTGAAACCCCGTCTCTACTAAAAATACAAAAATTAGCTAGGTGTGGTGGCATGCGTTTGTAGTCCCAGCTGCTTGGAAGGCTGAAGCAGGAGAAAGAATTGAACCTGGGAGGTGGGGGTTGCAGTGAGCTGACATTGTGCCACTGTACTCCAGCCTGGGTGACAGAGCAAGACTCCACCTCAAAACAAAACAAAACAAAACAAACAAACAAAAAAGAAGTAGGATCTATCGATTTCAGAAAAGTCACTGTATTTCAAAACATAAATTTCATTTTAGACCATCAATCACAAAGAATAACTGGAAATATGAAATGAATATAGTCAACAGCAATGGAGAACTATAAGAAATATCTCATGTTTATTATACCAGGAAAACAAATTAAAGTAATATGAGTATAAAAAAATCAGAGGCTATATACTTTTTAACCTTAAGAAGGAATATTTTATATTAAGTGGCATAGTAATAACCACAAAGTGACCAGGCACTGTGGCTCATGCCTGTAATCCCAGCACTTTGGGAGACCAAGGCAGGTGGATAACTTGAGTCCAGGAGTTCAAGATCTGCTTGGGCAACACAGTGAATGAAACTGCATCTGTACAAAAAACACAAAAATTAGCTGGCTGTAGTGGTACAAGCCTGTAGTCCCAGCTACTTGGGAGACTGAGACAGAGTAGCTTGATCCCAGGTTGAGGCTGTAGTGACCTGTGATTGTGCCACTGCAGTCCAGCCTGGGAAACAGAGTCAGACATTGTCTCAAATAGTAATTATAATAATGACCACAAAATACTGAGCATAGCATATATGTCACACTTGGTGTTTTCTAAGCTACATTATGTTGTTATTTGATATAACCAAACTAGGAAGAAATTAGTGGGAAAAAATATAAGGAAAGAAAAAATTATACGCTTCTAAATGATGGCCTATGTATTAGGGGATTCTATAACAGGTAAATGTCACTGTTAGGCTGGCCTAGAAAGTAATGAGGATAATTATATAAGATACATATGTGTACTGGTCTTACTCCTTTTTTTTTTTTTTTCTTTTGGTCATTTCTGAAATTAAGAAATAATCTTACACATAAATTCAATTAGTTGCAGGTAAAAATATACCATTAAGACTAGAGAAAGCGAAGAAAAGATAGAAGGAAGTCACATGGTGCACTGGTGTTCACCATATAAAGTTGTTGTGGAAATGTGAGGGAAGGGTCCTTTATTACTGTTTGTATTTTGACTGGGCTCAGATTTTGTGCTCACTGAAAAGATACAATTGTGAGAACTTGATCTAAAGTCTCAGCTTGTTGATGGACAGGCATCCTCTCCCCAGGTATTAGGGAAGCTGTTTTAGCAACTCATATTTTTGGAAAAGGCAGTGTTTGTGGTAATTCGATCCTAACTGCCACCTATATCTCACCTGCATTCATCAATGCCAAGCCACAAAAATGCCTGGAAGGTCCAGAATGCTTGGAGCTTGTGCTATGCATTTGTGGTATTTTGGCTGCTTCACTGTAAAAATATTGTGCCACAGAAAATATATTCTGATTCCATATAGCAATTCAGTCCACAAACCTGAAGCTGAAGGTCAGTTCTCTTAACCTTGATTAATTTGTGTTTTTCTGAGAGTAGAAAACTATAGTACAGCAAATTCATGGGTTCATGTGGTTGTGCTGGGGGTGGGAAGGTAACTTTAACATCAAGTCTTCATTTTTTTCCCTTTTCTGTAGCACCAATGCCTTCTTTCTATCATATTCAATTCATTTAAAATGACTGTAAGCAGTTCTCTTTTGTTGTATCAATTACTTATAGTATTTTCATACAAAAATAATGGTAGCAATTCTTCTACATATTAGTTAAAATAATAAGAAACTCAGAATATGCTTCAGAAATGCCCAAATATTTTTACCAGAGAAAGGAGGAAAAATACTTCTTGGATTTACAAATGCAGGCATTTATTCATATACTCATTCATTGCATTTTGTAGATGCAAATTGGTGTCAAAAAATTTATTGGAAATTGAAGGATCAAAAATAAATAAGCCATAATGCAAGCCATTAAAAAGGGCCATGGAGAGAAACAGACATTGATGCAAATGAAATTTTTATAAAGGGAGATGAATGTTCTAAAATAGTATGTGTTTTAAAGACATAACTGCCCTTTTAAAGTCAAATATTTTTATATTAAACCATAGTTTTGTAGCTGATTTGTGTTTTTGTTACAGTCTCTAGGTCTATTGGTATTCTTGCATATCCTTGCCTTTATCAATATGTGTATAATGCCAACTATTGGAGGCTATTTAGTGTTATATAAAGCAGGCATTTTTGCATAAGGAATTAATCTTGTCCTAGAGCTGACTTTATTATTTTGGCAACAGGCAAAATAATTGATTCTTCTCTGTTCTCAGTTGCGAACTAATTCTATCTTCATGGTAGGAGAAGTGAGTTAAATAAAACATCTGGTAACAAAAGGAGGCTTAGTTGTATGTATGCTTTTTAAAAACATTTCTTATTTTTTTGAGACGGGGCTCACTCTTGTCACTCAGGCTGGAGTGCAGTGGTGAGATCATGGCTCACTGCAGCTTCTACCTCCTGGGCTCAAATGATCCTTCCACCTCAGCCTCCCAAGTAGCTAGTACTGCAGGCATGTGCCAGCACGCTTGGCTAAGTTTTATGTTTTTGGTGGAGCAGGGTTTTGCCATGTTGCCCAGTGGTCTCAAAGTCATGGGGTCAAGGGAACCTCCTGCCTTGGACTCCTAAAGTGCTGGGATTACAGGTCTGAGCCACTGTGCCTGGCTTATCGTTTTTTCTAATATCAGCGAGAAATATTTCTTAAGGGGTCTCTTTCTTCTTTGTAACTCAATAGAGGAATTACCTGACTCTCAAAATACTCTAGATCTTTGTCTCCAGTTAAGGAAATATTTTAATGTTTAATGCCATATTATAGAGATAGATATAGACAAATATAGATGTATATGTATTTATTCAAATTATTTTTAAAGAATTAAAGTGATTTATTACTTATTACGAAGCTTAGCCACATATTCATCAATTTTCTTTGCATCCCCTGAATTAATATATTGAAAATTTGGCATTTGAAGTTTCCAATGTTAGTTGTATTTATAAGTCTAAAAATATATGATGAGTATACTCGAGGTAAAAGATATTTAAACTTTATCTTCATGCTTACTCACATATCCTGAACCTATCAGTAGGACAGAAATTCTGTGGGGGAAACAATCAAGAAAGTTCTATTTCTAAGTCCATTTTCATGGAGGAGACAAAATATTAATTTTGGATGTTCAGATTTATTATAGTATACAGCAGATGACGAGAGGATGATTTAACAATATTACTCAATGCATCTATGTCATGGTTTTCTCATCCATATTGTGGGAATAAGAGTTAGCCTGTGTTTATGTTGAATAAATCTCTCACTTAGACCAGTGATAAGTGCTAATGTAAATATCAACTGGGAAATTTTGTAGCTCCATTGCTCATATATAATATTATAGAGCTTAAATCTTCTTTAGAAGATTTTCTGTGTACCCAGTATCTCAGACACCAACTCAGTTCAATCCTCTGAATGTTTTTATTTATTTTCAGTGATTTATAACATTTTTCTACTCCAACTCTTTCCCTCATTTTAAGTTGTACAAAGGACTTAAAAGAAATTCAGATGAACAAAAGCCACACACATATACCTAAGGAATAAATGCTACAATAAAAGCATAAGAGTAGAAACCCTGGGTTGCTTTTTATTAGCTTGTGCCTTTGATCAGTTTCTCAACTTTCTTGAGCCTGAACTTTCTCATACCTAAAATGCAGACCTATACCCCAAGATTTTGGGGTGATGTTTAAAAGACATAAAGCATGTTGAATTTTAGTAGAAATAAGACTGTCTATGACACCTTTTTAATTCCATTTCCCTCCTCTTTACTGCACAAAC
The DNA here is from genome assembly GCF_001604975.1 of Cebus imitator. Taxonomy (NCBI): domain Eukaryota; kingdom Metazoa; phylum Chordata; class Mammalia; order Primates; family Cebidae; genus Cebus; species Cebus imitator. Next base: position 5,533,706 of record NW_016107396.1, read on the forward strand.
TACTACCTCTCATCATACACTATAAACTGAATAAGTCAGGGAAAAATTATAATGGGTAGTTTGTCTTTACATGGAAGATATATGGAAAAAAGAGGAGGATAACCTCTTCTTTACATGGAAAAATTTGAGAAGCTTCTTGTTCTACAAAGAGTTTTTAAGCACATTTGTAAATTTAGTCCTTATAAAAACTTCATAAGTTTAAGCCTAAAATTGTCAAGTTTGTCCAGAGCAATGTTGAGTAAATTTTCTACCATTTAAAGGAATGATAACTTTATGAAGTGATTAAACTGAGCTGTAGAAAAAGATGAAAAGCCTTAAATGCTGGACATCTAATTTGTGGATACTTGATATTCCATGCCCACTATATATAAAGGCATCAAAATTATGCTGCAATAGAGGACTAGTATTAACAATAAGGGTATGAGCCGTGGTTGGAGTTGGTCTTGAAGCTACTTCACTTGAAAAGAAATGTGAATATATATATAGGGTACATTTATTTGTTTGAATTTAGTTTTGTCATGGGCACATAGATTGTGGCAGGGTAAAGGGAGGACTCAGCTATGAAGAGTGAACAGGAAAAGAGGAAAGGAGGGGAATAGGAGAGAAGGGTCTTGAATATCTAGCAACAGGGGTTGCAAAGCAGCCTGATGCAAACAGCGAATTGGATTCTGATACTTTTCATGAGTGGCTTCAGGTAAGATTTCTTTGCCTCCCCTCCCCTCCCTTCCCCTCTCCGCCCCTTTCCTTTCTTTTTAAAAGGGTGGCTATGGATTTTGTTTCCGTGGTCCTTTGATAATGGCAGTGTAACACATCAGCATAACACTTCCTTCTCCTACCGTTTTAAATATAAACCTAGTAAGATATTTACATATGTATCCTGTTGTGTGGACAGAGAATTCTGTGTTTTGGTGTTTTTAAATTCTCAGGGCCAGATCTTTTTAGAATGCCTGCGTATATTTTCTGGAACACAATTCTTCTTTTGTTTATACCTTCTGTCTCATTGCTTCCAAATATAATTCTCACTGTATTTTTTTCTGTATTCTTTTCTATTGGATAATAATATGGATAAAGTTAAGGTTTCACCTTAAATCCTTTTTTTTCTTTAATGGGGTGATGGCATCATGCCAGACATTGACAGCCTGGTGGTCTGTGTTTACTTTTTACTCAAATCTTGAAGTGCTGAATAAACCTGGATCAGTTCTGCTACGAGGCATTTAAAACCAGGTAGAAGTCTCAAGCTAGGAAAAGACAAGGGCCTTCCCTAGAGAACAAAGGCCTGTTCCCATCTACCATAAAATGGGAGGAGTGCGTAGCTGTAAAGGAAAAAGTAGCTATTGGAACTATTTGTTAAATAGTGACTGGTTGAATAAGTACTGATTGAGAGCCTCTGTGCATTGCTATGAGCACTGAGTGTTTCAGTGTTGAAAATGAAAAGATTGAATCCCTGCCCCTATATCTCTAGGGGAGAAAAAGGCCATAATCATATAGATAATAAACAAATAATGTACTTTTAGATCAAAGTAAGAGGTGCTATGAGGAAAATAACAGAATAAATAATTATAGCGGGAACTATTTTAGAATGGATGATCAGGGAAGACCTCTCTGAGATCACACGTAAGTAGAAACAAAAATGAAAAGAAGAAAACTGCTATCTGAGATCTTGGAGAAAAGCATTCCAGGCAGACCAGATAGCAAACCCTAAGGATTAAGGTAGAAACCAGCTTCATGTATTTGAAGACACCCACTGTCAGGACCTGATAAGAAATGAGGCTGGGTGATAAGGGGCCAGTGTATGCAGGCCTTTCAGATTAGAATAAAGAATTGGGGTTTTCTTTTAAATGTAAGAGGAAGTCTCAAACAATTTTTAGGAGAAAGATAATTTGATCCAATTTTTTTAAGGAGAAGATGCTGGCTTCTGTTTGGAGAATGAAATGAAGTGGCATAGGAGTAGGACCAGAGAGATCATTAAAGTGGCCATGCCAGTAGTAAAGGTGACAGCACTGTGGGCTTGGACAGCAATTATGTAATAGTGAGAAATTGTCTAATTTAGAAGATATTTTAAAATTCTGAGCAGATAAGACTTTCTGACAATTTAGATGTGAGAGATGAGGGAAAGAGAGGGATCAATGATAGCTAGTGGTTTTTTTGGACTAAGCAACTTTGTGAAAATATGGTACATTTTACCAAGAAGGAGATTATAGAAGGAGCAGTTTGAGAAGATCAATAGTAGGTAAAAATTCTGTTTTAGACTTCTTAAGTTTGAGATGCTTATTAAGCAACCAGTAGATGAGAAATAGCTGCGCTTTCTACCCGCTAGGTGTTCGTAAGTGCTCTCTATTTAGTAACACACTTGATCTTTATAGTAACTTTGCAATATTTATAATATTATTATTATCATCATTCCCATTTTAAAGATGAGAAAGCTGGGGCGCAGAAAGATTGAATACTTAGCTAAGAAGACACTAATGTGGCAGGAATTCTGGCTTCAGGAGTTTATGCTCTTAACCACTGATAAATATTTTTTTTAGATGGATCTGCTAACCAGACATTGGAGCAAAGGAAATCTTATTCTTTTTAATAGAAAATAGACTAATAAAAGTGACAATTACATATACAGGAGAAATGCTCCAACAAAAATATAAAATTGCCAAAGTGGCAATTTAAAAATTACTATCTTATTCACTTTATGAAACAAATTTAATTTAAAAATTACTATCTTATTCACTTTATGAAACAGATTCAATTTTGGTACCCAAACATAAAACATCCAAAAGATTATATAATATGACTTCATTTATGAGTATTTTTGGAAAATTCTATATAAATTTTTAAAACAGAACACATCATATTGAAATAATTATCCACCGTGAAGATATGAAATTCGTTCTAAGAAGCAGACTCATATAACATTAGGAAAACCATTAGCAGAATCTAATGCATTTGCAAGAAAAATAATAAACATGCCAATCACTGATTAAAAAGCTAACAGGATCATATATTGTATATGATGTTATATAAATAGAGAACTTTCTCCACATTTAAAACCAGGTACATGGATGTCTGCATGAGTGGGAACTATAGATGATTCAATCTAATAAAAAGAAGGGATTTAAGATCAAGGAGATTCTCAAGTACTATGCTAAAGACTTTAGATTTTACTCTGGGAGTTAAAGTTGATGATCAACACAGGCTCTATCATAAGAGTAGAGGCCTAGGAAGAAAACAATTAGTCCTCAGTGAACAGTCATACCATACCGATAGCAACTCATGGGAGTGGAACAGATCTGCTTAGCTGAGAAGGGAAGAGGGAAGGGGAAGGGTTTTCATCCCAAAGAAAAGTATCGCAGATTAGGCTAAAGTCAATAATCTCCCAGAGATTAAGATATCCTGGCAGTTAAAAAGTGCCTAAGATAAGTAAATAACTACTGTGCTCTGTGCTGATGGAATTAAAAGTGTTATATCAACTTTACACTGGCTAAAAGGGACTGCTGAAAAGGACTGCCAGAAAGGAGAGTGTATTTAAGAAGGCATGAAAGTCTTTGCTCCTGGCCTCAATACTTTGATATACATTAAAAAAAATCAACAAATCTAAATATATATAAATTTATAGGTTAAACTATATTAAACTAATATTTATATACTAACTAAAATATATATGTCACACGTACATATTTAGTTTAGTTGTTTATAAACATGTTTTGACTCCATATATATAAATTGAGTCAAAATATGCACTGGACTGAGAACCAATTAGCTATTGATGAGCTAAACAAATTTTACTACTGATGCCAGTATTCTACAGGCAAGGGTCATATCTCACCATCACTGACCATGAAAAGAACTTCACACTATTCAGTATCATATGAATGTGAAACACAGGCTGGAGTCTTTTGGAAGAGGAATAATTTCTGACACCCAAAATGGGATTCCATCTCTGGTTTACTACTTTATTCTTCTTAAGGGAGATAGAACAAATGAAGAAAATAAAGGCTCTTACCTTCCCTCCTCTGTCTTCATTACCCCTTCTCACTATACACACACACAACACAGTACACCAGGAACAAGTTAATAGATGTGCAGGCAACAAAACTCTGATCTACTAAAATATGTAGTCTTTGGAAAAATAGTTACCCTTAGCATAAGAAAATTTGTAAATCTCTTCCATTCAAGTTGAGCATAACGACTTAAATCATATCTTCAACTCAATGATAAAGATATCTCAGCAAATCCCATCTGTTGTAGAGTGGTACACTGATTTCTCAATCTTTCTTCTCTCCATTGGTCTATTTCTATCTAATATAAACCACTCTTCTCTAATAAATGGAGATGAATGTATGTGTAATTGAGATAGATCCTAAGGAATTTGGAAAAATGTAAATAGATTTTGTCTTCTTTATAAACATTGGTGAAAACTGCCTAAGTTCAAATGTTACTGGAAGAATCAGCCTTCTGTCCTGCCTCTCCCTCATTCCTTTAGCTTAGGAATTTGAACGGGGAAATAAATCCTATACTGTGACCTCCTGCTTCCAAAGATATAATGAGTTAGGGAGATGGATGCCTGCCTAATAATTTGACCTTTAATTTCAAAAATTTTAATTTCGATTCCAGCTAACTTTTATATAACTTAAAAAAAATGTAATTTTGTTATTTGTCATGGGGCTGCAATGGAGCCCGTTTCTTTGCTTCACTAAGGGCTAGCATTATCGTCTGGAAAGAAGAGATGGAAATGGAAATGCTTTACATAGTAATATAAATTACTGTAGACATTGTTCACAGATATTGGTGCATATTATATTCACAAAAAAGTGCTTTTCTCTTCTAATATGGACATAGATTGCAATATTTTTTAGATTATTGTTTGTCCTTGGGAGATGTGTGTGTGTGTCTCTGTGTGTGTGAGTGAGTATTCATGGAACTTGTATAAATAGGAAAAAATTCAAAAATATATCATTCAGGAACCTTTAGATTGTGAATGACAGGAAATCAATTCAAATTGATAATGCAGAAAAAAAAATACTTTGTTCTCACACTGAAAATTCCAGCAGTACCAGCTTTGATCATGGGTAGATCCAGGGGTCTCAAATGCCATCATCAGAGCCAGTCTGTCCTCACATGTCAACCCTGCTTTCCTCTTGTTTGTCCTTATTTTTATGCTTTTATGGTGCCTGTTGGCAGTTCAGACTCACTTCATCCTCTCTGCTAGCTGTCTTAGGATACACACACACATACACACACACACACACACACACACACACACACCCCCCACAACCTGTATTTTCTAGTTGCTCCAAAAAACAATAGCAACAAAAAAATTCCTGGGATTACTTAGATTAAAGAGTGATTAACCAATCATCATGGCCAGACCACAATACCAATTGTCCAGATCTGGGTCATGAGTTCACCTTTGAGTCCAGGAGTTGGGCCAGCCCAACCTAAACCACAAGGAATGGAAGTGGGTGGAGTTGATCCCCCAGGGAAATTCAAGTCACAATCACAAGTATACAGAGAATAATTCTGGGTGTGCAAAAACAACACACATCCACCCAGGAACCTAGGCTGGGTTTCCCTCACACTAGCAGAGGGCCTGGGATGGTAACCAGACTTTCAGCTGCAGAACCCATTATAGGGTATTTTCTGCAGGCCCTTCTCCTTCCAAATCCAACTCCCACTCCCTGTTCATATAGGCTTGCCATGGATTCTCCATCTCAGTCTTTGGGAAAGGCCCTGTGGGATGATTACTCTATCCCAGGAGTGCCCAGATTGAAAAAAGGCCATGGGTAAAACCAACCCATAAGAGTATCCAGCAAGTTTTTTTCCTTTTTCTTTTTTCTAGAGAGTTTTACTTGGAACAACCTCCAAAACTGCAGCAGAATTCCTAACACATATAAACTTTGTGGTTGAGTATTAATGGGAACAACGTAGCAGGTCAGTGACAGAAAGTGTGGCCTTTCTTGTACTAGTGCTATACTACCAAGGAAAACCCAAGTCCACGTGGTAAACAGCAGTGAACAGAGTCGTGACCAAAGGCCATGCTGAAAGCAAGGCTGAGAGGAACACATGATGTGGCCAGCACTGCCAAGTCAATGACTCAGGAGGAGACATGAGACAAAACTCTCTTATCCTTTTATTTTCCAAATAAACTAGAAGGTGACCCTTAGATGCAAGAGGCTGACATTTCCATTGCACAATAACAAAAACCAAAAAATTAGAAGCAACAGCAAAAGGTACAATGTGTTATTATTATCAGATGGGAAAACTGGGGTGGAATGACTATTTCACAGTGACTATTTTAAGCTATGAAGACATAGCACAATGGTGCCAAGTGATTTGGCATTTTAATAGGTTACAATCAAATGCTGATTAAAAATCAGAAGCTTGGGTCTCCTTGCGTGAACGTTTTTTTTTTCATCTGTTCTTCAGATGTAACTTTCCTATTCCTGCTACCCTCATTCAATACTGTAATTATGAGTTGCCTAGACTATACCAATTAAAATTAGGCTGGGGCCAAGCAGACAGACAATTGAACAACTTGGTGGAAAATGTAAAGGATGTTAACAAAACTATGGATGTAACTATGAAATAATAGTCACTTGCATTTAAAATCCATAGTGCTCTTTATGTACAAATGAATGTGTGGGGAGGTGGGATGGTGGCAGAGTTGAGGAAATCAGTTAAGCTTAACCCTGGTTCTTTGGAAGTTTCTAACACCCAGACATGGATTTAAATGTGAAATAACCTTTATGCAAATATGTGCTAAACAGAATAAGTGAGGTAGAAGGGAAAGTACAAATGTAGGGAAATTTTTATGTTGCTTTGCAATCATCAGTTGAATTTTAGGAAAAAGGCTTCAGTAAATGTCTGCCTTTCTGGCAGCCTGAGGGATTACAGGTAATAGGATTAACACTTATTTTTCTGTGTAAACTCCTTCCGGGGCAAATAAAGAGGCTCTGGGCTTCTTTCACTGGTGTTATCTATACACTGCAGGAACTGATCATAGACAATCCGTTGAACTTTGGGCCTGGCTAATGTGAACAAATAGAAGAGAATCAAACTTCCAGAGAAATTGTTGACAATTTCCAGCCATCATTAATGTTCAGTGCTCCCTTGGATTTTAGCCACGTTCTTACCTTTAATCACTGGACACCCTTAGGATAATGTACCACACCTGGGACTGGGGATAATTTACCACTTGCAGATGGGTTAGTCCTGCAGTTCAGTCAGGCAGAGTTTTGCATTTATTCTGGGTCCCAGAGGCTTTCCTTTTATAAAGTGCAGTTATATCCACTAAAATTATAACTTCCAAAATTCTGTTCTGTTTTATTGCTCTCGCGAAATATTTATGATCTCTACTGCTTAAGTGGACATTTTTAGAGATTTACTGCTGAAAGCTTTCAGGAGAACTGCACAAAATTGGTGCTGCTGGTACTGAACTATTAGGCTGAGATTCTCTAAGAACTTTTTTATAAGATGCCAACAGAAAGTATATTAAGTTTTAGTTTTTGTAACTTAAAAGCAGATCATGTTGAAATATGAGCATTTTGTTTTGTGTAGCATCACCATCCAGTAGACTTTCTTAATAAGCACATCACATTATACAAACTAACGTGTTGATATTATTTTTCTCCTCGTTTAACTCAATTTTAGGTCACAAGAGATTGAGTTACTACTTCCTAATACATTAGGAAATCAATTAATTGTGCATTTCTTCATTTTTTGCTGCTTGGATTTAAATAAGACCTTTTTGGGCAACTTCCTGTCCACTTTTCATATCAGTTTCCTTTTCTGCTAAGCTATTCTGTGCTCTTATATGACCTGGAAGGTAGAGTTTCCAGGGAGTGTTACTAGGGTAAGTCCCAGGAAAACATGAGCAAAGAATTCTCTGTCTCTTTCTGCTAGATAGAAGTATTTTGCACAATCCAGAGTAAAAATATATGGGAAGAGAGTATTTGTTTCAACCATACTGCAAGTCTCTAAGACTGGCTGGAGGAAAGCTGATCCCTTTCCACACTCTGCTGTCAGAGAATAAATAACTGGTCATGGCTTGTGAGATTCTCAACATTTCCTAGGCCATTGATACCTGGTCTGACACTTCCATGGACACAAAAAGCCCATACTGGACTCTTGTTCTAAATACAGAGAAATATGTTCAACTAAGAACATTAGAAAAGCATGCTTGTTCTTCAGGGTTTGTGAGACTTTACAGGCTAAAAAAGTTGACACACACACACACACACACACACGCACACACAGGGCTGGCCATCTGTACCAATGCAGTATACGTGTAATTTTCAATAAGGCAACTTTCAATAAGGCAACTTTTAAAAAGTACAGTAGTAAATTATGTTTTATGTTTTACTGATGCTATTAGCTATGACGTGAGAAAATCCAATAACAGACCCCTATCTGGTTCAGTAACTTAGTGTCACCACTAGCCACCCAGCAGTCCCAGCTTGGAAACTGAAAACGGACCTTCCAGATGGTTAGGTCACCCCAGGCCATTCTCCAAGCTGCGTGGATTCACCGCCTTCCCCGGAACCAGAAACAGTAACTTCCAAGCATCTCTCATTTAGTCACACTAGAGAGGATGGTGGGAGGAGAAGAAAGATGAAAGAGACATATTAAACCTATTTGGGCGCATGATTTCTCAACGACCCCACCTCCTCCTCCACGTCTTCTGCCTTCACCCACACTCCCTCTATTACAACCATAAGGAATTACAGCTTCCAGAATACATCATGCTTCTGCATGCCTCAGACCCTGTGAAATATGGTTTATTTCAGGCCGAGGAGTGCCTATTTGTCCTTAGAGACTTACTTGAGTGCTAAGTCCTCTGGGAAAATGCCCCTGATTACCCAGGCAGAACTAGTCATTCCTCTCTCTCAGCACCCGTAATACTTATGATCACTAACTTGATTGTAATGTTTCTGTACCCTTATCAGTTTCTTCCAGTTAACCACAAATGCTTGTGTCTTTTTTTTTCATCTGGGTAATTGCCTTTCCCTTCTCCAGGGGAAATGTCTAATAGAATGATTGCTTTGCCCAGAGAAAGTGCTACATAATGGCATATTGAATTAAAGCATGAAGGATAAAATGACCGAAGTACTACAGGAAGGGAAAGATTACACCTACTGTCCAGCACCCAGCCATAAATCTGAACCGGATGAGCAGTTTTGGAGGAACCTAGAGGGTGGCTGATGAGAAGTACCTAAAAGATACTGGGGCTGGTATTTTTCGTCCTACTTTTACTCAACTTTTTTTTTCTTCTTTGAGTTGGAGTCTTGTTCTTTTGCCAAGGTTGGAGTGAAGTGACACTATCTTGGCTCACTGCAACCTTTACCACCCAGGATTTAAGCAATTCTCCTGCCTCAGCCTCCCTAGTAGCTGGGATTACAGGCACCTGCCACCACTCCCAGCTAATTTTTGCATTTTTAGTAGAGACAGTGTTTTGCCATGTTGGCCAGGCTGGTCTCAAACTCCTGACCTCAGGTGATCTGCTCGCCTCAGCCTCCCAAAGTGTTAGGATTACAGGCGTGAGCCACTGAACCCGGCCTTACTCTTAACTCTTAACCTTAATATTATCTTATTTCTAAGCCCATTTTCCCTATATTCTTTCCCCCCGCCTTTTTTTTTTTGAGATCTCTAGATTCTTCCTGTCTTCCCTGCATGTTTAATTTTGCAGGCAATTCCAGGAAGGAAATTGGTAGACTCATGGTCCATGGAACCTAAGAATCTGCTATACGGAGCCTTCTGCCCCCAAACACTTCATGCACTCAATGAGTCCCACTGAAGAAGAGGCGGGAGGCAGAACTGAACAACTGGTGACGAGAAGAGGTAGCCATAGATCATGGACATGACCGAAAGAAACTTTATTTTTGGTCTTCTGGTAACTCTGCCGCCGGAAGATTGTCTACCCTTTGGTTCAAGCAAAAAGCAATCAACAATAATGGCATTGAAGCAGATTTCCAGCAACAAGTGCTTTGGGGGATTGCAGAAAGGTTTTGAACGTGTCAGTGTTGAACTGAACTGCAAAATGAAATTTGCTGTCTACTTACCACCAAAGGCAGAAACTGGAAAGTGCCCTGCACTGTATTGGCTCTCAGGTTTAATTTGCACAGAACAGAGTTTTATATCAAAATCTGGTTATCATCAAGCTGCTTCAGAACATGGTCTTTTTGTCATTGCTCCAGACACCAGCCCTCATGGCTGCAATGCTAAAGGAGAAGATGAGAGCTGGGACTTTGGCACTGGTGCTGGATTTTATGCTGATGCCACAGAAGATCCTTGGAAAACCAACTACAGAATGTATTCTTACATTACAGAGGAGCTTCCCCAACTCATAAATGCCAATTTTCCAGTGGATCCCCAAAGGACATCTATTTTTGGTCACTCCATGGGAGGCCATGGACTCTGATCTGTGCTTTGAAAAATCCTGGAAAATACAAACCTGTGTCAGCATTTGCTCCAATTTGCAACCCTGTACTCTGTCCCTGGGGCAAAAAGGCCTTTAGTTGATATTTGGGAAAAGATCAAAGTAAATGGAAGGCATATAATGCTACCCATCTTGTGAAATCCTATCCAGGTTCTCAGCCGGGCATACTAACTGATCAAGGAAAAGATGACCAGTTCCTTTTAGATGAGCAGTTACTTCCTGATAACTTCATAGCTGCCTGTACAGAAAGGAAAATCCCCGTTGTTTTTCGATTACAAGAGGGTAATGAACATAGCTACTACTTCATTGCAACCTTTATTACTGATCACATCAGACATCATGCCAAATACCTGAATGCATGAAAAACTCCAAATAAGAGAATCTCTTTAGGATTATAAAAGTTGTAAAATACAACGGTATTGCTGAGCAAAAAAAAATTTCAAAACATTGGATTTTATAATGCTAAAACCTAATTTTTAGGTTTTATATCTTTATTCAGATGTGATTCTATAGTTGAATCACATCTGAATAAAGATATAAAACCTAAAAAAAACCTGAATAAAGATATAAAACCTAACAAAAAAGAAACTTTATTTTCAAATAAGTTTCCAAGCCATTGTGTCTTCACCCGATTTTCTTGTGGGTGTGCGTAATGCTGATGATGTACAGTCTAACCATTAAGTGATCCATTATAATATATTAAATTTAAATGAACATTAAAATGCCCTGCAGTTTTAAAATAAAACCATTAAAATTTATATCTAATGTTGACCAGAAAAAGTGCTAAGTGATAAATAATAATGTAAGCAAACAATTTTGGGGAGTTTACTATATGCCCAGCACTATTCTAGGTGCTTTGAATATATTACATAATTTAGTTATTATCAAAAGCTAATGAGGAGGTTTAGTTATTTCTCCATTTACAATGAGGGAACTGAGGTAGAGAGGGGAATTAAGTAAGCTGCCAGAGTTCATGCACAGGGTGGGTAGTGGGGGTGGGTTTCAAGTATCAGCAGTTTGGCTCCAGAGTCTGCCATCTTAAATCCATGCAGCTTGTCCAAAAATTAATAAAAAGCTATTTTTTTTGAGATGTAGTCTCACTCTGTCGTCCAGGCTGGAGGGCAATGGCGTGATCTCAGCTCACTGCAACCTCCACCCCCAGGGTTCAAGCGATTTGCCTGCCTCAGCCTCCCGAGTAGCTGAATTTTGATATGGTATTATAAATGCAGTGCTAACAAATTAATTTATTATGCATAACTATTCAGCAGCATATCACGATGTAGGTACCAAATAATCTACTGCATTTTTAATTTTATCGAATAACAAAATCCGTGTTTCTATAACCCGTGTTCACAGTTCGAAGTTCATGCTACAGTTTCTTAGCTCAGCCAGCCTCCATGGTTCACATTTTATAATTAGTAAAATTAATAAATAAAAAGTATTGGTCAATGACCACAACTTTGTTTCTTAAAAAAAGCTTAAAACACAACTCCAGCATTTCTGATTCCAGATTGTTTCTTTCTTCCTGGTCACAAAACCATGCTCTAGGACATGCTCAGTATATTGTTCAACTTCTGGACAGCGCAAAGATCTTTCTCCTGAGTATTGGAAGACTTGTAACTGTAAATGACTGTGCAGAAGTATAGAATTATGCCTTAGGGATTCAGTATAGTTTTAAGGAAGACTACTTAGGTATCCTTAAGACTAATAGCTAAATTATATTTGGTGTTTCTTAAGTACTAGGAACTGTTCTAAGTTTTATATATTTAGTAGCTCTTTAAATTCTCTAAAAATTCTAAGAAATAGGTACTAGTGTTATCCTCATTTTACAGATGTGGAAATTGAGGCTAGAAGTAATTATCCCAAAGTCATATAAGAATGGCAAAGTCAGGAAAAGCATCGGAACATAGTCTTTGCTCCAGCTGTGTGTGCTGCTTCACTCTGTTACATGACAAACTTTCTGTGGTCAGAAAAACTTTTTAGTCCAGAACATTTCGTTAAACAGGTGGCCAAAGTCAGATCTCAGAATCTGGGAGTCTTTATTCTCTGGAGTAACTTTCAGCCTCCCAGTATCATCCAGTGCCAAGCAACCAGCATTTACACAATCTTCCAGGAGATTCTGAATAATTCTGAATATTAAAACGTGAAACTTTGCATTAGGTAAAATTTTAGAAGTCTAATTTTCCTCCGTCTTATAGTGAATCACAGGTTGATAGACTACTGATATTCCCAGGTATTTTTCATCAATTTTATTGCAATTAAGGAGTCCATGGTAAAGTGTTCAGATTCAGAAAATGTCTTTAAATCAAATGTCACTCACATGGGAAGTATTCACAAGCACACATCTTTGATTTCGATAAGAGGTGTAGGCTTCAGTGGGGTGCAGTGGGAATGAACCAGTGTAATCCATAAAGACTCCCTGCTTGATACCCTTAAAGTAGCCATCCTTTCAGTGAGGAGAAGCAACTCCCCCTAACTTCTTACTTTTTCCTATCTCTCAATTTCATCTGGCTGTTAACTCACCCTACTCCTAATCTTTAATCTTGTTCTAGCATGGGGGTGGCAAAAGTCATCTTTGTTAGTAGAAAGTCCCAAAACCCCACAACAACGGGAGTTCTGTGAACAATATGAGGAACTGGGAATTCTTGGAAAGATGGGAAAAAAAGTAGGACATTTTTAGGATGAATAAGATGCAACCATTTACCTGGTTTCAAGTTAGCAGGTGAGGAGACAAGTTTTTTTTTTTTTTTTTTTTTTTTT
>NW_016107396.1:5547939-5578804 GCF_001604975.1 Cebus imitator
CACAGTCCAGTACTAGATACCGTTTGTCATTCTGTAAAATTTTTTCTACATCTTTCAGGTGCTGATCAGATTCTTGGATTAGTTTTTTGGATCTGTTCTGTGGATGAACAGAGGACTTCAGTCTGCGGGGCTGCCAATCCCAGCATCTTTCACAGGCTTTCACTTTCACATCTTTCACTAAATTAACTATATGTTATAAATTTGGTCTCTTTCAAAAGCGTCCTGAAGTCAGCTTTGGCTGTGATATACTTGTCTCTGATATATTCTTCAAACTCTCTTTGTTTTTTCTGTTAAAAAAAAAAAAAAAATTATAGAAATGAAACCCAATTCAAAATAAACATTATTTATTAAACAGTAATGTGCAAGTCACATAATAAAATTAAAAATTCAAAAGAAAAAGGCAAAGGGTACCTTTTCTTCATATATAAAATTCATTAAATCACATCTGCAATGCTCATTTTTACAGCAAATAGAAAGAATGAGGAATCATAAATTCATAATGGCTAAAACTTGAGAATCTGCTGCACTACGCTACTAAGCATTTTATGGGGATCATCTATTTTAATTTTCCTAACAACCTCATGAGGTGGACACATCAAAACAAGGATATTAATGATTCAGTGTTTACTTCCTACACACTGTATTTTTAACTTCAAGAACAAAAACAGTAATCTGTGGATATACAAACTGTAAGATAACACTCAGAACTTAACTTACATAGTACTGAGCATTTAGCTTTCTGGCAAGGCAAAAGTAATGAGATGAATAAACTCTTTGGAGTTAAAAAGACTTTATTATCAATTCTAAACAGTCAGAAAAGTTAGGAACTGAGACTGGGTCTACCACAATTTCCCAGTCATGTATATCTTCAAACATCTACAATTCAATAGACTTAGGGGGGAATATTAGTTTTTATAATAGATGCCCAGACCTAGAGAAACCAACCAGCAAAGGGGAATGACAAAAAACAAATAAAAGGCCTAGAGATAAAACGGACTGTAGTAAACAACACTTTTCTTGACATCATTCACTGTTTCAGACCTTGAAGCATATGAGAACTAGTGATCTTGTTACAGTATTCTGTCAGGCTTAAGAATCAAGTGCTCAGGATTTTTTTTTTTTTTTTTTTTTTTTTTTTTTTTTTNCTTCTCACCTCTGGTCTTCGAATCTTCTTTCTCTTTCTTCCTAGCAGCAGCCACAAATTCATTAAACAAGGCTTCTCGGTCTTTCATCTTTTCAATTGCTTTGAATCTTGAATCTTTAGCATGCTTGGCTGCAAATTCACTAAAAGTTGCTCTTGGATTAAATTTTGCTTCTTCCATCATTTTTTTGAAATCTTCCTTGGCTTGCATTATTTTGTTTTTCTTTTCCCTGCGTTCTTCTTCTGCCCTGGTCTTTACATACTGATCAAATACTTGTTTTCTCTCTTTAGGATTGAGAAGTAAGTACCGAGGATCAAAAACTATCTTGTGCAACTCCTTCTCCCATGTTGAAAAAGCAGACACCCCTCTCTCTAGCAGCATGTCCTTGAACTGCTTCATTCGAGCCTCCAGAGGGACAATGGCCCTTTCTCGGGCAGCTTTAATTTCAGCTTCCATGGCAGCTTCTTTCTCTGAGTCAATGTCTTTATTATCATCTCTCTTCCGTTTTTTTGCTTTAACAGGCTCATCTTCATTAATTTCTTCCATTAATTCTTGTTCTTCTTTAATTGCACTCATAGAGAATTGCCACTTTTGGATCGACAGCATTGTTGGAGTTGGGTGCCTTAGTTTCTTCAATTCTTCCATTCCTTTTTTATGAGGGGGCTCCTGAATAATTTTGTCAACATCTGCCCTGCCAATCAGATCATCAGGTCGGTACCACATAGAAAGACGAGTGGTGGGATTATAAAAGAAGACCCCCTCATCACCGGTCCAAACAACACACCATGGAGTACCAGGAACAGGAGTAGTAGCAACCAGCTTTGCCTTCTGGACAGCCTTTTCTTCTTCAGCCATCAATTCTTCTTTGGGCTCCTCCTTTATCTCCTTTATAGGCTCTTCTTTAGGATCCTCCTCCTCTGTCTCCATTGGCAGAGGCTCTTCAGAGGGTTCTTTAATTGGCTCCTTAATCTTCTCTTCTAACTTTTCTTTGTCCTTTAGTTCTTGAGGTTTTTCCCAGGTTGATTCTAATGTTCTATTATTATAATAGTATGTCTTGCCATCTGCTGTTTTATATTCAGTCCATTCAGAAACTACAGTTGCTCCAGCTAAGGTAGCAGGTGAAGCTGCAATAGCAACCTGGGGATGTATCATGGGTACAATAGGAGGGGCCATTCCTGGCAATACACCTGGAAGTGGAATTGGCATGCCAGGAAGGGGAACACGAAATGGAGGTACCATTACTGGTGGAAAAGCAGGTATTGCTGTTGTTGGCTGAGGTACTGAATGAGGAACAGCAGGAGGTAACGTCTGAGGGTGCGGCTGGGGAACAGTTTGCACAGGTGTGGCTGTAGGAGCAGGAGTTGAAACACTAACTGTAGGCGTGGCAACTGAAACAGCAGAAGTTGGGGTCTGATCTTGTGTTGTGGGTGCTTGGCTAAATAGACAGCAGGGTCAAACAAGTATCTTCAGGGGCCCAGGAATGAATTGTTGGTCTAGCATAGACCTAGCTTGATACTGTCTGCGCAACTGAAGTAACAGTTGTTGTGGTAGAAGTGGTAGAGGAAGGGGTGGATGATGATATTGCAGGTGCTGGGCTACTGGTCGTAGGGGTGGAAGCTCCAACTGCTTGTGCTTGCACTTGCGCCTGGACCTGGGCCTGGGCCTGGGCCTGGGCCTGTGCTTGTGCCTGAGCCTGAGCCTGAGCCTGGGCCTGGGCCTGAGCCTGGGCCTGGGCCTGGGCCTGGGCTTGGGCCTGAGCCTGGGCCTGAGCCTGAGCCTGAGCCTGGGCCTGAGCTTGTGCCTGGGCCTGAGCCTGAGCCTGGGCCTGGGCCTGGGCCTGGGCTTGGGCCTGAGCCTGGGCCTGGGCTTGAGCCTGAACCTGTGCCTGGGCTGCAAGCATAGGTGTCAGTTCTGATTGCTGAATAACCTTAACTCCATCTGGCTTGGTCCATGCAGATTCACGTGTCTGAGCATTATAATAATAAACCTTCCCATCTGGAGTTTTATTTTCAACCCATATCTCCTCCGCAGGAGGTAGTGCTGGAGTACCAGGAGCAGTCACAGGAGGCATTCCTGGTGGAAACATCATACCTGGAGGAGGAGGCATGGAACTCATGGGTGGAGGCATGAAAGGTGGTCTCTGGAGGTGTGGAGGGCCCATAGGTGGAGGTATCCCTCCTGGAGGAGGCATTGGCGGCATATTAGGATCAAAAGGAGGACGTCCAAAGGGGGGCCGTGGTGGTGGAGGAGGGCCTCGCATCATACCAAAAGGTGGAGGAGGCCGCATCAGAGGTGGTGGGCCTCGCATCACTGCATTTGGTGGGGGAGCTGGACCTCGGAACCTCAAGGCCTGCTGTTGGGCCATCCTGAGCTCCCCCGGGTTGAATTGCTCACCGTCGCCCCCGTCCCCACCACGCTCCGCCATTACAGAGGGCCGCGTTCATCCACCCGCCGACCCGGCCGAGACAAGTTTTTTAAGCTAAAAAAGCAGATTAGTTAAAAATGGATATAAAAAGATAAAATGAACAGAACAATCATGAGGAAAATAGGAGACATATTGCAGGAGGATGATTAAATATAAAAACTAAGGAAAAATGAGAAAAGAGGATAAAAGTACATCACAAAGATTCAAAAGAAGGAAGATTTTCAGTCATAGGCATCTAGTGTTTAAAAGTTGATTTCTGTATGTGCAGGAGAGCTAGATGACTGAGGACTGTATAGTATGTATGACACCCTCTGTTAAAAAGATTTGCATTCTATTTAGTTGGCCACAGAAGCAGAATTAATGGGCTTGCTGCACCCCTGAGACACATTTTGTCTCATTCATATTTGGGCAAAAGCTAGAAAAAAAGTGTTGGCAAGGAATTCTTAGAGCTTCGTGCTTTCTGTGGGTTTGTGCAGGTTAAGAAGGCTGTCTCTGGGATCTCACACAGAAACCTGGGTGAAAGCAGCTACTGGGAATTTGGCCAAGACCAAGGTTTATAAGGTTCCAGGGTGGAGCATGGGATCTATGCTATTCCACTTGATTAGATCAATCAAGGAGGTTACCAAGAAACTTCGAATTTATAGACCTCTATTGATGTCATTTGATACTACTTTATTGGGGTTCTTATTTGAGTGTTTTTATTTGTGATGAGTTATAAAGTATATATTTCATATATGAATTTACATCTAAGTAAATTCATCCTTCTTATATAAGCAAAGCTCACTAACCCAGAACATTTCTCCTGTCCTTGGCTAATTTATGATACTATTTGTGTTAGTTATTTTGTTCTGCTAACTATAGACTGGGAGGCTTAAATGACAGAAAAGAATTTCCTCTCAATTCTGGTGGCTGGAAGTCTGAGATCCTGGTGCCAGCACAGTCGAGGACTGGTGAGGGCTCTCTTCCTGGCTCGTAGATGACTGCCATCTCTCTCTGGTGTCTCTTCTTATAAAAACATTAATTCCAACATGATGGACCCCTTATGACCGCACCTAAACCTAATTATCTCCCAAAGGGCTCCATCTTCAAATGCCATCATACTGGCAGTTAAGATTTCATCATATGAATTTGGAGGAAAACAATTTCAGTCCATAGCTCTATTCTTAGGAGTGTTATCTCCCTCCCTGCCCTATCATGTCCATAAAACTTACTGAAGTAAGATACAGTAGTTATTCACTATTATATTATTTGAAATGGTAGGACTACAAACAGACCCCAGGACAATGTTTTCTTTAAACCAAGAAACATTTATAGAATAAAAAAGTGCAGGCTATGCCCTTGAAGAGTGAGTTATGCCATGTCAACAAGAGTTCAAGCAGTATTTACCTTCCAATTTATCTCAGAACATTTTTTTCCTTTTATTCTGTGCTAATAACAATGGTTTACACAGAACTTTGTATTTTGTCTCACTTTATTTGGAGCTTTATTTATTTGTCATTGATAAGTCTCTGAGAATAGCTGAGTTTTCAGGTCATTGAAGGGATTATTCTATGAATCAATTAATTAATAGAATGTAGCGTCATTGGTAAATCTCTGAGGATAGTTGACCTTTGAGGTCATTGATGGGAATATTCTATGAAGCAATAAATCAATGGAACACATGTTATAATGAGCTTGGTATTATGAAGTACGTATTCCTCAATACTATTATTGGCATTACTTAATAGTTCTAATTTTGTTATTGTACACTAGAGCAGTCTTATTCACTAAATTGCTTTTTGAAACTTTTTGCCATATTATAGGCATGAATAGCAAACACAACACTTACGTGTGATAACATAACATTCTAGAGTTTAAAGAATAATGCTACATATCTTATAGGTAATTGAGACCTATCAATTTAATTCAATAATTGCTCATTATTTACTTGGCTTTGTTTTTCACAATCCTGGTTGAATATCTATCTGTTAACATTTTTCTCTATCTTTATATGTTGAAAATGCTGCATATATAGTTATTGCCAATACATAATACATATATGTATATATATGAATATATGTGTGCATATGTATACTTATATGCAAAAACACCTATATATGTATCTACATATATGCACATATGTGTAAATGTATATGTGTGTGTATATATATGCACATGTATACATATATGCATGCATACACACATAACTACACCTATTGTAATAGTTCATTTTCACACTGCTATAAAGAACTACTGGAGTAATTAATGGAGAAAAGAGGTTTAATTGACTTACAGTTACACAGGCTTAACAGAAAGCATGGCTGGGAAACCTCAGGAAACTTTCAGTCATGGTGGCAGGTGAAGGGAAAGCAATGACCTTCTTCCCAGGTTGGCAGGATAGAGAAACTGAGGAAGGAAGATCTCATGAGAATTCATTCACTATCACAAGAATAGCATGGGAGAAATCTGCCCTATGGTCCGGTCACCTCCCACTGGGCTCACTGTAACCTCCGCCTCCTGGGTTCAAGTGATTCTCCTGCCTCAGACTCCTGAGTAGCTGGGATTACAGGCATGTGCCACCACACTGGCTAATTTTGTATTTTTAGTAGAGACAAGGTTTCTTCATGTTGGTCAGACTGGTCTTGAACTGCTGACCTCGAGTGATCCACCTGCCTCAGCATCCCAAAGTGCTGGGATTACAGAAATGAGCCACTGCACCCCGCCTATTTTTATTCATCTTTCTTGGGGCTCTATGACCTTTCAGTTGTGCAATTAGATTCCAAGTTTTCTTCTATAGTTTTTATGATTTCTTTTTCATTTCTCCCATTCCATTCTCTTTGCTCTTTTTAGAATTCCTATTAAATTGATGTTGGAATTTCTTTTCCTTGTCTGTTGACCTTTCTCTCATTATCTCTCTTTCTTTGATCTTTAGTGCTATGTTCTGGGAGATATCCTTGGCTCCATTCTCCAGCTCACAGATTTAGCATCTGGCTGCACCTATTCTCTATTCAATCCATTTATAGAGGGTTTTGTTTTTGTTTTTACATTTTAACTACCTTAGTTTGCATTTCCACTATCTTTAGCTGATATCTTATCTATGCAGAATTCTATACTAAAAGTTTATTTTCTTTATTGTGTCTCTTTTTTGTTATGTTTCCTTTTTTTGCTTTTGTGTGAAGTCTCTTTGTTTTGATTTTCCTGAAATTATTAGTAATTTTTTTGTTTTATGAATATTTTTTGAGTACCCTGCCCATCTCAGTAGGGGTTCTAGTTATATTTAATCATAAACTGCTTTTGTGATTTTGGATGGAAGATAAACATATTTCAGATTTTGTAGACAGCTTTCAGACCTCTTTCCTGGTTTTCATGAGCTACTGCAGATTTATTATTTTAAATATAAATATATTTTGTATTTCACGGCATTTTAGACAGAAGAGCAATTGGACATACATGTTTCTTCTTCCATATTGCTCCAATCCTCTTGTCATACTTGGAAATTGTTACAATAAAGTTTATTTTATTCCTTCTGTTACTGTGTTCATAGATAGGTATCAATATAGAAATTGTTAGAGAGGCAGATATCATTTTTCTTTGATTTCATGGTATTTTAGGCAAAAGAAGAGGTGGAGATGTATGTTTCTTTCTGCCATATCAGTCCAATCTTCTCATATTTTTAAATGGTGAAAATAATGACTATCAAGTTCTTTCTTGTCTGGATTACAAGCTCTTAAAGTTGTAGATTATATCTTATTCTTCTTTGTATTTTGTACATGTCTTGGCCATGATGTCTGTTTGGTAAGCTTTTGCTGAATTGAAGCAAGGTAAACTGAATATTAAAGATAAAAGTTTTCTAAGCACCAGAAACTTTGTATCTTAACTCTAGGCTAAGCATGAATAACCAAAGGGTCAGAAAGAAGAATTGTGAAGTGTTAACTTTTCATAAATAGTACAATGGTGAAATCAATCAAATATTCAAAAGTAATTATGTATTTTAATTCAAGGGCAGAACTTTTTATACTTGTTTCAGAGTGTCTTAATATCTTAAATTTTCCTCAAAGATCTTTCTCACTAAAAGAAAACAAAAGTCACTAAAAGTATGTCTCGGTTTATAATCATTTGAACTCTTTCTAGATCTAGCCATCAATAATGTCATGGGTGAAAGAAGAAAAAAATCAGATCAAAACCTCTGTTCTCTTCCTTTTTAAATCTTCTAGTTTGATTTACTGCTATACCAATCTGAATGAATTTTAGATAATTACAGGAAACATGGAAGCAACTCAACATTCATATGGAAAATTTCTTCTGAAATATAGCAATAAATAAAAGAAAGCCTCCTTTTAGTGAATACCTACTCTGGTATATTCCTACTATATAGTAAAGTTATTTAAACTCAGAAAAGTTTACCTAACCTTCATGAGGATGGCCAGTATCAAAATAAACAGAAGAAAATAATAAGTGTTTGCAAAGAAGTGAAGAAGTTGGGAGTCTTTGTGCATTGCTGGTGGGAATGTTAAATGGTGCAGCCACTGCAGAAGACAGTATAACGATTCCTTAAAAAACTAAAAATAAAATTACTAACACAAGCCAACAATTCCACTTCTGAATGTATACCTCAAATAATTAAAAACAGGGACTCAAACAAGTATTTGTAGACCCATGTCCATTGCAGCATTATTCACAATAGCCAATAAGTGTTCACGGATTAACAAAATGTGGTACACAAATAGAATGGAGTATTACTCACCTTTAAAAAGCAAGGATATTCTGGCACATGCTACAGCTATTTCACTTACATTTTGCTAAGTGAAATAAGCCAGTCACAAAAAGACAAACCGCGTGATTTCACTTATGTGAGCCCAGGAGTTCAAGGCCAGCCCGGGGGACATGGTGAAAAACCTGTCTCTACAAAAAATAAAATAAATAAATTAGCCAGGTGTAGTGAAGCACACCTGTGGTCCTAGCAACTCAGGAGGTGGAAGAATTGCTTGGGCCTAGGAGGATGTGGCTGCAGTAAAGAATC
Organism: Cebus imitator; assembly: GCF_001604975.1. NCBI lineage: Eukaryota > Metazoa > Chordata > Mammalia > Primates > Cebidae > Cebus > Cebus imitator. The sequence continues at coordinate 5,556,506 of NW_016107396.1, forward strand.
AAATTCAACAGACAAAAATTAGAAGTGTCGATGAAGCTGAGGGGATGAGGGAATAGGAAGTTGTTTGAAAGGTGTAGAGTTTCAGTTGGAGCAGATGATAAAGGTCTGGATATTGATAGTGGTGATGGTTGCAGAACACGTTATGGATTGAATGCCACAGATCTGTATGCCTAAAAAATGTTAATATGGTAAATTCTATGTAATGTGTATTTTGCCAAAAAGGTCCAGGACATGACTTTAATCTGTAATGGTTACCGAACAAGGTTTGTATTGAGTGCCACGATCTATACACTTAAAAATTGTTAAAATGGTAAATTCTGTGTAATATATATTTTGCCACAATTTTAAAAAAAGACCAAGGAAATTTAAATAATGTTCTTAAGTTCTTTTTTTGATAAGTAGAAAAGTGAGAATTTCGACCCAGGTACAGGTTCATTCATTCTATCAGCAAATTTTATTAAGTTCCTAAGATATGCCAGGTACCACGCTAGTGCTGGGATGTATCAGAGAACCAAAGAAAGATCCCTGGCCGCATGTAGCTTAAATTCAAGTTGAAGGAGAGAAGCAATAAACCCAAATAATTAAAATGTAAATTATGTGGTCTGTGAGAGGCTGATAAATGTTACTGATAAAAGGAAAATTGAAACAAGGTAAAAGAAATTCAAATTGCCAGTATAACTGACTTCTAAACCAAAGCTTCATCCAGAAACCTGTGTTATCTATCAGGATATAATATTTAAGAACAAAAATGAAAGAGTATTATTTACCAGGTTTCTTTACTTTGGATGTGTTTTTGTTTTGGCCATTTTCTCTTTTCCTGCAAGTACTTTATTAAGAAAGTAAAAATAAAGCATGTTTTATTTCTCTTAGAATTAGAACAGAGCTCTTTAGAAAAATGCCTGAAATAATATTTCTTCTCTAAGAACACCTCAGCATATAAATTATTGTCCCTCTTACAAACCTGGGAAATAAAAGACACTTGGGAGCTTGGAAAAGACTCACACACCTTAATTGGGTAGAACGCTCTGGGTCAATACAAGAATTTTCAGATTTTAAAATATAGATATTAATGTATCTTTACTTAAATTCCTGGATCAGGATTTTACCAGTTGTGTGGTCTTGAGAAAGACAGACTTTTTTATAAACAAAATGAATACTAAAAATCAGCTCCATGGCAGGTGCAGTAGCTTACACCTGTAATCCCACCACTTTGGGAGGCCAAGGTGGCAGGGTTGCTTGAGCCCAGGAGTTCAAGGCTACCCCAGGAAAAATAGTGAAGACCATGCCTCTACAAAAAGTAAAATAAATAAATTAGGTGGCGTGAAGCATGCCTGTGGTCCCAGCTATCCAGAAAGCTGAGGTGGGAGGATAGCTTGAGCCTGGAAGATCGAGGCTGCAGTGGGTCTTCATCACACCGCTGTAATCTAGCCTGGGCGGCAGAATAAGACTGCCTCAGCAACAACAATAAAAATCAATTCCACTCACTTTATAGGACTGTTGCACATAATAGTAGAGAAGGAGTTTATTTCTCAAGCGCTACATAAAGATGAATGAGTCTGTAGTAATAATATTATAATGATCTAAGCTTCTTTTCACTGAATATGATGAACTGATTTTGGAAGACCCATAGTTGCCCTAAATGCATACTGAAGCCTTAAACATTCTCATGTCACAAGGGAGGAAAGAACAAACTTTTTCCTGCCCAAGTGCCAACGAATACACAGTAGCTCTAACCTCATGTAATCTCTGGTGTGGAGTGAAGAACTGCCAGTGGGAACATCAGAATCACAAAGTTCTTACAAGCAGCCATTTTCGGCAGATGTCCTAAAGTAGTCCTGATTTCAGCACTTTTTTTTTTTCTTCTTGGAAAGTAAATCATTTTTTTCTTCCATAATTGTGTAAGTTCACTAAGAGGTGGAAATTGATGAATTACTTATAGCCAGCTGGTGAATTCACTGCCAGTGTAACAAAGCTCTAATTTACTCACCAAGTGAAAATGTTCAAGTCAGATTTGAATTATGTCACTCACTGATGTGTAAATGTGTACCAAAGTATGCATTAATGCACTGCCTTGTCTCGTATGGGAACCAAGTGTGACTAGTCTAGGAGGAAGTGACTGCTGGTCTGCAAGAGTGAGAATTCAATTCATGATGCAGCTTTTTAGAAAGATTAATGCAGTATGTTTATATATTGTATCCATTACACTGTGTTACAATTATATGTGTGGTTGTCTAACCCCCTCCTCCTTTTATACTGTGAGTCTGAAAGTCTTAGGCTGTGTCCCTACTGTTAGGGGAATACTTGCCACATTGGTGGTGGGGTATTGCAGTTGGAATCATTTCCTGATTCAGTGTTGAAAGCCTGAGTGGTCCATGATTTTTACTGCAGCCCAGGCAACTCTCGATGAGGAAGGAGCCCTGCTTGTGAGACAATCTGAGAAAGGCTTGGGACTCAGCAAATGCCTGGCTCCAGGCAAGAAGACAAGGGTTCCGGACATGACTACTCTCTGCATATGGCTGGAGCACAACCTTAAAACAATATTGGTTTTTTATGTAGCAAATTGTTAGTTATATGGACCACCAATCAGAAACCAACATCAATGGGAGGAAATTTTAGACTTCAAGGCCTACATACTATGATGCCGCTAATAAGACAGGGAAAGAAATCAAAGCATGAAATTCAACGGAATGAAACAGGAAAAAAGTGAGAAAAAGAAGAATTAGGCAACACGTTAAGGAAGAAACTGATTCAAATAGAACAGTGCAAGCAAACACAGGAGGGAGGATAAATGTCAACAGGGAATTAGAAAATTTCAGCGCTAAAAGTACAGGAGTATTCTAAGAGGTTGTCTCATAAATTATAGGACATCATATGATTTTTCTACATGTTTACATTGAAACACAACAGAAAGATGTGACAGTGGTCTGGGCTTAAGAGATCAATTTAGGAGCCACCAGCCTCCAGGTTCTTCTGTCTGGCATCCTTCTTACATACTTTCAGTAGTCTTTCCAAAACATGAATCTAATCATGTCATTGCCTATATACAAAAATCTTCAGTGAATCCCCAGAATATGAAAAATAAAATAAAGTTTAAATACTTCAACATAAGCATTCAAATACCAAAGTTTGGCCCTTTCTAAATGTTTCCATCCAATTTCCCCACCTGTGGCTTTCCACAGAGCCATGGCATCAGCCCGTGTACTCAGTTGACTGCAAACATGCTTGGCAAAATCCTTTGGATTTTTGCTCAGGCTGTTTTCTCAGTCTAGATTGCATTTTCCTGTAAACATCAAGTTCTGAAATCCAATTTCTTTATCAAGGCCCTTTAAAAATCTCTGTTGCTCCAAAAAGATTTTCTACATTTCCCAAGGTGAATTTCTCCCTTTGTACAGCGTTTGTACTCTACTGGTGTAACATTGCGAGTGTCATTTAGGCACACGTCCATTTCTGCACCCAGACTATGACCTTCAGAGGGCAGAAGCCCCATAGTCCCTACACTTTTAAATTTAGCAAATAGCCTTTACTCAAAAAATGTTTCTGGCACTAATCTGAAACATAAATTAAACATGTTGTAACCCCTCCCTTGTATGCATCTTTTTGTTACTATTAAAATCAATTCTTACTATGATGTGTGATTTAACTTCTTTTCCAACCATAAAAAAAAGCCCAAGAAGTTTTCCTCTACACTGGGTCTTTAATAATTGATTATTTGCCATGCAGCTATTAGCACAGAAAAAACATATTCATTTATCAACTTATTGATAAGCATTTTTACTCAATCTCTGAAGAATCAGAAAAGCATATTAAAGATATATTCTGCACTGTTTGGTGACTTTCAAATATGCAGAAGGAAGAGTCTGGCTTCTCTAAGAATTCTTTTGTGACAGTAAGGTAATCGATCACCATGAGGAAGAGACTCTGAATAATAGCATGGGGGAGAATAAGGTTCCAAGTTCTATGGTGAATCTACTCACCAGAATCAAGCTGAAGGAAAGTAAGAACACTTAATGTACATAAAATTATAAGGGATAATAACATATATAATTAACAAATCAATTTAACAAATGACTCTAGGCTGGGCTGTTCTTACATAAGAGGGGAGATGGGAGTATGGGGGTGACAACCTCATAGCTTTTCTCTTCATGATAGAAAAACTAAAAGTACTTTTGTAAAAAAGAAGCCCCAAACCCAGCATTTTCAATAGGGTGGAATTGTGAGAGAACTTGTAGTTTAGAGAAGAACCAGTATTTCTATACAGCTGCAGTGTCATTGATACAGGAAGAAGAGTTAGGCAGAGATTAAAGCTTTTGTGAACTTGTAGATCATATTAAGACGTTTGGATAATTTTGATTGCAGGATTTTACCTAATACATCATATCATATGCCTAGGTCCATTTAATTAAAATTCTTCATAAATATTGTTTGAATGACTATTTCTATCCGATTGATATATTATTTGTTTAAGGATAACTGGGATGTTGGGTATTTTGGTGTTTTAAAATTTTTTTTCACTGTTATAAACATCACAATGATAAACATCTTTGTAAAGTTTTGTTTCTTCTTGTCCATCTCTGAATTTTTCCTAGAAGAGGCACTCTTAAGGTAAAACTAGAAACATATTAGAATCAAAGAAGCCAGACATAATCGTGGCCCTATTCCAGGTTCTCATTTTTCTTTAGATTTGAAAAATGTGGGATTGCTACAACAGCCTGTTAATTAATCTCCCAGCGTCCAGGCTCGCACCCCTCCAATCCACTCCCTGTATTAAGCCAAAGTAAACTTTCTAAAATATAAATCTGATCACGTCCTCCCTACTAAAGCTCATACAATGGCTCCTCAATGTGTCGTGTGTGAACTAGTGAACTATCCAAATTGAAGAACATGTTAAGAATTTTAATATATATTACTCAATTGCTTGCAGGAACGTTGCAGCAATTCATACTCCAACAAGCAGAATACAAGATATGGATCTTATGCCATTACCAACATACAGTATTCTCATTTGTCACACATATTGCAGTGATCTGTTGTTGTCTGTCTTTCCCTTTAATTTACAAACTACTTACAATCAGGAATGTTGCCCTATTCATCTTTGAATCCTAACACCAGAGCTGATAGTGAACAATGAACAAATTAATATTACCTAACATAAGTACTTCATCTGTATGTAGAATTTAAAATTCCTTTACCTTTTGCCCTGCTGGGATTTAAGGAGAGGCAAGGTCAAGGCCAGGAGTTGAGAGGTCAAACAGAGGTTAAGGTGTCAGACATGAAAACAAAGGTCAAGATAAGTAATGCAAAAGCCATAGTTCAGAGTGTCTGACAAAATTCTATCTGTTATAGATTATTTTATTACTGTTTTTAAGTTCCTTTCAATACATCCTGTATACTAAATAATGTGTAGTTATTTGACTAAAAAAGCTCAGGTAGGGAGATTAGGTGATATAGCCCCATCTCACTCAGTTATACTCTTTTGAGAAAAGCCTTCCTCTTGGAACAAACTGAACAGTTTTATATGCAAGGCAAGCCAGGTGCAGGGACAGTTCGTTCAGTCTTTAGAGAAGCCTCATGGGTGTGCATCCTAACTCTAGCAGAGTGCCTTGCAAACTTGAAGATGCATACAAATCATTGGGGAATCTTGTTAAAATACTAGATTCTGATACAGAAACCCTGGCTTGGGTTATGGTATTCCGCATTGCTAACAAGCCCTCAGGTGATGAGGCTGACACATGGACTACACTTTGAGTAGGAATACTCTAGCATATCTTCTGCTTTTCCATCTACATCATGAGAATTTTGCTACTTTCCTCAAAATATTGTCATTAAACTTAAATATCAAGAATCAAGGCAATGTACCTGGTTATTATTTAAGTACTTCATGGATGGTCGTTGTATAAGCATCTTTTCATCCCTTCTAGTGGGTCTTAAACTTGGCTACATGTTAAAGGCACCTGGAAAGCCTTTAAAACATACTCATGGATGCCAGGGTTCCATTCAGACTGATCAAATAAGAGTATCTTGGGAAAGAGACCAGGCATGGGTATTTTTATAAAGCTTCTCAGGTGACTTTTTTCTCATATAAGGAGATTGCATTGGTGATGAATTGCAAGTGCACCTGAATTCTGAGTTTGAGGTTCCAGGTCCTCCTTTTGGATGACACACCAGAGAGACACTAGGTCTTTAAGATAAGTGCAGGGCAGCACCTTGTGGGCATCCATTCTACTCTTTGGGCACATGCAGTGGTTGCCTACCCAGCAAAGCATCAGAAACCAGACTTGCCTTTGGACATGTACATCTCGCATTTGTACATCTACAGATTCCCAAGAACCACCAGTGGGTAGGCAAGGCTCTGAAATCTGGATGTTGCTGTATTAATGCTTTTAAATATTTCGCCGTGATTCTGATGCCCCCCTAAGTTTGCAACCACAGCACGCATACCAGCTAGAGAAAAGGGAAATTCATCATATACGTACTATGAGAGTAACTCTGCTAACAAACAAAGGTCTAGTTATATCTTTAATGCCTCAAATAATAGCCAATTCACTGAAATACATAAGTTCTTTGGTCTCAAATCTTCACAAAATAATTATATAATTAATAGATTAATCACTTTTTACCTGATTTGGAGTTTCTGCCAGTAGTATTTTGACCAGAGTTCAGCCTCTCTAAGAAACACTTAAACCTTCCTTGACTGTGACATTGGCTTCGCTATGCCTCAAGTTTCCCAAGCTGTGTATGTATTGATGGAACTCATAGGAAAAGACTCAATAAGTGTTCTGTTGTGCTTTAACTATAAAGCACCCTTTAAATAGCTGTCTCTTTTATGGGAATGTTCAACTGAAGTGTCTTGGGATGGCCAAACACAATTATTTACAGAGGAGTATATTGCTTCAGAAAGGATAAACCACCAAAAGCAGGGTCCTTGACCTAAGAGGCTTAAGCTTTAAGATGGGGTAAACAAACGTAAGATAACTGTAAAACAGAGTCAGTCTCAAGGCTGGAGAGCCAGCAGCCCTGGAGGCTGTGCAGAAGCAGAGTGGAATTATTCAATTCCAGCACCTCACAAAATAAACTGACTTCTAGAAAACTCTGGTTATTTTCAGACCCACGAAAAGTTTAGAACTTGATATTTTTAGTTTTAGGCTGTTATAGGGAAAGTTGGAAATAAAACATTCAATGCAACGTGTGGTTGTTCTAGCTTCGGTTAACATTATATACATGAGATTTATCACTACTGAGGCCAGGTTTGCTACTAACTTACTTTTAAAGATTTTACTGAGTAGATTGTTGTATGATGCCAAGACTTTTCCAATGGTCCACTTAATGGTTATTTATTTTTATTTTTATTTATTTTGGTTAGGGTAAGAGATTTAATTTTATTTATTTATTTTTACTAATGTCACCCAGTATAATACACTAAATAAATTTGTCAGGAGCTGATGAAATGCTTGGCAGTCTCAATTTTATTTGTGATTAGTCTTCCAGAGAATTCTGCCTTTGGCTCCATAATGTTAGCATAGGAAAGAAAATATAGTCAAATCCCTAAGTGCTATTTGGTCATTAATAGTTTAATGTGTGTTTATTTTTTTCTTCCAGCTTTTTATTTCAGAAAATAAATCCTGGATTATGTTCTCAAAGGAACTAGAATTATTTTGTGTATCTTTTTCTTAAAACCCTGTAGGCAATTTTTCCCCCTAGTGGTTTTCATAAAGGTTTAACAACTGGCAGCCCTGGAATCTGATGACCTCTTTCTTTCCTTTGACTAGATAAGGTAGCACAGCTGCTTGGTAACTTTTCCCACAGAGGCTGCCAATGGTGGAGGGGACGAGGTGTCCCTCTGTAATTCGATCTCCACATAGGATCAGACCTGGTCCTTGTCAGGGCTGAAATTGTGTGCTATATTAAGTTACATTTAGTGTTTTCTGTCCTACTCCTTGAACTACTGTTTTCAGAGACCATCCAACCTACAGAACTTCCTTCAGTACATTGGGGAGCCAAGTTACTGCAGTCCGCATGGTTGTTCAGTCAACAGGCTGTCTGGAGCCAGCTTCTTTAGAACCCACTGGTGATGTTTCTAGCAAAACAATTCAAATTTCTGGTGAAATCTCACCACATAAGGAAAGTTAATAATCTTTGGTGAGAAATGACTTGGGCTATGAACCTGCAAGCAGGAAATTGCGAAGTGGTCAGGCAAAGTTTAGAGATGAGCAGTTTGGTTTTGGTGCATTGGTTTCACTTAGCCTGCCCTAACCTTAACATCATTTTTGTGTCTGCATTTATAACTTCTTGTACCCCTGCTGTTATCCTCTAGTACACTGATGTTCAAATCCGGGTGTCCATGAGACTCATGCCTGGGCTTATCCACAGAGTCTGATTCAGAAGTTTGGTGCAAGATCTCAGAGGCTACATTTCTAACGAACACTCCATGTGCTCCTGATTCAGGTGGCCTAAGAAGCACGCTTTGAGAAAAGCATCATTAACAAAATGTGCTATCACTCAGCCGTCATTTGTTAAGAGGAATGTATACATCATAGATTATTCATATTTTATTGTGTCAACCTACCCTCAAAAAGTAAAATTTTATTGGGAGATATACATATAAAGAAAAATCTATTCCAAGATACCTATGCAAAACAGTGGCATAGGCTGTAAATGCCTGATGAGTTAATAAAAGGGGTAGTTACTATTAGCAGCTGTGGTCATGGAAATCTGCCCAATGCTTTAATTTCTTCACTTTCAGAAAAGCTGTTTTTGAAACAGCAAATTTTAAGTAGGAGGGAACCAGGGATTTGCCTGCAATCCCAGCTGATGGTAGAAATAAATTTTTTAGAGACCTCATTTATGAAAGCAGCGTGCATTAAGCATATGTTATGTGAAAGGCATGTTTTGTTTTTTTCATTTTTAGGGCCACCTCATATCTCCTCTAGTCAGAATTTAAGTCCTCAGCATTCTTCAACTCTTCTAAAGCCGTAGAACATATTTAGTAGGTTCGAAAAGAAAAAAGGCATTCCCTACAGTTTGACCCAAGGAAAACACTGGAGCGCTTTAAAAAGTCAATTCACTCTTACAAAATATAATGAGGGATTTAAAACATTTTCAGATGGCTCAATTTATTACAGCCACTACTGCTGCTGCTGCTGCTGCAGCTACGGCTGCTGGTCACAGCGGGCAGGGGGTGTATTTTTGCTACTGAAATGTAGAAACGTGGATCGGCACATGGTACAATCTTTCTTATGTCAAAATAGAATAATAGAAAGATTCAAAGACTGTGTGAATCAGATGATGATAGCTTCTAATACCAAGGCTAGCATTCACTTTGATGTTAAATAAATTAATTAATCTTTGTGTCCCAGTCTTTTGCAAAATGGAGGCATTACTAATTCTCTCTTGAGGATTTATGGTAAGGTAAATAAAAGTAATAGAAGAAGTCCTGGCAAATTAAGGAATATTTTTGCATATAAATCATTATTTAAAAAATATATACACACATGCACGCATTTTTTTCCCTTCCTGCAAATCTGCAAGGCAACTTACGTAATGAAATTAAGCCTCTTGCAATGGGGCTTTGTATTCTCTGATGCACTTCCCTCCTGCCTCTGTTATCACTCTTGGCAGTGCAAGAATGGGTTTCAAAATCCTAAGCCAAATTAATGCAAACAGAATTGGGCTTCCATCAGTATTATATTAACATTAAAATATATAATTTTAGCAATGATGGACTAATAAGCGACAATGTTATCAAAGGGCTTACTATTTTTCTAGTGATTTCTCAATATTAAATGACATTATTATTGATTTTAATCAAACAACAAGAAAAATAGCTAAACATCAAAAACACTATTTTTTATCCAACAACAAATTTTGTTGAGATACTTCTCTAAAGGAAGTATTTTAGTTTCTATAACCTGGAATTTCTATTGCAAGTTAAAGGATCTGTGTTATTAGCACAGCCATTTACATTTGAGCCATGACATTTTAAGCTGAGATACAGACTTGGTTGCTTTTTACAGAAACATTGAACATCTACTATGTGCAATACTCTGTACTTGGTAATGTAGGGGACACAAAAATATTTAAATATTGTTAAAGAAAAAGTGTACCTTGAGAGAAACACTGATAAAGAGAAATAGGTGTGAAAGAAATAATAAAAGTAAACAAATAGATTGCCTAAGATTGAAAACGAGTAGAGCCAAGATGCAAAATTAACTGTAGATTTACTCTCTTTATTGCTCTGCCATGCTCCTCTGTATCATTACGTTTAATTGCAAAGAGGGACCACAAGATATGCTTGTCTATTATCTAGTTACAGATTGCTTTTTGCTGATTAGTTTCATACTTTACATTATTAAAAGAAGAAAATAGGTATTTGAAATGTTTCACCCTATTAAGAAATAACTTTAATTACTGAACTAACATAGCGTATAATCAGAACCTATTCCTGATTTTGCCCCTTTCTTTCTTTGTTCATTATAGCATCATCCCACTGCACTCCAGCCTCCATCATTAGCAATCCATGCAAGTAGTAGACTCATCTATGGCTTCTATGTAAGTTCAGTGTTTATGGAGTAAAGTTGTTCCTCCTCCAAGGGATTTTTTTACTTATCTAAACTAATTATATAAGCTGTCATGTTTTCTTTCAACAGTTTAACACATATTGTCTTTTGTTGGTTAGAAAAAGAAAGCCGCCCAAAGCATTTATACCTCTTTAGCTTGTACTGTTTGAAAGTTTGAGCATGACATGTGATAGGATGCTAGGGAATCCTTGATACCATTTCTCCCTCTGGAGCACATGTGATGGAGCAACAAGACAGGGTATTATTTCCTTGCTGGAATCACATAAAGCCTAGTCAGCCAAGGCAATTTCACAGTGCCTGACCAAAACACCTTGGCAGCTGCTCCCATGCAGGGAGACTTTTTGGCTGAGAATGATGGCTTGAGTTAGTGATTGCTGAATGCCCTATATTTGGCATTCTACTGTTCATGTAAACAGGGAGAACAGAGCAGACCTTCATGACTGTAGCTTTACTGACTGAGAGATTTTGGTGAGTAAACATCTACCTTGTTAGCTCCATCGGGCTATTTTTTTCTTTTTAGGTCAATATCTTTCACCTGCTCATTTTGAAGTTCTAGTTTATGTTGACAGTTCTTTGATATTTGTTGATAAAATACCACATAGAAAATTTCTTTCTGAATTATTCTGTTGTGTGGATTCAGAAGTACCCCTTTAGCACAGCATTTCTCTATGATTACTTCTCGTATTTGAGTTTTTTTCACCCAGATAATTTCTTACAATTATGTTCCGGATTCTCCATATTCACTTAGAATTTGTTGATTACTTAGCACAGTGTTGAATGTAGAACACACATTCATTAACTTTTTAATGGATTGATTGACTAATTGAGTTTACTTGCCATTGGCTGTCACAATGGAAGCAATGAACAGGTATTTACAATGGACAAATTAGCTCCATTTGTAAGAGCATGGTGCTGTTGCTTACTGGTAAAGGATGGGGATTGGCTCCTAGAAAGACCAATTTGATGTATGAATGTTAGCTATTGTGTTCAACCAAACTCTTCTTAAAATTGTGAACCTAATCTCAAGAAAAAGCCTGTAATGAAATCAGCGGCAAAAAGCAACAGCCTAAGGTTATGTCCCCAAATGGTGGTTCAGGAATAAGCTTAACAAATCACATATTTGAAAGCAAGAGAATAATAAAATAAATTTCTTTATCTCCCAGCTTTCTTCACCCCTACCAAATTTTTTGTTCTTTCTTCAAAAAATAATGATTGAGTCCCTCCATGAGCCAGACAGACACAGTACTAATGGGAAGAGCTATAAAGGCGAAAGAGGCATGCCCTGACTGCTTGCATTTCAGTGGAAGAGTCAGACAGGCAACATTATAATCAGGTCCCTATGCAATTCCATTGGAACATATAATCCAGGGTCAACTGAGTGGAGGAGGTGGGAGGAGTTAATAAAGTAAGAGGAAATGAGTGCATTTGTGGAGGGAATACAGTGGGAGAGGCCCAGAGGTAGGGAAAAGAGAGGTAGATTAGGAGAACCAAAATAATGTTAGCACAAAGTTGAGGTCAGGAGCAACAGGAATGAGAGTTAACATTGAAGTATTAGAAATGAACCGTGTTATTGTAAAAAAATTAAAACTGTACTCCAAAGTAACAAAACGGAATGGAGATTTTAAGCAAAAGCGTGGCATGCTCAAATTTGTGTTTTTAACACTTCCCACTGATGGAGCTGGGAGCTGGTGGAAGACAGGAGGCATGGAGATAAGGGATTGACAGAGAGGATTGAAATAGCTGAATGAATTTGAAGCCTATCAACAGGACTGGAGTCTGGTTAAATGGAGGGGGTCGAGGGGAGAGTGAGTCAAGGGTATATATATATCTGAGTCAAGGGAAGGTAGGACCATTCAATAAAATAGAAATCAGAAAAGCAAGATCAATTTAAGAAAAAGAAGTTCAAGGATTCAGTTTTAGCTTTGATAAATTTGAAATGTAGAAAAGGCATTTCAGCCAAAATGCCAAACAGATCTTTCTTGTTCATAATGCCCTTGTAATTGTAATTCACATATTCATAGGCATTCATTTTTATATTGCTCTTTTTTACCTTCATCACTATCATTATAGTCAAAGTTACCTACTCTGCTTAAACAAAGGATGTGAGGGACACAAATGAATATAGGTAATCTCCTTGAGGGGTTAGGAGCATTCATAGGTAGATAAGACCTACACTGAAAAACAATTAGGTAACAAAAAGAATCATGTTTAGGGAAGGGCATATATATATATATATATATATATATATATATATATACACACACACACCCTGTAACAGGTGCTGTTTTATATAATCTATATATACACACATATATATGTCTTTTGTTTGTAATATATGTATATATAAAGCATATATGTAATACATGTATATATAACATATATATGCCTTTTCTATTTGTTTTATATATATGTATATATATAAAACAAACAACACCAGTTATACAATGTCAAATAACAGAGATGTTGAACTGAACTCGGAAAGACTTTATGTGTAAACTAGGACATGATATTAGTTTCAATAAGGAAAAGACAGGAAAAGATGCTGGATTAAGGCATTTCTAATTTGGGTTCAGAACGGAAGGGAAAATAGGCAATTTTATCTATAGTTTTAATGTAGTGTATGCCGTGAAATACGGTACTACCTAAGCAAATAACTTACTCATAATGTTTGTTGTAAAAAGAATGACAGCTTACCAGTACATATCCATTCAGGTGTATAATTTTAACTTCTAGCCCTACTATCTTTCTCCTATGTAGAATGTTTACTAAACTGGCAATGAAGGGTGTAGTTCTCTTAGGATAAACCAGAGTGGGGAGTTGCTGTGCATAAATTTGATCTGCCCCTCCTATGCCTCTCATTTCTTGAACAGTGATACGCAAGCAAGTTCACCGAGGACTTGTTTTCTCTGTAGTTATTAACAAATATTTGATAAATCATTAATGTGAGACCATTGATTGAAATATTGCTTTATTTATTTATTTTAATTTAACTTTTAAGTTCAGAGGTACATGTGCAGGTTTGTTATATAGGTAAACTTGTGACATACGGGCTTGTTATACAGATTATTTCATAACCCAGGTATTAAGGCGAGTACCCATTAGTTACTTTTCCTGATCCTCTCCCTTCTCCCACTCTCCATTCTCCATTAGGCCCCAGTGTCTGTTCTTGCCCTCTATGTGTCCATGTGTTCCCATCATTTAGCTCCCACTTATAAATGAGAACATGCAGTAGTTGGTTTTCTGTTCTTATGTTTGCTAAGGATGATGGCCTCCAGCTCCATCCATGTTCCTGCAAATGACATGATCTTGTTCTTTTTTATGGATGCATAGTATTCAATAGTGTGTATATATCACATTTTCTTTTTCCAGTCTACCCACATTGCTATATTTAAAGTAGAAAATAAGAGTTAAAACTAAAAACCACTTACTTGGTGGGAAAATGTGGTCTAAAAGCCAATAACTTAGAACAGTGCTATTCAACAGTAATAAAAAGAGAGCCACAAATGTGAGCCCCATATACAATTTTAAATTTTCTAGTAGGCCCATTTGAAAAAGTAAGCAGGTGAAATTAATAATATATTTATTTATGTTGATAGAGCTGAAATATAATTTTAAGACATAATCAAAATATGTATATATACATAATCATAAAACTGTATTAGTGTGATATTTTACATTCCTTCATTTTTCATATTAACTATAAAATTCAGTATTTATTTTATACATACAGTACATCTCAATTCAAACTAGGCACACTTGCAGTCCTCAAGAGTCACAGAAGAGCACCATATTGGATAGCAGAGGTTTAGAATGAAAAGCCTCTTATGTTTGGGTTGTAATAGTCAGGTTGCTAACTACTGCACACATTCAGTCTGTTCCAAAGATAAATGCGCTGAATTCTTTGTGAAAATAATTCTCATAAACAGAAGAAATAAGAAAACATAAGAGTGAGTTAACTACTATTAAACATCTGGGCTCCAGGCAAAGGGCCGGATATCTTATATTTATTATTTCATTAGTCACCACATCAGCTGTTTGTAATGAGATAAGCACATGTAAATAAATCCATACACAGACAAATATATAAGTAAACAACTATTACACAACAAATCCAATGGATAAAATAATGGAAATTTAAAAATTAAGTAAGTTGTTCAAGATTACATAGCTCATAAGTGGCAGAACCATGAGTCACGTCTAGTCACACCAGTCTGACTCTAAAACTGATGTGCTTTCCACTATGCTTTGTTGTCTCCTAAGGCATATCCCTGGTTTTTCTCAAACTTTCAGTAAATAGTGAATCAGCATATGATTTTGCAGTGAAGAATAAGCTTTTAGCAAGACCTTGTAATAGAAAAGACATCAGGAACCGAATCATTGTAAAGACACGTTACTGCGCCAGGCTCCTGGTAAACTCTAAACTTTAGTGAGAAAAAAGTAGTTCCAGTGGATTACTCAGAAGAGGCAAATGGGAACTCTGTGAAGAATGGATTGGATCTGAACAAAGAGTAGGTACATCTCAACTTCATGGTACATGAGTGAATAAGACTTGCGTTTAATTCACTCATGTACTATAACTCACTTTAGAAGATTTACTATTCTAAACATCTGAGAAGTGAAATGGGGGAGTTAACATGAAGCATTATGTAAGCCTTATTGAAAGCATAAATGCATTGGGTTTACCTTCTTTCCTTTCTAGTCTACACATACAGCCCTACAACTATGCTGAGAATTTAGTCCTGGGGACATCTCCTTATATAATCTGGCAAGGAAGAGTGGTTATCAGACCGTTAGCATGGATAAGTCACCTGGAAAACTAATAAAACACAAGTTCCTGGCCCTATCTTCATAGATTCTGATTCAGTGGGTCTGAGAAGAGCCTTGATAATTTGTATTTCCAGTAAGCTCTAAGGAGATACCGATGGTGCTGGTCCATGGACCACACTTTTGTGCTATGCTGGTTTAGACAGTAAGGGATAGCTGAGGTAGTTTAATTATAAAGTCAGTTTGTCCTTTGCTGACTGGTCAGCTTCTTCTGGATTCCCTGAACTTTCCTCCTTTTGACTCTTTTTTTCCTGAACTCTGTAGATAGATTAGGTAAGTAAGATGTCAGTTTATCCCAAGAAAATGGCAGGAATGACTTCAACAGTCCTTAATTCCTGTTTGGTTACTGGCTTCAAGGCCATAGGCTACTACATGGCAAAGGTAGATTCAGTTCTGATCAAAGTAAGAGAAATTGCAAAGAGATGATCAAAGAGCTTTAGAATCTTCAAATTTGTGCAAGTTTCCTAATCTGGTAGAGTTGTATTCTAGAACACTGACAAAATAAAATATTAAATTGATAAATATCGTGGTCTCTGAAGAATTGCGGTAAATGAGATGAGAGGGAAGTAAGAAATTATCAAGTTTTGATTCTTCAGAAGGAGAGATAGAGATAGAGAGAGAAAGAGAGAACAAAAGCTGTTTCCACTAATTGCAGAGCAGTGCCTTTATTTTGGGGTTCTTCATAAGTAATGATGTGATGATTTATTAGTAACAGTCTATGAATACCATAAGAAAAAAATAGAATTCATTTTGCCTGTCATGGCTTCCCTAAAACTAAGATGTCTTGTTTTCTTGTTTTAGTGGGTTTCTAAACCATGTAATAAGAAAATATGGTAAAAAAGTAAAAGTAAATTTAAGACATCTATTTTTATCTCTTCTTATGAATATGATGAAGAAACTAACCAGATATAAGGAGGATAGAAACTGAATGTTCAATCCAATTGATTATAAGATTTCCATCTCTCTGGAGGTAGATGGTTATTAGAATGACATACCTTTGTTCTTGGCTTTTTATTTAGCCAAGATGTTATGCTCATCAACTTTATGGATAATAAATTAGGGAGAAAGTGTGACTATTCTGGTTAATAACATTTTAGGGCTAAAAACCTAGAGTGAAAGACTCATTCTAGTAAAATAAGTTTAAACAGCAATTAAAGATACAGAGAATAATAGAAATTTGGCATAGCAGGTAAATATAAAGAATATAAAGTTCTAGAAAAAAATAAGCTGTATATGATTCAGTGTTAGGGCCAAAAAAAAAAAAAAAGCCAATGCAAGAGTTGGTTATATTAGTTAAAATTAAAGTATTTAGAATTAGACAATAACTTATTCTGCTTTACTTCCGCTATTCACATTAGAAATATAATACAGTTGGACCTCTGTATCCAAGCGTTCTGTGCAATACCCAATCAAAAATATTTTCTAAAAGTTGTAAAAAATAACAATACAACAATAAAGAATACAAATAAAAATATAGTGTAACAACTGCTACATAGCATTTACATTGCATTAGGTATTGCAAGTAGTCTACAGCTGATTTAAAGTATATGGGAGGTTGTGTGTAGGTTATATACAAATACTACATTATTTTATATAAGAGACTTAAACATTCACAGATTTTGGTATCCACAGGGATTGTAGAACCAATTTCCAAGTGATACGGAGAAATAACTATTGAGTTGAGCTTTGGGTAACACATTTTATTAGTCTGGTGCAAAAGTAATTGTGGTTTTTGCTGTTAAAAGTAGTGCTTTGGATTTGGAAAATGAGAGAAGCCACAGAGAGAACATATGCAATAGTAAATGGATTGCATATAACTCCATCACAACTGATTATTTACCTGATTATTCACCATAATTGGAGTTATATATAGTTCAGGCATTAAATCGATCTAAAATTATCTCAAAAACCTGAGAAAATTTGAGATTCTTCTTTAAGTTACTGTTCCTTCTTTTAACAATAACACCTCTAGCTTTTTTGTCATTTTGGTTCTGAACCAGATGTTCACTTAGGTATAGTCTGCAGTCAGTTGTAAGTATTCAGAGCATTTCTCATCTACAAACATCTTCCCGTGTTTTGTATTCTGATGATGTCAGACACATAAAGCAAGATTTCTGACTTGTGCAGTTCATGATATATTTTATCTATATTTTAAGCCCAAATGTTATCAGGTGGTTAGATATGTTAAATAATAAGGAGTATATTTTGCTACTTAATTCATCCTGGCAAAAAGCTGCCCTGCCCCCTCTACTACTTTCTTTCCTCTGAGAAAAGTGATTGGGAAGAGAAAACATTTTGTAGTTAAACAGTCCTGGATGTAAATTTCAGCTCAGCCATATTTCAGCTGTGTAGCATAAGGCAAGCCACATTACTTTTCTAACTTAGTTTCCTTATCTATGAAATTGAATAAGAGCATATACATTACATGATTTTTATGGATATTAAATGATATCTTGCACCTTAAGTATCTATTGCAATTCCTGGCATACAGTAGACTGTAGAAATGGTAAAGGCATTGCTGGTGGTGCTGATAATTATGGATAATTAAGTATCCATTTGCTGCTTCTCCTTCTCTGAAGACAATCAGTTCAATTGGTTTTATGCAAGTGAAAAGAACAATCTCCAGGCATTGACTATTTTTAGTATTTCTCATGAGGTTTTATTAAACAGTTTAAACAGGCAGAAAAATAGGTCATTTGCCCATAAACTGCCAAGATTTTCAGACTGTTGCCTGTTTTGGAAAGTCAGCATTCATTTCAACCATATTGAAATCATATGCTGAGCCAGTGTACAGTGGAAGGACAACCCAAAGCCATGCTAAGGAAAACATAGCTTGGCCCAAGTCCATCCAATTGTAAATATATTTGGATTTTTCTTGATGGACAAGAGTTAGGTTTCTTCATTACCGTAGGGAAGAAGAGGTAGAAGCCATGAAAGAGGTTTACATAAAATATTTACACAAATCTTCTTTGATACGTTAATGAGCTAGATTCTTTGAAATGAAGCCTACTTTTGCCTTTACTACTTTCTTTATAAACATAATGAGCAAGAAACTTAGACTTGGAAAATCTTTTCTACTTGTCACTAATTTGGTTGCTTCAACTGAAGTACTATGCCAGTTTTAAGCAAAGGAAATGAAGAGATCATAGTACAGCAATGCTTATTTTTCTGACTATCTGAAAATAATAAGGATCGTGGCACAATGGACCTGGGTATGAAAACCATTATTGCCCACGAAGATGGCCAGGATGAATAGGCTGCTGGGATGCACTCCCACGGGGCTCCTAAACCTGGGCACTGGGGGTACCAGCAGTTTGGACATTTAGGTCTATTGTCATTCAATCACACTGAGTTTACATGGACAAAAAAGCAAAAGAGTTAGCTCTTTTGACTCTGAACTAAATGCTGTCAAGAGATATTGTATGGTTGGCACTAAAAAACAATAATAATAAAACTCATTTTAAGTGAACTACCTTATAACATTCAATGCTGAAAATGTAGTCAGGAGCTCAACAAAGCTCCAATAGGAGCTATAAAACTGTGGTTATTGAAAAGTGCAAATATAGTATATCTTTCAAGTATTAAAAACAGACATTCTCCTTGGCAGCTGTCAGAAGAAATGTGTCTTAGCAAATTTCCTGACTGAACTAAAGCATTTAGCATTTACTTAAAGATTTTGAAGCTATAGCCCAAATTGTAATTAGCATACTTGTTACTGGCACTGAATTTCTTCTTTCCAGGAAACAGATGTAAGAGCAAAGCTGAAAGTGATAAAAATTTCATTCTTCATCACTATAGAAAATCATTCAATGATACTTTTTAATTTCTACTCTTGTCATTCACAGCCCAAATTTTTTTACCAATATTTCCTGTTCGTGCACAAAAACAAGCAGCAGCTAAAGCCCTGAAAATGCATGTCTCCATACTGCTAAGATGGCAGGCAGCCACTGATATACAACTTAATCTATACCGTGAATGTTCTAATAACACGATTCTTTTCGCTGCAACGAACCTAATTGAAAAATTTGAACTATTAATGTTGAGTTAACAGTCAGAAAAAACTCAAAAGTGACAGCCAGCCAGTGGGAAGAGTGATACGATTTGACACTGGTCTAAATCTAAGCAAAATACAGTATTTTATTTCAGGTTATTTTAAAAAGTATAAACCTCTCAACTCAGGAGTTGTTTTGGGTTTACCTCAAGATAGACTGAGCAGCTGAAGAAAGAGCCATTGCATATCCAGCCACAGGAGGCTGCTTTCTTTTAACTGGCCAATGATTGGCTGAGATTTTAGTCTGGCTGGCACTGTTGGCTCTATTATTTGCTCAATCAATCAACCATTACAGTTGAAGAGTTCAGTTGGCTAAGTTTTTTGTTTTGATTTTATTGGAGTTGATCAGCAGTTGGAATGAATAAACTAAGTCAGCTAGTTGTACCATTCACTCTGACTCATTATCTAGGATTCAGCAGAGTAAAACACCACATGCAATTCATGGTAAAGAAAGGAAATGTATGTGGATAGCTATGCATACATAAGGGGACCTATCTCTACCTTTTAATGTTGCTTTATCTTTGAGTTGGGGTAGAAATTCTGCAGCTTTTAAAACCTTATTTCTTTTTTACTGGCAGAGATATTTGCAATATTCTCATTGATGCATCATAACCATCATCATCACCATCATTACTTAGCTTAAACAGTCAAAAGTCCCAGAAAAAAAACAGGACTATAAAGAATCTTTATTTGCATTCCTTCCCATAATATATTAAGAAATCAGACAAACAGCTTTTTATCTTCCTAACTGAATGGCATACTTTTGCTCTTGAACACATGGTATGTGTTGTTGTTAAACAGAAGAGTGTCTGGTAGCCTTCAATGAGAAGTCTGTCAGCTTTTACAGTGGCTGAAATTACAGCTTGACCAAATTCCTCTGTGAATTTGTAGAAACTCCTTCTCTCCCTCTGTCTCTCTTCTCTTTTTCCTGTCCTCTTCTATTTCTCAGTCTTCCTCCCTCCCCGCTTCGCTTCTACTTGTAAACAAAATTCCAACATAAAAATGCCATTTTCCAGATTATACACTGACGTACTTATTCACAGCTTATTTCTAAGTTTCGGACAGATATCTCTGACAGTTGCTGGAAGAGCTGGGGGATCTTTGCTGTTAGAATAGACTCAAAAGTTCAAGACCATATCGTTTGACAGTGGAGTGAGGTAGAGTAAGTATGTTATTTGATGACTAAAGCTCATAAATGTTTGAGAAGGTTCTGTTGGGGGAAATAAAGAGAAAAGATACGGTAATTCAGAGAATTAGTAAAAACTGAAGTTTAAATTAAATGGAAAGGGGACTGGTTTACATTTTCACATTCACAAGTATTGGATGTGGCAATTAGTATTGTATGTAGAAATAAGCCACCTGATTGGGATATTGTCTGAGCCAGCACTGGAGTCACTCATAAACGTTTTGATTAAGGAAAAGAATGGTATAGCAACCAATTTGGTGTTGGTGAATCCTAGAACCTGAAAAGCGGAAAGGATTTCCTTGGCTTCTCCATCAGAGCTGCCCATATAGTATAAGGCCCATATAATTATTATAAAGAACCATGTAATCATAAGGGGCTATATAATTTAAGGGCCAAATAGGGCCTGTGAATATTGAAATTTTCTTTCTAATTAGTACTCCTTGTGTCAACTTAATGGTTTTATGATTGCTCATATGATTACTGTCCTAATAAGAATGTATCAATAGTGAATGGGTCTCACAAATGGAAACCGAATTCAATAAACATGTACTGAACAGCTAGTATGTGCCAGGCACTGGACTAGGTGCCATAGGCTGAAAGAAATGTGAGATGTCACCTTTATATCCAAAGACTTCACAACGGTTCGAAGCCACACCACAATTTTTGATACTTAATTCAGAGCATTTTTTCTTTAAGTCAACAGTATTTAAAAAAGTTAAAGCCACCATGTGACAAAATCACCAGCATTATAATTAAAGAAAGATGTCTCCATTTTGTCCTTGCTTCCAATGCACATGAACACACACTCGTGCATGCACACAGACGCACACACACACGGCCCACATTTTCCTTTATTATTTTATTCTTTTATGAAGTTTAAGAAGAATTCAACTTCTTAGGCTGTGATGTTGGTAAAATATTTCTGGACACATATCAATTTTTATATAAAAATCGTAACCATCAGTAGAGATGGTACCAGATTATAAGAAAAAAAAAAACAAAAAACAAAAAACAAAACCAGTTACCAGGAATAGAGGAATTAGATTCTAACCCCTGCTTTCCTTTGGTGTAGTGACACCTCCTTATGTTAGGAGACAAAATGTTCATTAAAGAAGATTGCATGCCATTAATCCTTTCATACCATCAGTTTACATACCACCAGCCTGGTCTTCTCTTTTTTGGTTTCTGTATCTTTTTAGGGTACATGAAACATTTTTAGCTAAAGGAGTCTTACAGTTCATGTAGCATTTTTAGTGGAAAGTTGTTTTCAGAACCATGTTTTATACAAAGGAATATCTTATGGCCCTATTTCTATGTGTGCAAACTAAAGAAGTAAATCTGTAATTCTGTGGTTTCCTTTAACTATCACATTATTGTTTATTTCTATACCTTCTTATATACTGGTGATGCCAATTAAAGTAGTTATTATTCCAGTATATGGACAGCATCCAGATATTATAAGAGCATTTAAATTGGGTGAAGCTTTAGTAATCCCTTCACAGATGAGGAAATCAAGGTCCTAAAGGCCTTAGTGACTGCCTTAGTTACTAAGCCATCTACCGGCTGAGCTAAAATTCATTCCTCTTACTCCTATTATGGGTCTTTGTTTTCTAGGCCATGCCTCACTATTTCTGCTCTGGCAAACTGTACCAGGTTTTTTTTTT
>NW_016107396.1:5578859-5624930 GCF_001604975.1 Cebus imitator
TTTTAATGATGGAGTCTCGCTCTGTAGCCCAGACTGGAGTGCAGTGGCATGATCTCGGCTCACTGTAACCTCTGCCTCTTCCTGGGTCCGGTTCAAGCAATTTTCCCACCTCAGCCTCCTAAGTAGCTAGGATTACAGGCATGAGCCACCATGCCCAGCTAATTTTTGTATTTTTTAGTAGAGACAGGGTTTCACCATGTTGGCCAGTCTGGTCTTGAACTCCTGACCTCGTGATCGGCCCGTCTTGGCCTCCCAAAGTGCTGGGATTTCAGGCGTGAGCCATTGCTTCCGGCCACCGGGTCTTTTATTCATTCAATAAAGTTCCACTGGGAATCATCTAAATGCAAAAAGCTCCCATCGGCACTGAGGCAGGGACTGCAGACTGCCATAGTTAAGTTACTACATACAACAGAATATAACGAATGTTGACATCAAAAAGCGTGCGGCAAAGTATTAAAGGAGAGAAGGGATAGGATCCTTTTACCTAGAGGTATTTATGAGATATTTTGCAGAGGCAGGATTTTAGTTGGGAACTAAATGATCATGAAGAAATTAGCCCTTCAGAATAAGAGAACAATGGGACAGTGGTTAGAGAAATTTAAGAGCTCAACAGGATGATGGATCCTAAGGTCTAACTGAATAAATCTGTGTAACTATTTTCAAATTTATTATAGCCACACGCTTTTCTCCCCTAGCACTTGATCTTAGCCAAAAAGCCGAAAAGTGATAGCCATACCCTTTTCAAATAGCGCTTCAAAGTTGTTACCTTATGACTTCAAGGGTTAGACCATCTGCTTGCTCCCACCATAATGTCCTCAAAATCACCTTGTTGGTTGTTCAATGACTTACCCTGTTCTCATTTCCAATCCCCTTATATAGTAGATTTGCCTTTTGTTTTGCTTCTACCTTTTATGACAGCACACTCTTAATATCACCTGTCACTTTATGAGCACTTTCTGTTAATTTGTTTACATCAGCACTGAATACTTCATTGTGTTCAGTTGTTATAGAGCTCAGTCTCAGAAAGAAAAAAGGGAAAATTAAGATACTACCTAGCCTAGTACTTAAGGTGATTGGGAGTTGTTTTGGAATGGTTTTGGTGATACAAGGTGTTTTCATTTTCTTTTTTCACACAGAAATGCAAAACAATATTTGAAATAGTCCATGCTCATGCTGCTATAAGGACATACCCAAGACTGAGTAATTCATCAAGAAAAAGAAGTTTAATTGACTCACAGTTCTACGTGGCTGGGGAGGCCTCACAATAATGGTGGAAGGCAAAGGAGGAGCGAAGGCACCTCTTACATGACAGCAGACAAGAGAGTGTGGGCAGGAGAACTGCCTTCTATAAAACCATCAGATCCTGCGAGATTTTTTACTATCATGAGAACAGCCTGGGAAAAACCAATTCCCATGATTCAGTTACTTCCCACAAGTTCCTTTCCACGACACATGGGGATTGTGGGAGCTACAATTCAAAATGAGATTTGGGTAAGGACACAGCCAAAGCATATCAATATTTAACTGCTGTTTCTCCTCATGTAGTCGAGAATCTGAATAATATCATATGAGACAGAATAATAGAGTTTCTTTTGCAAATGTCAAAGTAGCACTTGTAAAAGAGTGTCATAGATAACCTTATATTGAGGCTTGCCCAGAGATGCAAACAGCAAAGATAATTCCTGGGTAACAGTTCTACTTTGGATTAATTTATGCTTCATCAAGTTATCTTCTGCATACTGTTCTTAAATTTGCAACATAAAGTTTCTAGGATTTGATTAAAAGATTGCTAAGATAATGATAAACATGGTTGTTAGAAACTATAGGAAATAATAAAGAACGTTGTGTCACTTTTTTCTCTACATAGTATGAAATAATTACCTTGATGGACTTTTTTTGAGCTGCCATTGTAATTATTGAACACAAGAACCCCACCTTTTCATAGCTGTGATGTGATACAAATATATCATTGTTGCCCCTTGCAACTAGCGTGCTAACATAGAAAAAATTTATGTCTCCATAGAAATAACTGAAAGGTGTGAAAAGATGATCCCATCTCACTTTTTCTTCCATATCCTCCACAGAGGCATCTAAGTGACAGAATCTAATTTTTATCCAGAATCTTAGACACAAAGAACTCTAGAAAAAGATGCTGCATTGCATGAAAGCACATTACAGAACAATGAGCTAGAATTTGAATACACCAATCTACAGTATGTAACATAATGAGAACGCAAGTAAAGAAAAGCAGCTAACTCAAGATTCTTAGAAGAAAATCATGTTAAAGTTAGATAGTTCCTGCCTGAACAGAGGAAAGCATTCTCTGGGCAGAAGAATTCATACTTAAAAGATTCTGAGGGGAAAGGATGTAACATTGAGGAGACTGAAAGTAGTTTGGTATGCTGAGAGGGTAGAAACACCAGGAAAGGGACTGAAGATGAGGTAAGAGAGATAAGCAGAGCCAGATGGCTGAAGGTCTGGTAATCATCAGCTCATTAAGAAGTGTTAACTCTTATTCGGTAAATTATGGAGGTTCTGTGGGAAGCCTGGTCATTCTCTGTTTTATGTCCCCTCTCATTCTAACCAGAATGGAAATTTCCCCTCTTCCACTTTTAGTTTCTTGTTTTGGAATAAAACTGGACAAATACTCATGACACCTGGCCTAGGGCAGAGAACCCAGAGATGTGAAGCTTTTATTTTATTCTACCCACGGAGAAAAATGCAAAAACCATGTATTCCTACCAATCTGAAGCAAAGGCCCTTATGTCATCAGGGAGCAAGTGCTGCAGAATTGTGCTAATTTAATAATATATCAGTTTTTGCAAAATTTTAGGAGTGGAAGGATTTATAGGGATTCAAGTGCTTTTCACATCCTCTGAGGAAATAGTAAAAATGTTTGAGTTTTTGGAACACTTCAAACTGGTCGAAAGGTTATTAACAAAGTGACTGAAAACAGCAACAACAACAACATCTTGTGAATGTAACGGCTTCTTCGTACACTTTTAAAGAAGCGTTACATTGAAAAGCCCTTTACGCTTCACCAATTACTTTCCTTCCTCTCAAGCGGACGTGTAGCTAATCCGCCACAATATTATTTACTATAACTGAAGACAAGTATGTTAGTTATTACTCTCAATTCTCTCCTTTCAAATTTCCTGTATTTAGCTAAATTCATTCTATATTACTCAAACATTTGACCGAAATTCATTCTATATAATTCAAAATACATGTGTATGTAAATAATTAGTTGATTATTTGTGAATGTACACTAGCGTTTCATGACCTAGAACTGTTAAAATCATCCTAGTCTTTTTCCAGAAAAATCTTGATTTCACATCTTTCCTCAAGGCAGAAATTTTTCTCTAACATTTCTTTCTAGTTGATTTTAAGGTTCTACTTTGCATAGATAGACATTAATACAGATAACTTCTGCTACTCTATCATCAAAATATATGGAGATCTGTGTATATGTTAATAAGACCTCTTTCAAAAAATAATTCTAAGTACTGTGCTTCTTTCCAAGAATGCTGGCAAATTTGAATAGGCTGCACTTTTTCTGATATTTTATATCCATTAATAGAAGGCACATATAAGAAAACAAATACACTAAGAAACTTAGTAGTTTCTCTATTAGCCTTACTTTGACTACAGCCTTATCCAAAAAAATGAGTTTACCAACCCAAATGCCCATCAACGATAGACTGGATAAAGGAAGTGTGGCACAAAAAAAAAAAAAAATGAGTTTAGGTCTCTTTTCTTCCAGCCATGTCTTTTCCCCTAAACTCTACTATAACTGAGGGAAAACACTGCTGATTTTTACCCTTCTGTATTTAATTCTGCAACTAGAATATGAACTTTTAAACCTAAAAATTCCACTGGAGCATTCATAAATAGCAGGAGTAACACATATCCAAGGGTGTTCACGTTTCTGGCATGTGAAGCCTCACAGAAGAGGGCTTATTTTATATTGGTCTTTTGTATTTTTACATTTAACTGATTGAGTCAATGGAAACCAGCCCTAATTGTTGCTTTATAGGTGGACGATGTTTTCCATCACTGGCACATACTGAACTAAACCTTCAGGGAGTAAAACAGGGCTGGGCTGCTGTTTTCTGTTACTCTGCAAATCAGAAAAAGATTGGGAGTTCTGATTAATCTTTTATTTCATTTAGTTGCCTACACAACACCCTGCCAAATTACTTTATAATAAATAATAAAAGTCACTGAGAACTATGTGTTTATTCTCACCACCAATCCAATAAAAGCTTTTCTATAAATGAGTTATTTCTAATAAAGTACAAAGCTTGAAGAAAATTACTGAAAGCAAATTTGCCTCATATTTTTACGTTAGTAGAATGTCCAGAACTTGAGAATAAGTTCAGCTAATGATGATGTGATTTTAAAGGTTCTAAAAAAATTTAAAGCAGCAAGACAACTCCAAACGTATCTCTTCATGTTGTAAAATGGCATTTAATGAATAAAACTTATTATTAGGGTAAAGATGATGCTATTCAGATTCTTCACAAAAGTGGACTTCAGCAGTCTAATTCGTTGAATATGTTAGAATAACATTTAAAAAAAATGTGCTAAAATAAAACAAGCATTTGACTCTAAACAAAAAAAGGCTGCATTTAATAGCAAACAGAGCACAATGTTGCCATACACACTTTCTCAATGGGAAAATGAGTTAATGAGGTCATCCGTATGCAAGAACATGAGGGTCATCAAACTATGACTACTACTAAGCACGTGTCTAGCTCTTTGCAAAACATAGAAATCCTGATATCCATTTTTGTTAACGCTTCCTCAGCACCACGAATCACTACTGCCATTTTCTACAGAAGAGGAACTTAGGTAGAAAATAAGTAAATTATTTATCCAAGACAGCAAATTAGTTTGTGTCCTTGCCAAGATTTAGCTCATCAGAATAATTTTTATATCAGAGGGCCATGGCTCTGCACCTCTCTTAAGTTCCTAGCTGCAGTAATACAGTAGACTGACTGAAACATGACGAACAAAGAATTATTAGCAAATGTGACATCTGGAAGTTGTTTCAATAGTGCAGGATGTTAAAGAAAGTGTGTGGGGGTAATTAATTGATTTAGCACATTTAAGGAAAGTTTCTTCTCAATTACAATACTTACTGGGAAACAATACTGCACTAAAAAACAGCACTCCTTCTATGGCTAGAGTTACCATTATGCCATTTCTTTCTCCCTCAGTAGACAACATAGGCACTTAAGTTGAGGGTTTGAGCTATAAAATTTGTCTTAAAATGCTAGTCAGTAGGATATTGGATAACTTTCTGGAAATTTTCAAAAGATCTGCTCCTAATGCATTAAATTATATGGCTTCAGATGTATTTAGTTATTTTGCTTAACTGTTACAGTGACTTCCCTCACCTAATAATTCAAACACCTCTTAAACTACTGAACCATTAGGACATGCCCTGATTCTATAAGCTGCAGGTTACAAGAGTATTTTACACAGTCAAGACCTTTTAGAACTCAAAGCCTTCCTCTATTTTATATTAAATGGCTACTTTGCAGAGACAAAATGGTAGATGAGGTTGAGCCCAGTGGTATTAATGGCTACAAAGCAAACCAAACCAAAACAAAAAAATTATAGTCACATCTAGATCCTACAGAAAGAACAGTTAAGTAACCATGCTATGGGAGCTGCGGTGTTTAAGTGAAGTTGAAAATAATTTGAAGATAAATGAGTAAATGCAGTAAAGTTTTTAAAATGATGGCTCCCAATCGAATTGTAAAAGTCTTATTTGATAATAGCATCAGCCTTGGTTCTTAAGAAAGTATCCTCTTTCATGTGCAGTCTAATAATTAAAGGAAAATAAAGAAAAGAGAGTTGGGCCAAAAATCAGGATGTGAATTAGTTGATTAAATGAACATTTATGAGTATCTAGTATGTACCAGGCACAGGAGCTCACAGACACATAAAAAAGTAATTGCAAGTAAACGGGAGAAAAGGCAGTAAGAAAGTGCTGCAAGAATGCACCGGACAGCCACTAAGCCCTCCATTGCATGGGAGGGGAAAGCTTCACAGAGAAGATCACATTTCTGCTGACAGAGGGCAATGTGTACACAGGCTCAGAGTGAGACAAAGAAAGTGTCACCTGGAAAGGCCATCCAATTCTTTCATAGTATTTTATCATTTTTTTTTTTCCTGGTGAATTCAATACATTTCAGAGTCTATACTCAGCCCTGCAGACTTAATCATTCAGTCTCTTTAGTGTTTTCCAGACTTGAAAAAATGGGGAACATAAACACAGACCAGCAAACCTCACCCACAAAACACGATGTAAAGAACTAGAATTCCAATTTATTTATCTGCTATGATGAACCTAATTCATTTGCACCTGTAGACATTTGCATGTAGACATTGATTTTCAAACTCTGGTCAAAACATACACCTCCTGTGGGCTAAGAAAAAAAAAGCCATAGTCATAAAACTATCAACCATAGCGAGATGAGACAGGACAGACATAGGAGTGATGTCATGAGGGCCTTGTATAATTTGCTAAAAACCTGGAAGTATTATTGAAGAAATTTACACATAGGAGTTACCTTAGCAGATTTGCCCTTTAAAAGATATTCCTAGTGGCAATTTTTTAAAAAGGGTATTAGGATGCAAGAAAGAGGTCAAGAACACAATGTACACAGCTTCTGTGGTAATACAAGCAATAAATACTGATGGCCTGAACTTGAGGATGTCATGGAAGAAAGGTGACAAACTCAAAAGACCCAAAGCAGTACGGTGACTAGGACCGATGTCCAACATGGACTGGGGAGGGGGCTAGAGAAGGGAACAGAGGATAGTTTGGCATTGGGGCACACAGTGATGCTTTCATTGTCATTGAATGTATAGAGTGTAGCAAGATTTGAGAAGATACTAAGTTCATTTTGGACATGTGTTTGAGATACCATTTAGGCATTCATTTGGAGAGATTCAGTAGAGGGCTATAGTTTTGAATCTGGACTGCAAAAGAGAAGGTACAGACTGTAGCTAGAGACTAAGAAGCCACATTTCAGTAGTGGATGGAAGCATGGAACTTGATGAGAGAGAATGTGTATTGAGAGAGTGTGTGTAGTCTGAGAAATAAAAGCAGCCAGTGTTCCTGGAAAGCACAGTTGAATAATAAAGAGCTGTGTGGAAGAATAGCAATTTGTCAGAAAGAATAAGTAAGAATGGCCAAAGAGGAAGCGATAAAAGCAGAAGGGCTTGTAGTTATGGAAGTCTCAAGGAGGAAATGATCTATAGTATCAAATGCAACAAGGAAGGAAAACATCACTTGGAATAAAATATCACTGGATTTTAGAACAAAAAAATTGTTTTTGACTCTGGCAAGGGAATTTCAGGGAATTTCTGAGGGCAGAGGAAGGAGGGATTAACGGGAAGTGAGGAATTGAAATGACAAATGGAATCTACACTTTTTAAGAAGATAATCAATGAAGGAAAGGGGAAAGACATGGCACTGACTAGAGAGGAAGACTTCCCAGATCCTTCTTTCATGAGCTCTGGCAGTACCCAAACACGGCCACATTTACACTTAACCGTGCTGCACTACAATTGGTGACTTAGCTGGTTTCCTCTGAGGGAAAGATTATTGAAGGCAAGGAGTGTATTTTATGACCCTAAGTCCATCTGATGCTTCATTAGTGCTCACTAAGTAAAGTCATGAACGAACAAGGAGGATGTGAAACTGAGGAACAATTTTTCAATAGCTGAAAGGAAATAATCAATAGAAAGAGGGTTAAGAGAAAGTTACTAAGTAACTGACAAGGGCAGAGATCCTGATTGGGATCCAAAGCATAGATGGAAGCTTTTGTTTTTGCACAAAGAAAAGACTTTTTCCCCCCTCTGAAACAGAAATGAGATGAGGCTAGATTCATGTGTGAATCAAATGTGTAGATGTGGGGTCAGGAAGCTGAGGAAGTTCATTCTGATAACCCTTGCTTTCTTTAGTGATGTAGGAGGCATTAATTGTATAGCTAATAACTGCCAGGCATATACATTTCCAAATATCAATTCATTTGTGGATCCATAAGAGAGATTGCATTTAGTGTAATTTTTTGTATAATGTTTGTCAGATTTTGCTGTCAGAATTATCCTTGATTTGTGTAATGGATTTGATTGCTTTCCATGTTTTTTTTCCCCTATATTCTGGAACAAATTATATAGAACTGAATTTACTAGTTCTTTTAAAGTTTCAAACAATTCACTAGTAAAACAATCCCTGGAGAATTTGGAGTAATTTTTTGAGAAGTTTATCATTATGCAGATGGTTCTTATTCAATTCAGATTTTTCTAATTTTTGTTTTTAGATGGAGTCTTACTCTGTTGCCCAGGTTGGAGTGCAGTGTGGTGTGATCTTGGCTCACTGCAACCTCTCTTCCCAGCTTCAAGTGATTCTCCTGCCTCAGCCTTCTGAGTAGCTGGAATTACAGGTGCATGGCACCATGACCAGATAATTTTTTTTTTTTTTTTGTAATTTTAGTAGAGATAGGTTTGCACTGTGTTAGCCAGGATGGTCTCCATCTCCTAATCTCGTGATCCACCCACCTCAGCCTCCCAAAATGTTGGGATTACAGGCATAAGCCACTGCACCTAGTCCAGATTTTTCTAAATTTTTATTGCTAGTTTATATCTTTCATGAACATATTCCTTTTCACTGTTTTATGTATTTATTAACATTACATAGAGTCATGCACTGTAATATCTTACACATTTTATTCTATTTGCCATCTGTACTCTTTCTATTTTAATTCTATTTATTTGTCTTATTTTTCTTAATCAGATTTTTAAGAAACCTCTCTACTTTAATTTTATTGCTAATAATTCATGGATTCACTTATTCCATTTTTTCCTGATTTTAATACATTAACTTTTAAAGATTTTTTTATTCTTATTTTATTGTTTTGTTAATTCTTCCTTAATAATGTGTATTTTTAAAGTTGTGAAGTTTCCTCTGAATGTAGGCTTTTTCATCGACTCCTCTAGGACTGCTTTCTATTATTTTGTTTTTGCCAGATAACTCTTTGATCCACCTTTTATTTTTATGCTTTGTCATTGGAGTTATTGGAACTAGCATAGAGTTGAGTTGTTCTATCCTAATCTGCAAAGCTTTACATATGAGAATTTAACTAGTTAAGGAGACATGGTTGATGCTTGGCCGTTTTGCTTATCATTATTTTTATGCCTTATTAACATTTATTTTTTCCTATTGTTATGTAAACTATGTTTTGTTTACTTTCATTTTGTTCCATGCATTTGAAAGTTCGCTACAATATTTAAAAGTTCATGAACATTGATATTAAATTGTTTTAAATTCCAACTTTTAATTACTAAAAAAGAACCTGTATTTTCTATTCTGATAAAATTGAGAAACAAAATAATTAGAAAATAAAGGCAAGAAGGAACTACTAGTAGTTAGTAGAAGTTTGTTTAGGATGTGGTGAAATAAAATAGGCTATTTTTTTACACAACATTTTATTTAACCTATTTCCACAAGCTTATGTTAACATAATTTTGTTACAAAGAGAAAAGTATAATATAGGAAAAGAGCAATATAAAGACTTTGTTTCTTATTGTAAAATAAGAAATTTAGTGATTTTGTTATGTCTACCACTACCATTTAATAACATTAAAAATAAAATCTAGGCTTATATACTTGAGTTCTTTTTGTTATTAAATGAAATTTTTATGTTATATATAATTAAGTATGATTATTATTTGAAGTCAATAATATTCTGTTTATAAAACAATTATACTTAAAGCATTTCATTGGAATAGAATGCTAATAATAGTCCTCATAAACCTATTTTCCCATATTTAAATTTAAATTATTAATTAGTCTGTCACTAAGTGATTTTGAGTTTTTCAGGAGGAGAATATGAATTGTATATTTTCTGACTTCTTGCATAGTTGATCATACATTACTATTGCCTTCATTTGGAATTCATAAATTGTAATTTTTTACTCACAATATTATTTATAGTTCCACTTTCTTCCATTTTGTATAGGACAGATCTAATTGTAATTTTGTTCCTTTGAGCATGTACAGGAATAATTTTTGATATATTTGAATGATTTTTGAAATATTTAAGCCATATATTTTTTCTTAGATTTCTCACAGCTCTCACACCCATTGATAATCATTGCTCATAGGTAGAGAAGGGCCTAAAGATTTTAAAAAGTGATTATTCACCTTTGAGTTTTAAATTAAAAACAGTTTATATAATGTCACACTAATTTTGAAAGGTAGGCTTTGTTGCATTCCATAAATTCCAAATCTTTCCTTTAGATTTCAGAGTAGATTTTTGCAGACCAGATCACTGTTTTACTCTGTGCCAAAATAGTGAGTGAAGTTTGCTTTGGCATAGGAAAGTTCTACAAAATAGGAAAGAGGAAGCTACTAGAAGGATCAAATTGTTGTTAGATGTTTCTATTTGTTCTTTTCTCTTCATTTTTCATCCCAGCTCTGTGGTCAGATCTCAAAGAGGCATGGAAAGGTATGTAACAAAAATAGAAAGTTTAGAAAAAAATTCCTAAGCAGAAAGCCTAGTGTCTCACTTTTTAAAGAGCAGACCAGAAAAATGAAAAATGTAGAACAGCATTGTCTAAAAGAAAAATGATATCACCCAAGTGACATGGTAAAAATACCTGAGGGAGGTATCTTGACAGAGAGCCCTTAGTTAGATTCAGGATTACCATTGCCTTTGTTTGACGTCTAAGAGACTTCTGGTTGGGAAAACAGGGAAAAATAACTGTGAATTTAAAAAGGCCTGAGGTCCAGAAAAGAAAGCTTCGAAATGCTGGGACCTCTTGAAAGCAGGCTATACCAAAGTCAGAGACTTCAGCCCAGTATTTCTGCACAGTATCTCCCCAAAACCAATGAAGACAGCAGTGACTTTCTAAAGGCAGATGCAACATGTCCAATAACTGAGTGAAATAAGGAGTTTACTTTCCAGTGGAGCATGTGGGGATCTATGAAGATCAGAGACCACTCTCTGGTCTCTGTCTTATCATGAGGACATGGATACTTTTCCCTGTGCATACATCATCTGGGGAAAAAGGAGGGAAAAGAGACTCCTTGGGAATGGAGAAGAGCACCTGACAGAAAGATGCCAAAAAATATAACCCAAAGGAACATCAGACTTATCTAAAATTAGCTCATTTCAATATACTTATTTTTTTAAACTTTAGTGACAATAGAGACTTTATATCAAGATAATGACAGTTATAGAAAGCTTTCTGTGTAAATTTACATTCATTTATAACATATAAATTTTCTGCGTTTGCAAATTAGTTTTTAAAAATCTGCTTGAGCATGCTTATTGATCTGTTTCTTTTATAATACTTGAAATTATCAAACATTGCTAGGAACCTCAAGTGTGAATTTTAAAAATGAACTTCAATCCACCTACTCATTTTTTTTCAAATGAAGATAATTTATTTCTACTATAATCTTCAGTATTGCTTCTCACCTCTGAGGAATGAGATTGGAGCACTAGGCTCTGCTATTCACATCTACTCTACATCCCCTCATCTTTTCCTATGGTTCTTTTCCTCTGTATTCTCAGAGACCTACTATAACTTGTACTTTTTATACTCTATGTGTTCTTCAAATAATGCTGATCCTTTTCCTTAATAGTTTCATGTTGGATATTGTCTTTGACAAACAGTGTTCATTCTACTCACCTCTGGTCTCCTTGTATCACAAAATCTGGAAGCCTGAAAACTGAATTTCCCAAAATCCCTTTACAGCGGAACTCTGGATACTGTACAAGTTTTGCTGATGAGGTTCATTCACATGAGATTTGGAAGGTAGAAGCCACACTGCTTCCTTGAGTAGGGGTGGCATACATCAGCTTTGACAGATGAGAGTATTTGCAATGATAGATACAGATATTGATAAAGACATAGAAACATATTGTAGGAATTGGCTCATGTGATTATGGAAACCAGAGGACTCATGGTTTGTCATCTGCAAGCTGATGGACCAGGAAAGACAGTGGAGTAACTTAGTTTGAGTCCAAAGGCTCCAGGAGTGCTGAAGTCCTAGGACAGGAGAAGATGGATGTTCCAGCTACAACAGAGAAAGTGAATTCACCCTTCCTTTACCCTTTTGTTCTATTCAGGCCCTCAGCAGACTAGATGATGTCCCACATTGGTAAGGGCAAATTTATTTACCTAATCCACTAATTAAAATGCTAATCTCTTCTAGAAACACACTCATGGACATGCCTAGAAATAATGTTTAAGCAGCTATCTGGGCAATTCTTAGTCCAGTCACATTGACACATAAAATTAACAATCACAAATTCATGCCTTGTTAACTTGACACCCATACACATCTTCCTAAACTGGACTTAATCTTCAAAAACAAGGTTATTATTCTGCCTGATAGGATACAACCATCCCGCATATAATAAAAAATGTACTAACTGCTTCCCTAGGAGGGAAGGTAAAGTACTTGAGTGATGTCTACTCTTCTCCTGATAGCCCATAACTCAAATACTATAATGCGAAATTAATAATATTTAAATACTAATATAAAGCTGACACATCTCATGTTACATGATAAAAGAATTAGAAGGGAAAGAAAATGAAGATATTTGCTTTATATATGTGTGTATCTATCTATCTAGAGACCCACAAATATATTCATAAAAAAGAGGAAATATTCATGAAAATTACAGTCTTCGTTGCTATAACTAGTCATGTGGTCAAAGCTGGTGCCTGTAACTACCTTCTTCTGTCACTCATTCTTCTACCCACTGCATTTCCTTTACCTTCAGCAAGTACCTCAGCAGGTCATGAGTCTCTCTAATGGAGTGACCCAAATTTTCATTCCTGAAAAGTCTGGGCCAGTTGTAATTCTGTCTGGATTCGTCGTT
Source organism: Cebus imitator (assembly GCF_001604975.1). Classification (NCBI taxonomy): domain Eukaryota; kingdom Metazoa; phylum Chordata; class Mammalia; order Primates; family Cebidae; genus Cebus; species Cebus imitator. The sequence continues at coordinate 5,591,777 of NW_016107396.1, forward strand.
ATAGTTTTCCATTGACCATAATCACAGGACATGGTAATACGAAGAGACACCCAAGACAGGGGTCCTCAACTGGTCTGTGGCCTGTTAGGAGCCCCGACAACACAGCAGAAGGTGAGCGGTGGGTGAGTGAGCATTGTTACCTGAGCTTGCCTCCTGTCAGATCAGCAGTGGTGTTAGATTTTCATAGAGCACGAATCATATTGTGAAATGTGCATGAGAGGGATCTAGGCTGTGTGCTGCTTATAAGAATCTATCTAGTGCCTGATACTCTGGGGTGGAACAATTTCATTCTGAAACCATCTCCATATCCCATCCATGGAAAAATTGTCTTCCATAAAACCACACCTTGATGCTGAAAACATTGGGAACCACTGCCCTAAGGGATCTCTGGTATTTCAGACATACTCTTCCTTACCTCCATTGTACAGAAGTAGTCCAAGTTCCCTTTCATAATCCAGATCCATCACCCCAGCCAATACCATAACTCTCTTCTTTGCCTATTGACTCAGAGGCATGAGGAGGCCCAAGTGACCAGGTGGCAGTCTTCATTTACAGTTCAATGGATTATTGTGTTTCCTAATAGAAGTATTTCTCCCTTGGGAACTAAAACTTCTAGGCCAACAGAGCATAAAGTCATGAAAACAGGAAGCAGAAATGTTGCTAGTGGGTCACTAGGGGTAAGAGTGAGTGAGTGGTCTCATTCCCATTTTCACACCTTGATTCCTGTATCTGTGAATCTCAGCTGTCAGAGAAACAGCATCATGTATTAGATGCTGACTCAACATGTACAGCCTTCCGGAGAACGTAGCTCCACCGTGCAAGGTATTATCACCTAGCTGACACTGTAAGTCTGTCTTCAAAAGGTCACTCTATCACTATATCAAGGCAGCCACTTCATGACGGTGGGAAACATGGTAAGATCAGTGAATTCCACGGGCATGGGCTTATTGCTGTCTCTTTTGCTGTGAAGTGAGTTCCTTGATTGGAAGCAATGCTGTATGGAATACTATGAGAGTGTATAATTCATTCCATAAATTCATGGATTATATTTTTGGCAGAAGCATTTCGTGTAGGGAAAGCAAATACATACACAAAATAAGTATCTATTTCAGTAAGGACAAAAGGCTGCCCTTTCTATGATTAAAGTGGTCAAATGTAATAAGCCTGCCACAAGGTAGCTGGCTGATTACTTTGGGGAATGGTGCCATATCAGGGGCTCAGTTTTGGTCTCTGCTACTGGCCTATTGGGCACTAATCAGTGGCTACACCCAGGTTGGCCTTGCTGAGTAGGAGTCCATGTTGCTGAGCCCAAGCATAACTTCCATCCTGCCCCCAGGGCCACTCTGCTCATGAGTCCATTGGGCAATGAATGACAGGAGTGCCTGGGGAAGGAAGCTTGCTGGTATCCATGGAATGAGTGATCCCAGCCACTTGATTATTAAAATATTCCTCTTTTGATATCATCCTTTGGTGAGTATTCTCAAGGACACAAATGTCTTTATGATTTTTGCCCATTTAAAAGAGGTTTATCCACATACCTCTTCTCCAAATGTATTTACCAGTTTTCTAGTTATGTTCACTTCAAGTCCCTGATGCTCTTACTAAATCATTAGCTGCAGCCTATGAGTCACTGTATAATCACACATAATCCTTTTCCCTTCCAATAAAAGTGCATAACCAGGTGCACTACCTGAAATTCTTCCCACTGTGACGATTGATCTTTACCATTGCCCTTCAGGGATGTCCCAGGAAGTAGCTGTAGTGCTATAGTTGTCCAGTTTTGAGTGGTGCCTGCTTATTATGCAGAACCATTTATAAGCCAGGCCTGAGTCTTCTCTTCCTTTATCAACTCATTGTAGGAAATTCCTCATGAGGCCACAGGTGCAGGGTGGGAGAGAGAAGGCAGTGTAGCAGGAGTAGGAACCATGGGCATGTGAGCCACTTCTTCATGTAACTTACTTGTGCTTTCAGGGCCTATTCAGGCTCCATCACAAATATGCCATTTCCATTTGATATAGGGTGTTGCTGCTGTACATGCTCAACTTTATGTCTTGGTGGGTCAGATAATACCCAGCTCTTGATGGGCAGCTCATGTCAGATGGTAACTCGGTGTCTCATGGTCAAGAGTTCAGTTACTACCAAGTTTCATTATCAGGCCAAGAACTGTCTCTAAAAATTAGTTATTTGAGGATGATGGTAGGACCTTGCTAAAAAATTATAAAGGCCTGTGCTGCAGATCACCTGTAAGATCCTGCCAAAGGCTCCAAACTGCATACTTGTCTGCTGCTAACACTTCAAATACCACTGGATCTGCTGGACTGTATGGCCCAAGTGGCAGAGCAACATGCACAGCAGATTGGACACATTGCAGAACTTTCCTCTTTTTCTGACCACCAATCAAAGATAAAAGCTTTTCAGATAACTCAGCAAATGGGTTGAAGTCACACACCCAATTGAAAAACACAAGTCCTTCAAAATCCTAACAGGCTCAGTAGATGTTATGCCTCATTTTTGGTTGTAGAGATCGGATGCCACAGCTTATCTTTTACCTTGGAAAGAATATCTCAACATATTCCACATGACTCGGACCTGAGAAATTTCACTGAGGTAGAAGGATTTATTTCCCACTCTCTGAGATGCAAATGTCTTTTTTTTTTTTAATTGCATTTTAGGTTTTGGAGTACATGTGAAGAACATGCAAGATTGTTGCATAGGTACACGCATGGCAGTGTGATTTGCTGCCTTCCTCCCCTTCACCTATATCTGGCATTTCTCCCCGTGCTATCTCTCCCCACCTCCCCACCCCCTGTCCCTCCCCCATTTCCCCCCAACAGACCCCAGTGTGTAGTGCTCCCCTCCCTGTGTCCATGTGTTCTCATTGTTCAACACCCGCCTATGAGTGAGAACATGCAGTGTTCGATTTTCTGCTCTTGTGTCAGTTTGCTGAGAATGATGGTTTCCAGGTTCATCCATGTCCCTGCAAAGGACACGAACTCATCATTTTTGATGGCTGCATAATATTCCATGGTGTATATGTGCCACATTTTCCCTATCCAGTCTATCATCGATGGGCATTTGGGTTGGTTCCAGGTCTTTGCTATTGTAAACAGTGCTGCAATGAACATTCGTGTACACATGTCCTTATAGTAGAACGATTTGTAATCCTTTGGATATATACCCAGTAATGGGATTGCTGGGTCAAATGGAATTTCTATTTCTAGGTCCTTGAGGAATCGCCACACTGTCTTCCACAATGGTTGAACTAATTTACACTCCCAAAAACAGTGTAAAAATGTTCCTATTTCTCCACATCCTCCCCAGCATCTGTTGTCTCCAGATTTTTTAATGATCGCCATTCTAACTGGCGTGAGATGGTATCTCAATGTAGTTTTGATTTGCATTTCTCTGATGACCAGTGATGATGAGCATTTTTTCATATGTTTGTTGGCCTCATGTATGTCTTCTTTTGTAAAGTGTCTGTTCATATCCTTCGCCTGCTTTTGTTGGGCTCATTTGTTTTTTCTTGTAGATCTGTTTTAGTTTTTTGTAAATTTTGGATATCAGCCCTTGTCAGATGAGTAGACTGCAAAAATTTTTCCCATTCTGTTGGTTGCCAATTCACTCTAATGACTGTGGCATGCAAATGTCTTACCAGTTAGTGTAGAGAAGCTGCTACATCTAGCTCATTAGGTCTAATCAACATAATTTCATCAATGTAATGGACCAGTGTTATAGCTTATGGAAGGGAAAGGTGATCAAGAGCCTTGCAAACTAAATCATGCCATAGAGCTAGAGGGCTGTGCAGATCCCTGAAGTAGGATAGTAAAGTGTTTTTTGCCTTTCCAGCTGAAAGCAAATTGCTCCCAGTTGGTCTTATGTACAAAGATGGAAAAAAACACATTTGCCAAATCAATAGCTACGTATTAGGTAGCAGGCTATGTGTTAATTTACTCAAGCAATAAATCCATATCTGGTACAGCAGTTGCATTTGGAGTCATCATTTGGTTAAGCTTATGATAATCCACTGTCATTCTCCAAGATCCATCTGTCTTTTGTACAGGGACAAAGAGGAGAATTGGATGGGGATGTGTTAGGAATCAACACCCTTTATTTTTCAAGTCCTTGGTGATATTAGTAACCACTGCAATCCCTCCAGGAGTGCAGTACTGCATTGGATTCATTGTTTTCCTAGGTATAGATCATTCCAATGATTTCCTCTTGGCCTTTTCCGCAATAGTAGCCATCACCTCACAGATCACGGAATGAATTTTGGGATTTGGCTAACTGCTAAGTAGATCTATTCCAATTATGTGTTTGGTAGCTGGGGAAATGATCACAGGATGGGCTCAGGGTCCTACTTAGGGACCACTCAGGGACCCACTTAGGGACCATTCAGGGACCCACTTTAGTTTAAGATGGACCTAAGCTAAAACTCTATTAATCATCTGATCTTTATAACACCTTATTCTGACAGGAGAGCCATTGTGATGTTTTGAATCTCCTAAAATCAGTAAAAGTTTAGAGCCAGTGCCCAAAAGTCCCCGAAGATTCGGATTATTTCCTTTTTTTCAATGCATAGTTACCTGGTAAAAGGCCACGGGTCTCTTTGGGGAAGACTGGGAGAAAGATTAACAAGATAAATTTTTTGTAGTGTACAAGTGTCCTTTCTTGAATGGACCTATCCTCTCCTTTATTCAAGAGATTCTAGGTCTGCAACCTGGCTCAAATCTGGGAATTTAGAAATTTAGGTCAGTGACTCTATGTCTTTATGATTCAAGTTAGACTTTTATTCATTTGACGCAGAATTTTTCTGCTTATACAGACCAAGTAAAAATTTAGTAGGCTTCCTATCTGTTTCACTTCTAGGAACATCATGATCAACTAACCAGTGCTATAGGTCTGCGCGTCAGTCTTCTGATTGCTGCTGTGACTCTACTGTGCACTAGAGTCACTATGGTCACCTTGTCTTTGGTGGTTGAGTGCTGCCATGTGGGCACTCCAGGATCTAATTACTCTGGTTGCATTTAGAGTTTCCAGTTGAGTGGCTGGATGTGGTTCCCACTCTCCAAAGTTTGGCCAACAGGTAAGCACAATCACTATCACCAAGCTCTCCAGGGACACTTGGGCTCCCCTCACAAATGTATTTCACAAAATATTGGGGAAAGGTCTATTGTCTGAAACCCTGGGTGTGGGTGAGGAGGTCTTAAATGACAACTGCACTCTAACATTCTAATTTCCTGAAGACTTTGAATTCCTTCCTCTGTAAAACTCTGTAGATATATTAAAACCACTGACTGAATTGCACACTTTAAATAGGCAAACATTATGGTATATAAATTGCATATCAATAAAGCTATTTTCTTTAAAAAAACCTTTATAGCTTTGCAAGAAAGAGCCACAGATTTGCTTCTTCCTAGCAAGGGCCTGGTACTCCTTCCTGATCCATCCAGGTATTCACCACTCCTTTGACAGAGACCTCTTTCTCCCAGGTAAACAGCAGAATTCCCAGGCTATTGGTAAATCTCAAAAATCATAATTTGCCAGAGAGTTGATGAAAGATGATACTTTGTGAATGAGAGGTAATTTAGTCGGGTCAATATAAGATAAGCAAAAGTGCAAGATATAATAAAGTCAGTGTATGCAGGTTTAAAAGCCTTTGTATAGATGTGTGGGTGAGGAAGAAATAAATCACCATGGATGTCTCATAAAAGAAGAGTAGCTTCCAGGCTTTCTAGCCAGTGATCCAGCACCTGGGCCTCTGATACTATAGGAAATAGAATAGATACTTGATCTTTCCCTTCATCTGCCCACCCAGGTGTATTTGCCAATTTTCATGCTGCTGTAAAAAAAACTGCTCAAGACTGGTAATTTTTAAAGGAAAGAAGCTTAATTAACTCTCAGTTCCACATGGTTGAGGAGGCCTCAGGAAGCTTACAATCATGGCAGAAGGGGAAGCAAAGATATCCTTCTTCACATAATGGCAGGAAGGAGAAGTATCAAACATAAAGGGGAAATATGCTTATGAAACCATCAGATCTCATGAGAAATCACTCATTATCACAAGAACAGCATGAGGGTTACTGCCCCCATGATTCAAGTATCTCTTACTGGATCTTTCTTGTGACATGTGGGGATTATAGGAACTACAATTCAAGATGAGATTTTGGTGGGGACACAGTTAAACCATATCATTCCACCCATAGTCCCTCCCAAATCTCATGCCCTCACATTTCAAAACACAATTACACCCTTCCAATAGTCCCCTAAAGTCTTAACTCATTCCAGCATGAACTCAAAAGTCCAAGTCCAAAGTCTCATCTGAGACAAGGCAAGTCCCTTTTACCTATGAACCTGTAAAATCAAAGTCAAGTTATTTACTTCTTAGATACAATGGGGGTACAGGCATTGGGTAAATATACTTATTCAAATGGGAGAAATTGGCTGAAAGAAAGGGGCTACAGGCCCCATGCAAGTTCAAAATCCAATAGGGCAGTCATTAAACTTTAAATTTCCAAAATTATCTCCTTTGACTCACATCTAGGGCACGCTGATGCAAGAGGTGGGCTCCCACAGTTTTGAGCAACTCTGGCCATGTGGCTTTGCAAGGTATGGTCTCTCATTGCTGCTTTAATGAGCTGGCATTGAGTGTATGTAGCTTTTCCAGGCACATGGTGTAAGCTGTTGGTGGATTTACCGTTCTGGAGTCTGGAGGATTGTGGCCATTTTCTCACAGCTCCACTAGGCAGTGCCCCCATGGGGACTCTATGTGGGGGCTCCAACCTCACATTTCCCTTCCACACTGCCCTAGCAGGGCTTCTCCATGAGGGCTCTGCCCCTGCAGCAAACTTCTGCCTGGACATCCAGGCATTTCCAAACATCCCCTGAAATCTAGGCAGAAGTTCCCAAGACTTAATTCTTGACTTCTGCACACCTGTATGCCCACCACCATGTGGATGCTGCTGAGGTTGGGGCTTACATCCTCTGAAGCAATGGGCTGATATCCTTGGCCCCTTTTAGCCATAGCTGGAGCAGAAGCAGCTGGGATGCAGGGCACCATGTCCTGAGGCTGCACAGAGAAGGGGGTCCCTGGGCCTGGCCTATGAAACCATTTTCCCTCCTAGACCTCCAGGTCTGTGATGGGAGAAACTGCTGGGAAGTTCTCTGGCATGTCTTGGAGACATATTCCCCATTGTTTTGGTGATTAATATTTGGCTCCTCATTACTTATGAAAATTTCTGAAGCTGTCTTGAATGTCACCCCAGAAAATGGGATTTTCTTTTTTATCACATTGTTAGCTGGCAATTTTTCCAAACTTTTATGCTCTTCTTGTCTTGAACACTTTGTCTCTTAGAATTTTTTTTTCTCTACTTACCCTAAATCATTTTTCTGAAGTTCAAAATTTCACAGATCTCTAGGTCAGGAACAAAATGCTGCCAGTGTCTTTGCATAACAAGAATGACCTTTACTTCAATTTCCAAAAAATTCCCCATCTCTGTCTGAGACCACCTCAGTCTGGACTTCATTATCCATATCACTATCAGCATTTTGGTCAAAGCCATTCAACAAGTCTCTAGGAAGTTTCAAACTTTCCCACATTTTCCTGTCTTCTTCTGAGCCCTCCAACCTGTTCCAACCTTTGCCTGTTACCCAGTTCCAAAGTTGCTTCCACAGTTTTGGGAATCGTAGCAGTGCTCCACTCCCAGTACCAATTTACTGCATTAGTCTGTTCTAATGCTGCTATAAAGAACCACCTGAGACTGGGTACTTTATAAAGAAAAAAAAGCCAGTTCCACATGGCTGAGAAGGCCCCAGGAAACTAATAATCACAATGGAAGGGGAAGCAAACACATCCTTCTTCACATTCTGGCAGAGGGGAAAAGTTCCGAGCAAAAGAGAGAACAGCCGCTTATAAAATCATCAGCTCTCATGAGAAATCACTCGCTATCAGAGAACAGCACGAAGGTAACAACCCCCATGATTCAATTACCCCTTTGCTTGGTCCCTACCATGACATGTGTGGATTATGGGACCTACAATTCAAGATGATATTTGGGTGGAGATACAGCCAAACCATGTCATCAGATTGCTGTGTTTCTGAGGTCTAAGCTATAGTCAGCTAATGGGTATCCATGTTGCAGCAGTTATAGATTATAATTTTCAAAAGTTAAAGAGATTGATCAGTAAGTTTAAGTTAGAATGCTTTTGAAATCTTGCAGGCTTAAAGAATTTTCAGATATGTTGTTAGGGTGGCAAATGCAAGAGAATGAGGAGCAGGTAGATAATCACTTCCTCAACCTATGACTCAGCTAATTTTATTTTCAATTTCTTCCACATAAACTTAATTTTCTTTTCCATGACCTTTTCTGAAACTGATCGTATTTCACAAGTTCCTTCACATAAGAAAAATCAGTATTCATTCTTTTGCCAAAACATCCATCCTGCTTGTTTCTAAGCACTCCTTTCTCTGATTAAGAGATCCCCCCTCCTCCTACAGAGGAACAACTCACATATCTGCCTTTTGACTTTGGCTGTTCTCACTTTAGGATAAGTAGCTCTAGATCTCCATTCTCAGACCTCCCCATTCTCATCAGCAGTCTCTATTTATCTTCAGGATCTTTAAATTCAGACAAGTACAAGATTTTGAATAATGTCTTCCAGAGTACTTTATTTAAACCTATGCATTAAAACCTCTGCATTAAAAAAATACCTCTATTGGTTGTCTTCTACCTTACTCTGCTAGAGTTAGGCAAAACATTCTGTAAAATGTTTAAAGACACTTTGTGTTTAGCCAGAATATGGTGTGATATTCAACTTAAAAAAATCTGGGCAGTGATTTCAAAATGGATAGGAACTTCTATTTAAATAAGAAATGAAGACTTGGCTTTTCCATGAATCTTTGTTGCTGTTGTAGGCTGTTACTAAATATACATTAAAATTTTTATGATACCAATAGACACTCTTCCTGATTTGGGGGACATCTTAGATCATATGAAATCATGGCATTGAAGGGCTGGGGCTAAGACATGCTGCTGTCAGGCCAGGTTCTGCTACTCCAGGATCCCACCTGACAAGGTGCCAGCTGCTTTTTCAGGGCCCTGACCTTCCTATAAGGCAGCAGCAGAATCACCAGGCAATAGCTCAAAAATAAAGCAAAGTTAAACATAATTGTGTCATCCCAGGTTGGTGCTGTCCCCGTATAAAAGCCACACTGATGAATAAAATATAGGGTGCAATTATCCATAGCAAGTGCCCAGAACAGTCTTATAGCCTGATCTTATTTATATCTGTAGTATTAAACTTAATTTAAAAATCACTAAATAATTTATGTTTAGTAAGAAGTAAAATGACTTAAAATGACTTTGGTAACTTTTGTTTTTGTTTAGAGCCCTAAGATAGAAGAGTATCTTGATGGATGCAAACCAACAGCAATAAACATTTGATCACCTCCAAGGTTAGATATTTGCGTGAGAACCTTGGTAAAGGTTATAATCAGTACGGACTCCAACTTCTATCTCTAGTCACATCCCTGACAGGCCAAGTTCGCTCAATGAAATTCCCAGAGTCAACTTTTCTGTTTTTAGAAATATAACTAATGAGCTCTCTGTAGTGTTAAGCATCATTTTTTAATGATTTTCTGTAGTAATAATTCTCTGTGATTAGCTAGCAGGATGACATTCACGAGAACTGTTCTTTGTAAATTGGTTTCTGATAACAGGGAGGACAGGCCAGTTCATGAAGCACAGGTAAGAGAACAATAAGGTGGTGGGCCATGAGAGAGTAAAAGATTGAGCATGATCAGGAGAATGAGAGGGGTTTCCTTTATCACTCTAGGCTAATGAGGTCAATGTGTCTCTTTGAAGAGTCCTTATATCACATGATGGTTATGGTCTTTGTTACTTGCAATAGTAACAGTACTAGTAACACTCTGCATATTGTTAGAATTTCAGATATTTTAAAATTTCCTTTTGAATATATTTTGATGTTATTTCCTGTTCAGAAGCTTTGTTTAGTAAATGTTGCATTTGTTATATGTGAATTTTTGGTGCCAGAAAAGAAGTAGCTCTTGAATATAAATTTAATTTTCTCAGCAAGGTAACTTTACTTTTTGCAGAGAGGGTGCTCCTGTTAGCCATCTTGCCATGAGAGGACACTGAACAAAGAAGGCAGGGCCATTTATATCTAATGCATCTGCCTTACTGCTGTGTCCTGATTCCATTAGCTGGAACTGGACTTCACACTCTAGGCTGCACCCAGTTGGCTAAAAACTTGCAACCTGCTAATCATTAGGTGTCACTGAATTTCTTTTGCCATTATTAAAAAATCTCAAATTTCTTAATCTGCAAAATGAAACTTAAAAAAAAAACTTTTCTAAAGTGATAAAGGCAGAGGAGAACAAAGGAAATGAGGAAGTTACTTGAGGAATGCTTGGAGAAGCAATAACATTTCCAAATAAGGAAGGGGAATAAGCTATGACCTAAGACTTGCCTGGGCTTGTCCAGCCATGTCAGGGCAAATATCTAGGTTAAAGTATAAAAACTAAGAACACGGGATACACTTATTTCTTTATTATGACTAACAGCTTCTTTAAAAGTATTAGCAGAAGCTTTAAATTAACCTTTGAAAAAACTATTATTTATTCATAATGAACTGAGGAAAGCTTGAAAGACGAACCTTTTATTTATTCTTATTTCCTACACATTGAACTTTCTCCTTCTGCCAATGATTTAATATAAAATTTTAATAAATTTAGCAGGTCTCCATATGTTAAGACCCAGTGCCTAATTTGGAATGTTGATGTGAGGATTAGAGACACATTTTTCTGTAACAGAACTCTTTCATTTTCCACATAATAAAAGGGCAAACAAACAGGAAGAAGTGATTCTGTTTCGGGATACTGATTCTCCCCAATAATGGAAGTTAGTTGAAGAGGGATTTTAATGTAGCTCACATTTAGGAAGCATATAGTTTTGTTATTACTTAATAAGATGCAAAAGTTATGTTTTCTGGAAGATACGGATCTTTTGTGAAGAATTACTGAGTTCTGGTGGCAGGAGATGAAGCATCTTCTTTTTAAGACAAGAGGAATAGATTAAAAAAATATGCAAAGGAAAACAATAAATACAAAAATATGCAGCAAACCAAAGAAGAAACCCATCCTGGTGTCTTCCCTGTCTCTTTTATTCTCAGAGCTCTAGTTTCCCTCTCCAATTACTGACAGAAGAAACAGATGGGAGATTAAAATGCTATGATTCATCTCAGGTGCCGTAATGATGTGTAACATACAACACGAGGAAGGGGGTATGATGACTACTGGTGAAGGACCGGAGCCCAGAAAGAAAAGGAGATGAGAGCATGAATGAACCAAGGCACTGGTTTGGTTGGAGTTCAAGTGGGAGGCCACGTGGGTAGGCATGGAGAGAGCCCCCTTGAGAAGTGCCCAGCTGAGGGAGGCTCATAAAAGGATCACGCTGAAGGTCTGGGTGATGAGGCCACAGACTCAAGAACAGCCATAGTAGGGCGGAGGGCTGAGTTTGACCAGAAACAGAGCATTATCAGTCCTCAGACTCTCTCAATAGCTTGAATTCGTGCTTGGTCATTGGTAACATGGAGTAAAGAAATGACTAAAGTTTCTTTAGCGATGTGTTTCTGCCTATCCTCTTTCAGAACTCTTGAGACACCTTTGCTGTGAATAATGAAGAAGCAAAAGGAGTTACCAATGAAGGCAAACTAAACACACAAGAACAGAGAGCCTAACTACCTCCTCCAGAAGTAAGTCACAGCTACATATGTGTGTCTAAGGTAGGTCCAAAGGTATGAGTCTAGAAATGTTATGTATAAAATGCCTAACTGAATGTCAAAAAAAGGCGCTTAATAATTGGTAGCAATTATTATTTCCCATTAAGTGAGAGGGCTAGGATGACGACCACAGAGTATAACTTGGTGAGTTGGTGTAGATCAATTGGCTAGCAAAGGTAGTTTGAATTTCCATGAACTAGTCCCCTTAACTGTGTACATACATATACATCAAAACCAAAACCACAGCTATGTGATTTAATAATATCACACATTTAGACATGATACAAGGCACTTTTGCCCACATTATCTTTCTGAGATTAACGTTAGACCTGGTATAACTATCCTAAATTTACTGTTAGAGAATTTGTTTGAAAAGTCATGCAACTTTTCTAAAGAATTTTTTTTCTGATTTTAAAAACACCAATCATTGAATTAATCAATCAACTATACATGAAAGATATGAGAAAAAAAAAAGGCAGTGCATTAATTGTATACCCAAGACTTGGCTCTGTGTGTCTCACAAAACAAGTATAAAGTATCTAATTTGTGATAAATGTGTGACTCATTAAAAGAAAAGAAAATCTAATAGATGTGTATTTGGTAACAGCTTTTAGAAAAACTTTTGAACATTTATAGCGTTCAGAAAAGAACAGTGATCAGTGTGCTAAATTGAATTACTTGGATAAATTATGGAGAAAAAGTTCTGATTTTTGTGTGAAGTTTGCGTTCTGGATTGAGGTCCAGTTCTCTTTGAAGTATCTGAAATCAAACATATATTCCCAAACCCTGAGGACTGATTTCCTTCTGAAGACCACCCTCTCTTCTATTTGAGGAACTCATATTCCTTCTTGTAATATTACTTTGATCCTATATCAAGCAACCTTGGCCTTGTTAAGATAAGCAAGTTGCCTTAAGCACTTTGCAAAACTTTCGTACGTTCACTGTCAATGGACGGTGACCCTACACTACTTGATCCCCTGTAAAACCCCAGACTGGAGATATAAGGGTTGAAATAGCAGCAAGGTACCTCAGAGCTAAGTACTTTACATAAAGCTCATTTAATCCTCACAGCATTCCTATGGAACAAGTACTATTATTAATCCCAGTTTACGGATAAAAACTGAGGCAGAGAGAGTTAAATAATCAAAGTTGACCTACTAGATAACAGAATTGGGCTAGAAACCAAGCTGTCCTGGCTTTGCCTGCTTATAACACCAGGGTGGTAACGGTGGAAATTTGGGTTCATTCTCACAGAGAAGAGGTTATTAAGGCTCAGCTGGACAGATAGCATAGCATGGGAATGGTGAGTAAGCAGGAAATTTAAGAGTCGGTTTTTAGAAAATTATGACAAAGCCTGGGAGACTGGCAACTTACATGATCTGAGAAAAGTGAGGAGGCCAGTGTTCCTTGTTTAGAAACAGGAGGAATAATGGGACCACTGGTGGAAATGGAGTGCAAATGTCTTATAAGAAAGGAAAAAAATGATGCCAACTTGACCCTCAAGTATATTTTGAATATATTCTATTTCTCTTTTCATTAGAAGAAATTTAATTTGAGAGATGAATAGAGAAAGGAGGGGGAAAGGAGAATTTTCAAAGAATAAGGTTAAAGTCATCACAGTTGACAGCAATCTAAAAGTCAAAGAGTATGCCAGAATAGCAGGTATTTGAGATCCACTGTTAAAAACAATTTTATTTTAAACACATGTGCTTCCTTAATGATACTGGTAACTTGGTGGTTGTGCAGCTCGCCTTCAGCAGGAAGTGCTGATTTGCTTAATTCTATTAAGCCTGTAAGAAAGGTAAATCTGTCTCCTGAACTTAAAGGGCCTCTGCTCTAAAGTGAGTTTGACATTGGCCAATAATCACCCTGACATTCCTGTGGCTTTGGCTGCTCTTGAAGCTGCTGAATGGCACCAAGAGAAGAGGCTGAGTGAGAAAGGCTGCTTATAGCAATGGCCCACCCTGTTGGTGCTGGGAGGGGGTACTATACTCAAAGTGGCATAAACAGAGATGTTGCAGATTGTGCTCCGCTATGCTGGCTGCCTTTGGGATGGTTGTTGAGAAAGTTCTTGAAGCCACTGGTGTTAGAGGGGACAGTGCACTTTTTGAAGCAAAGGAGTTAATAGTGAGAATGGTCTTTGAAAACTGTATGCTTTGTAAAGGTAAACTCTGCAAACTGGGCCTACTGAAAGAAATAGGGATTCTCTTTTCATTGCCATTTTTTTATCAAAATACCATAAAGCCTGGCCCTTAGTAAATGGTACTTAAATATCTGATACCACTAGAAGCTTTCTTCTGTGAAGGGTGATCACCATCCCAGTTTCGATGGGACAGTCTTAGTTTACATTATGGTCCTTGCATCCTATTCAGCTGGTACATATCCAAATCTATTAATTTTTATTCATGTATTATTATTAATAGTTGTACAAAAATAAGTCAGAATACGTTTGGTAGACCTCCACTTTATTTCTAGTTCTTGTTATTTTCTTACTGGCAGTAGGTATAAGACATATATACACGGAAAAATAATCAGCAGTAACCTATCTCTCTCCCTTTAAGTTTTTTGAAGACCTTTCCAGATTCAAGAAGAATGAGCAAGGCACTCAGGTATGAGTAACAAATTCCTTTTTTCTTGGCAATGGTGGAAGAAAAATTAGTTGCTGCTCCCCTTAGTATAACAGCCAGTTTTGTTGCAACCAGTGGGGCCTGCAAGATACACAAAACCAACCAGGATCCTAGAAGAGTCACTGGGAAACGTAGAATATAATAGCTATATAAATATCATCACGTATTTGTGAAAGATAGAGACGGAGCAGTCCAGTCTTAAAATGTATAGCAAAGTGATTTGAATGCTGTTGTTACAGTGATGTTGTCATCTACCAGTTTTAAGTGTATAGTGATTTATCTATCACATTATTTGGCAATACTTTCTGAATTTTGCAATACATGCAACACTGACCTAAAGAAATGAAAGTGCATGTTTAATTAAAAAATTAAAGTAGGGTTTTCCTACATCATAAAAGCCACATGATTTCACAGACCAGATGACAACTAGCAGACAAAAAATCTTCTGGGAAGTCAGTAACATCAGCCTTCAAAGTTGTTATTTTGGGAAGACTATGCCCAGAAGGACAATTTGACGCGTGCAACCACAGAGGGCGTGTCTGTATGTCACTCTTTAAAGCATGAGTTTTTATTCCTATTGGTTGGCTGTTGGTTTAAGTTAATATTGCTCATATTCACCTCCACGTTTTTGTGTATGCATAAAGCAGGAAGCAATAGCAGAAAACGTGGCTCTGTTAGTAACAGAAGTTCTCAAGCTCAAAGGATGTCTGTTTTGTATCAGCAGATGCTTCAAATGGAAAATCATTAATTCCAATAATGCGTTTTTTTTTTTTTTTTTCCCATGTGGCTTTGGTAATCAAAATAGAACTTTTGGAATTCATTCTCAAAGGTGAAATATCTTGAGACCATCGTGAATATTAAAAGTGCAACCCTGAAATTAAAGTATCTGTTTTTGTGGTGATAATACAGGTATAAATTAGATATAAATTTGATGGAGCACATCATCCTGGTAACAATAATGTTCTTACTAAACTAAGCAATCTATGGAGGAGAAATGTATTTGGAGTTGGATGTAGTATACTCATAATTTATAATTTTATCCAAACAGCTGTAATATTCTTCAAAAAAAGAGCCCGTGTTGCCAAGTCAATCCTAAGCAAAAAGAACAATCCTAAGGTAGAAGCATCATGCTACCTGACTTCAAACTATACTAAGGCTACAGTAACCAAAACAGCTTGGTACTGGTACGAAAACAGAGACATAGACCAATGGAACAGAACAGAGGCCTCAGAAATAACACCACAAATCTACAACCACCTGATCTTTGAAAAACCTGACAAAAACAAGAAATGGAGAAAGGATTCCCTATTTAATAAATAGTGTTGGGTACATGGCTATGCAAAGTATACTATTTTAATTTTTGAATATCCTACATTATCTTTTATTCTATAAATATTTATAGGTGTTACTATGAGGTGTTAGTGTACAGATGTGCTAGTTTATAAATTAATAAAATGCACAAAACAATGCCCTACGAATTAAGAGGCTTACTATAAATTCAGTTTTATTATGTCTTCATTCTGATTTCTAATATTGTTATATTCTAATAGAATATTGTGTTGGTTTTAATTTCTTCATTAGAACTTGAAAGAAATTTTGTATATTTCAGTTTATTTGCTTTCTTCTAAGAATTACTTCTTAGGCTTACTTATTAATTATATTTGTATTTCATTTTTACTGTGTCCCAAGTAATTGATTTTGGTATTTATGTTTACTAATTATATCCTAGAACAGAAGAAAACAACACAATCTCATAAGTTCATGCAATTATTTTTTTATATAGCTTTGGTCCCATGCTATGTATGTGGATATTAGTATTCTCAGGTTTATTGAATTTAAAGTGAATTTATGTATTTCCTTTTATTGCCCTCGTTGTATACAAAATTTTTAATTATATATCCAGATAATAGGATGTTTATATTTACAATTTTGCTACTAAATTTAGATATGTCAGTATCATAGTCAAATGTTACCTAAAATCTTGTATTATTTGGAATTTGTTGAGAATTTTCAGCATGTTTTATGAGTGTATATAAATATGATGCTTGTGGAATACAACATTTTACTTCGTAATGTATCAGCATAATAATAATCAAATCCTTTATATCATTAATTTTTTAATCATATTTGACCTGAACTCATACAGCAATAGTAATTAATAGTACCAAAGCTTTTCTTAGTCAATTTATTCTTGCATAAATCACTATTTTGCCTTAATTGTGAATTGCGTCTATGATCAAAATAGTATGATACCTTCTTACCCCTTTAATTTGTTTTACCATTAATTGTATTTGTTTGATTTTAATGTAACCATTTCTAACATCTATTTATATTTATCTATTAAGCCATTTATATAAAGTATGAAAACAGTCAACCTTTTGTACCATTTTGGTTTCCAGATACCTTTTGTAAGCAGCATATAGTTAAATTTGCTTGTTGGACAAATTGCCTTTCCTTTTAACAAAGGAAGTCAAATTACTCATATTCATTGCTATTGCAGAAGATTGTTTTTTCTGCCTTCTTAATAGAGTGCTTTTGTTTTGTATTGTAAACATTTATACTGTTTTCCTTGTGGTCTGTCATTTACTACGTGATTGACATTTCCTTTGTTTTTATGTTCCAGTGGGTATTTAAAATTCTATGACTGTTATCTTTAAATTTTTGAAGTCAAATTTAACACAATAAAAAAAAAAAACTTACCATAGGAAAAGACATGACTTTTTAACTTTATAAGATATAAATTTTTTACTATTTTCTCCTCATATATAATTATAAATTTTTGTAAATTTAATCAAAAATTATAAATTTTCACAAATATTATAAAATGCTTTTTAAATGATACTTGCACTTATTTTAAATCATAGTTATAGTACTTACACAGTCTTACTTCCTTTATTGAAATGCCTCCAGTATTTACTGCTACTTTTTTTAATGCTATGAGTGTTTTGCTTTTAAGTGTATCCAGAATACATTCTTAAGAAATTTTTCCAGGACATCAGCAAGATGATGAAAAGGGAGTTTTCTACTATCATTCCCCAACAGAAGCATCAATTTTTCAACTACCCATGGACAAGAGTATCTTTGGAGGAATTCAGGAGTTTGGCAAAGAAGTTTCAGTACCTTCTTAGAGCAAAAACCCTGAGTATGCATACAGAGAAGAGAATAAGAAGAATGGTTGGACTTTACCCTCACCTTTTTTCCCCCAAGGCATCACAGCTCAGTGTCAAGAGAGACTTCATTAGCCCATTTCTTCCATAAAGGAAAGTGAGAGTATACTAAATAAACTGTCATTTCCCTGGCTGTGTGAGATGCTGCCCAAGAGCCCCACTTCTTTCTTATCTTACCCAAATAACTGAGGTGATCAGCACAGGTGAGAGATTGGGTGAGGGTAGAACCAGAAAAGAGAAGCTGTAGACTCTCATAATTGCTCCAGTGGACTCCATCAGGAAGTTTGTCCATGAGGCACTCAAGATGTCTCACCTGTCGACACCCCCAATAGCCCAAGGCCACTGCAAATGCATTTCATGATTCCCCCACCCCATGGATAAAAGAAAGAAAGAAGGCACACAGGCTTGAGTATTTCAAAGCACTGCTCTAATATATAATAGATAAATAGGTAAGAGTCCATTGACAGATAAATAGATTAAGAAAATGTGGTGTGTATACAAACAGAATTCTATTGTACATTTATAAAATGGCATATTATTCAGCCAAAAAAGGAAAGAAATCCTATCATTTATGAGAACATGAATGAACATGGACAATTCTATACTCTACTATATTGTACTATACAATCAGAGAAATAAGCCAGACATTGAAAGACGAATACTGAATGATTTCACTTATATGTGGAATCTAAAAATATCAAGCAGAAGCAGAGAGGAGAAGAGTCAAACTCAGATGCAGGGGTGAAGGTGTGGGGAAAATGGAAGATGCTGGTCAAAGGGTACAAACTTTCAGTTATAGGATTAATAAGTTCTGAAGGCCTGATATACAGTATGGTGACTATAGCTAATAATAACATATTGCATACTTGAAATTTGCTAAGAGAGTACATCTAAAGAATTCTTATCACACACATAGACACATACAATAGATAACTCTGTGAGACGATGGATATGTTAATTAGCTTGATTGTGGTAATCATTTTCCAATGTATACATGCACAGTAGTTCACCTTTATGCACAGTTTTGCTTTCTGTGGTTTCAGATACCTGCAAAACAGTACCATAAGATATTTTGAGAGAGAGAGAGAGACAACAGGTTCACATATCTTTTATTACAGTATGTTGTTTTAATTAGTCTACTATATTATTAGTTATTGTTGTTAATCTCTTACTGTACCTAATTTATGAATTAAATTTTATCATATGTATGTATGCATATGAAAAGATAATATATTTAGGGTTTGGTACTATCTGTGGCTTCAGGCATCTACTCAGAGCCTTAGAATGTATGCCCTACAGATACGGTTGTATCAAATCATCACATTCTATACCTCTAAATAGATATATTCTCCATTTGTGAATTACATTCTGATAATCTTGAAAAACAATAACAAAAAACAGAACAAAATATTTCCAGAAACACATATGGGGGACTTATTTTCTTTTTTCTTATGGATCTGAGAATGCTTTCTATGACTTCCATATAGTGAATGTGTATTAGGTTATTCAAATGCAAATACTATACAAATCATTTCATTTAATTCTGATGTTGTTATGGAGAATTTTTAAATGAGCTTAATTTTTGTGATTTGTTGATAATCTGTTCTTTTACCTGAATTTTAAAAATTATTTAATCTTTATATGTATATATATATATATACATATTATTGCACTTTGGGTTCTGGGGTACATGTGCAGAACATGCAGGAATTTCGCATTGGTACATACATGGCAATGTGGTTTGCTGCCTCCATCCCCCGTCACCTATATCTGGCATTTCTTCCCATTTTATCCCTCCCCAACCTCCTGACTCCTGCTGTCTCTCCCCTATCCCCTCCACAACAGACCCCAGTGTGTGATGCTCCCGTTCCTTGTCCATGTGTTCTCATTGTTCAACACCCACCTATGAATGAGAATATGAGGTGTCTGATTTTCTGTTCTTGTGTCAGTTTGCTGAGAATGATGGTTTCCAGGTTCATCCATGTCCCTACAAAAGACACAAACTCATCGTTTTTATGGCTGCATAGTATTCCATGGTGTATATGTGCCACATTTTCCTTGTCCAGTCTATCATCAATGGGCATTTGGGTTTGTTCCAGGTCTTTGCTATTTTAAACAGTGCTGAAATGAACATATGTGTACATGTGTCTTTATAATAGAATGATTTATAGTCCTTTGTGTATATACCCAGTAATGGGATTGCTGGGTCAAATGGAATTTCTATTTCTAGATCCTTAAGGAATCACCACACTGTCTTCCACAATGGTTGAATTAATTTACACTCCCACCAACAGTGTAAAAGTGTTCCTATTTCTCCACGTCGTCTTCAGCATCTATTGTCTCCAGATTTTTTAATGCTCACCATTCTAACTGGTGTGAGATGTTATCTCAATGTGGTTTTGATTTGCATTTCTCTAATGACCAGTGATGATGAGCATTTTTTCATATGTTTGTTGCCCTCATATATGTCTTCTTTTGAAAAGTGTCTCTTCATGTCATTCACCCACTTTTAAATGGGTTTGTTTGATTTTTGTTTTTCTTGTAGATCTGTTTTAGTTCTTTGTAGATTCTGGATATTAGCCCTTTGTCAGATGGGTAGATTGCAAAAATTTTTTTCCCATTCTGTTGGTTGCTGATTCACTCTAATGATTGTTTCTTTTGCTCTACAGAAGCTCTGGAGTTTAATTAGGTCCCATTTGTCTATTTTGGCTTTTGTTGTCAATGCTTTTGGTGTTTTCGTCATGAAGTCCTTGCCTATGCCTGTCCTGAATGGTTTTGCCTATGCCTACGTCCTGAATGGTTTTCTTCTGGGGGTTTTTATGCTGTTAGGTCTTATGTTTAAGTCTTTAATCCATCTGGGGTTAATTTTCGTGTAAGGTGTCAGGAAGGGGTCCAAGTTCTGCTTTCTGCACTTGGCTAGCCAGTTTTCCCTATAAATTACTTTGGGCAGTATGCTCATTTTCACAATATTGATTCTCTCTAACCATGAGCATGGAATGTTTTTCCATCTGTTTGTGTCCTCTCTTACTTCCTTGAGCAGTGGGTTGTAGTTCTCCTTGAAGAGGTCCTTTACATGCTTTGTTAGTTGTATTTCTAGGTATTTTATTCTCTTTGTAGCAATTGTGAATGGCAGTTTGTTCTTGATTGGCTTTCTTTAAGTCTGTTGTTGGTGTATAGGAATGCTTGTGATTTCTGCACATTGATTTTGTATCCTGAGACTTTGCTGAAGTTGCTTATCAGTTTAAGGATATTTTGGGCTGAGATGACAGGGTGTTCTAAATATACAATCATGTCATCTGCAAATATAAACTATTTTACTTCCTCCTTTCCTAATTGAATACACTTTATTTCTTTTTCTTGCCTGATTGCTCTGGCTAGAACTTCCAATACTATATTGAATAGGAGTGGTGAAAGAGGGCATCCTTATCTAGTTCCAGATTTCAAAGGGAATGCTTCCAGTTTTTGCTCTTTCAATATGATATTGGTTGTGGGTTTGTCATAAATGGTTTTTATTATTTTGAGATACATTCCATCGATACCTAGTTTATTGAGAGTTTTTAGCATAAAAGGATGTTGAATTTTTCAAAGGCCTTCCCTGCGTCAATTGAGACAGTCATGTGGTTTTTGTCTTTGGTTCTGTTTATGTGATGGATTACATTTATAGACTTGCATATGTTGAATCAGCCTTTCATCTCTGGGATGAGCCTAGTTGAACGTGATGATCAGGCTTTTTGATGTGCTGTTGCAATTGGTTTGCCAGTATTTTATTGAAGATTTTTGCATCTATGTTCATCATGTACATTGGCCTGAAGTTTTCTTTTCTTGTTGAGTCTCTGCCAGGTTTTGGTATCAGGATGATGTTACTCTCATAAAGTGATTTGGGAAGGATTCCCTCTTTTTGTAATGTTTGGAATAGTTTCAGAGGGAGTGGTACCAGCTCCTCTTTGTATGTCTGGTAGAATTCGGCTGTGAATCCATCCGGACCTGGGCTTTTCTTGGTTGGTAAGCTATTAATTGCTGCCTCTACTTCAGCCATTGTTATTGGTGTATTCAGGGTTTCAACTTTTTCCTGGTTTAGGCTTGGGAGGGTGCAAGTGTCCAGGAATTTATCCATTTCTTCCAGGTTTACTGGTTTATGTGCATGGAGTTGTTTGTAGTAATCTCTGAGGGTAGTTTGTATTTCTGTGGAATCTGTGGTGATATCCACTTTATCGTTTCTTATTGCAGCAATTTGATTCTTCTCTTTTCTTTTTTATTAGTGTTGCAAGCAGTCTGTCTCCTTTGTTGATATTTTCAAAAACCAACTCCTAGGTTTATTGATTTTTTGAAGGGCTTTTTGTGTCTCTATCTCGTTCAGTTCTGCTCTGATCTTAGTTATTTCTTGTCTTCTGCTACCTTTTGAGTTTTTTTTATCTTGCTCCTCTAGCTCTTTCAATTTTGCTGATGGGGTGTCGATTTTAGAACTCTCCTTCCTTCTTATGTGGGCATTTATTGCTATGAATTTTCCTCTAGACAGTGCTTTAAAATGTGTTGTTATCATTTTTTTTTTTTTTGCCTAGTGTATATTAACACCCTTCAAAACCCAATTCCCTTTTCCAATTCAGAATATTTCTTCAATTTTATGTTTAATTATTGCTTTCTGTGTTATTTGTTTCTATTCTTTCTTACATTAAATATGTTCATTCGAAATTATATATCTTCTCCCTATGTTTTTGTCTCTTTTATTTTTTCTTATTATTTTCATGTAATTTCTATGCTATGGCTTGAATGTTTTTGTCTCTTTCAAAATTCATGTTTAAATTTAATTGTCAATAGAACAGTATTAGGAGGTGTGGCCAGTAGATTGAGTACCTCATGACTGGGATTCAGTGCCATTAAAATAGGTTATGATGGAGGGAGTTCATTCATTTTTGCCCTCTTGTCTCTTTTGCCACATGAAGAAACAACACTTCTTCTCTCTAGGGGATACAGCAACGGGTCCCATTAAGGGAGTAGTGAGAACAACTCTTGCTGGAAAAAAAAGGCAACAAAAAACTGCGGACACCTTAATCTTGGACTACCCAGTCTTCTGAACTGTGAGAAAATAAATTCCTATTCATTATAAATTACCATCTCAGGTATCTTATAGCAGCACAGTTGTGCTAAGACAATTTACGTAATGGAAAATTTTATCAAATTTACTAGTTCAATTTTCTGCTTCCCTAATTCTGGTCTTTCTTATTACATTCAATTATCTTTGTATTTCTGCTAATATTCAGATACTTTTATTATTTTTTTAAACTTTTAAATATTTTTCAGTGAATTGGTTTGCCAGTTCAGTTCAGACTGCCTGTTAACTATCTCAGAATTAATGACTTGCTGACATATTTTTATCATTGTTCTTGTATCTTCATTAAAACACCATGTTATGAAAAATAAAACAAATAGATTTTGGGTTTTTTTTCCATTTACACAGAAAATTTACCTTAAGAATATGATTCCCCTGAGTTGTCTGTGTCACAATTAGTATCTTGTTCTTTGTATATAGAGGGAATAATTGAAAAATCTAAGCAATTTTTGGTTATGTATCAGAAGTAATTGTAGCGCTCTTAAAAAAATTACCTTTTGTGCCCCTACCCACTGAACTCCTGAGAGTGTTGGCCTATGGCTGGGCCAACTATATTATTGGTTTGTTTTATTTTTATTTACAGCTCCATGACTGATAATTATAATTACATAGGTTTGAGAACCACTGGGCTAAAGAATATTAAGCTCTTCATAGAAGAGAGATGCAAGTGAAAATTACATTCTCTCATCTCACTCCTGTATAAGACTCTTCAAAGAAGGTTTTATGTACCTCAGGTTTTAATGTAGAAAGATGCTTCAGTCCACCCATCAGTCTCTTTGAAACTAAGAAATAGGTTCTTCACTTCCAGAAAATAAATTCGCTGCCACTTTTCACTATTTGGACAGCCACCGTTTATTCCACATTAGCACCTTTTGTGCTATGTGAGTTTGAAGGCTGTAAAACTGCAGGAGCTTAACCACTACCTTTTAATAAGCACTTGCCCTTGGTATACATTGTCTTATTTAATCATCCTAACAACTCGAAAGTGATATGTAGCATCATCTCCATTTTGAAGATGAATTAAAGGGAGCCTAGAAAGGTAAGTAATGTATACAAGATTACTAACTGGTGAAGCCAGATTAAGAAGATGGCTCATTTAACTTCAAAACCTGCCCTCTTATCCCCTGCTCTATACGGTTATATCACATCCTGAAGAAAAAAACACTACCGTCTTGGTCTGTTTTGTGTTGCTATAACAGGATACTATAGACTGGAAATTTATAAGGAAAAGGAAAAGAAATGTCTTACAGTTCTGGAGACTGAGGAGTATCAACTGAGTGGCCTGCATCTGGTGTCATCTCATGGCAAAAGGCAGAAGGGCAAGAGAGCAAGAGCAAGAGGGGGCTGAACTTGCTTTAATAACAAGCCCACCCACAGGATAACCAGCCCACTCTTGTGATAATGACATCATCAATCCATTCACGAAGGCAGAGCTCTCATGACTAATCATCACCTTATTAGGCCACACCTCCCAACACTGTTGCATTGGGGATTATGTTTCCAACACATAAACTTTGAGGAAGACATTCAAACTATAGCAACTACACCACAACTTTCAGAGTTTTCTTTTCCTTCACGTAGCAAAACGTAATCCACTGAGGCAGTGGTAGTGTGAGGAGAATGCAGTGTGAAAAGGGGGTAACATTCAGTTTTGAAGAAATGGAAAAAATGGGTGCCTAACTACATAGATGCAGATGGTCTTTGAAAAAGAAATCAATTTTCAAGAGCCAGTGGTTATTTAAGCATAACAAATCTCAAAGCTTTTGGGGAGGAAAATCATTGTATGTAAATAGATTATGATCTTCATCTTTCATGAAATATCTTGCACTGGAAAAGAGACCGAGTGTAACATCTGTAAACACTTTGGCACTGTCCGTTGTATTCTCAGTCAACAGTACCATTTGAAAGTTTGTCCTATTGTTGCTCATCTCAATCTTTTAGAAGGATTTTTCTGCAGATGCATAAATCTGGTGAGAGGTCAGGTCAAGGTGGGAATTTTCCCTCATGAGACAAATGTTTTAAATGTCCAGTGAAACTCATAAAATCAATATGTATTAAGTGATTTTTGTATTGCTATAAGGAAATACCTGAGACACTAACTTATACAGAAAAGAGATTTAATTGGTTCACGTTTCTGCAGGATGTACAGGAAGCTGGCACCAACATCTGCCCAGCTTCTGGGGAGACCTCAGGGAGCTTTTACTCATGGTGGGGGTGAAGCAGGAGCAGGTACATCACACGGCAAAAGCATGAGCAAGTAAGTGGGGGGCAGGTTCCATACACTTTTAAATGACCAGATCTCATCAGAATGCACTCACTATCTTAGCGAGAGCACCAAGTCATAAGGGGTCTGCCCCCATGACCCATACACCTCCCACCAGCTCCCACCTCCAACATTGGGGATTACATCTCAACATGAGATTTGGGTGGCACAAATATTTAAATCATACCACAATAATTAAGGAATTTAAAATACCAAAAGAACAGAATAAACAAGGAAAATAAATATCACTGAAGCAACTGGTAAAAAATGAAAAATTTAACCAAGTATGTTATTTGACATAAAGTGCTCAATATACAATTATCTGAATTTGAGAACATTTTTGTAGAATTCGATCAAAAAATCTAAACTCCCAGATATAAGATTGTCTTTTCAAAGGAAAAAAAGAGAGGATGAAATTAACTTGAGGTGATATAAGTCATGGCAGTGTATCAACATCATACTTAGATATTTCTTGTTTAAAAAGCAAAATGCAAAGAGGTCAAACAAACCTCTGACTTTTTATTTTTATTTTTTTGATACTGAGTTTCACTCTGTTGTCCAGGCTGGAGTGCAATGCCATGATCTCAGCTCACTACAATCTCCTCCATCTCCTGGGTTCAAGCAATTCTCCTGCCTCAGCTTCCTGAGTAGCTGGGATTACGGGCGCACACCACCATGACCGGCTAAGTTTTGCATTTTTAGTAGAGACAGGGTTTCACCATGTTGGCCAGACTGGTCTCGGACTCCCGACCTCAAGTGGTCTGAAGTGCTGGAATTACAATGCTGAGCCACTGTGCCCAGTCAAACCTCTGATGTTAGTTACATTTTGTTAACCTTTTACCTAGTTGCTCTGATAGTAAAAATAATTATAGTGCAAAGAAAGTCCTGCTAGTACAAATTTATCTGGAACATGCTAAGATTTATTTTATTTTCTCTGTTATGCCCAGAGTGATACTTCTCTAGGCATTAGCAAGCTAAAGTTAGTCATTATGTAAGTACTATGCATATAGATACGTAGAGGCTTTGAGTAAGAATTTTGGAAACAGAAAAGGAAAACAGACGTGAATATTTTGGGAAATGATGTGCCAGTGGGTTCTGTGGGCTCACAGATTTGAGGCATTCTGATCCAGTCTGACAGCCTTACTTTACACAGAGGAAACAAAAGAACAGACAAGCTAAGTAAAATCACACAGCATGTTAGTGACAAAAGGAAATTTTGCTACAACCAATGTCCTTCCATATTTAGTTAGAGATCAGTTTTTCTGACAGATTCCCAGAGCAGAGCTGAGTTCCTTCATAGTCAAAGAGATCCTTTCCTACACTGTGCTTTGAAAGGAAGTCCCACTTACCCCCAAATATGCCCACTATAAGATTAATTATTGTGAACCTCAAATAACTTCCCTGAGGTTAATGAATTAAACACTATTCCTAAGTGAAGATATGCTAGATACCATTAATTTTTTTTTAATCTTAAATAGTTTTTCAGGTTAACTGGATATTATCCTGGAAATTCATGAAAAAAATGAATTTATACAAGGCCAGCTAGAAAATAAAACAATGGCAAAAAATCAAACAGTTTAGAGGTCAAGTTTCAATTCGGCTTCTTATTACCTCTGCAAATCTTGAAATTTTTTTTATCCTCTCTAAATAGAATAATAATACATCTCAAAATAGTTGTTATTCTTTTGGGATTCCATTAGACATCTTATCCTAAAACTTCTTTTTTTTCCCCCATTTATTTTATTGCATTTTAGGTTTTGGGGTACATGTGAAGAACATGCAAGATTGTTGCATAGGTACACACGTGGCAATGTGATTTGCTGCCTTCCTCCCCATCACCTGCATCTGGCATCTCTCCCCTTGCTATCTCCTAAAACTTCTATAATCCTCTCTAGGTCTCAAAATCCTAAAAGTCCATGGTTAATTCTTTTGAATTCAGCATTGTCTTATTTATTTACCAACATTGTTTAAACCAAACACTCATTAGGGCTCATTACGTTATGTTCTCATAAATTACAATCCTCGTGTAATTTTATCTCCTTTACATATTTCCAAGATGGGATAGAGCTGGAATAGCATGCTGTCTGGAGCCCGTGGTGAGCCAGTGGTTAGATACAGGAGAGGCAGTGTGGAGAAAAGGCAGGGAAAGGTGAAAAGCATGGGTTGTTATGCAGCAGGGCATCTCTGGGTATTGGCCAGTGGAGGTTTAAAGGCCTTGCTGGGAAATAGGATGCAGGGAAGGATGGAAGAAACAAAATGTTGAAAAGGTTTTCTAACAAGGACTGGATAAGTGCTCAAACTACTCACTCCGAAAGAAATGGAAAAATGTTCAGATTCCTGGAATGTTTCAGCCATTCTGAGCTTCAAGTCACCCCTAAGAACCCAATATCTAAACTCTCTTTAGGACTGAAACAGAAGAGCTCTTGATGGCCAAGGGGCATAAGAATTATCGTCAAATACACGGCTGTTTCTTTTGTGGATGCCACTGTGTTTAATGTATATCCCTAGGGGAAAGTCAAGAATCAATGTATTTACTTTTCAAGAGGCAGTTACAGTCATTTTTTCAAAACATTTCTTGAGCTGCTTCTGTGTGGAGGGTAGGAAGGCAGTACATGTGGTGAGTGAGTAAGCCCACAAGCTCAGCAGTTAGACTGCCTGGGTTCAAAACCCAGTACCACCACTTACTATCTTTGTGAACTTGTACACATGAATTAACCCTTTCATAACTCAGTATACTAATCTATAAAGTAGCAATAATAATGGTATCTATCTCGTAGAATTTCTATGACGATTAAATAAAATATTACTTAAGACTGCAATATTCAGTAAATGCTTATTTTTTATTATTTTTCTACATGTGAGGCTCTGTGCTACCTGTAGGGGATCTTTGGATGAATAAGATGCACATACTTTTTTGGTTATACTTTAAGTTCTGGGGTACATGTGCAGATCATGCAGGGTTGTTACATAGGTATACACATGCCATGGTGATTTGCTGCATCCATCATTCTTAGCAAACTTACACAAGAACAGAAAACCAGACACTGCATGTTCTCACTCATAAGTGATTGTTGAACAATGAGAACACATGGACACTGTGAGGGGAACATCACACACCAGGGCCTGTTGGAGGGTAGGGTTGCTAGGGTCAGCATAGCAGGGTGTTGGGGGATTGGGGAGGGGTAACATTAGGAGAAATGCCTAATGTGGATGACAGGGGAATGGATGAAGACGCACATACGTATTCAATTCAAATTTATCACAGATTCAAGCATGAGTCTAAGCTGTGCCTATTTCTGGAATTTAGACCTGACTGGCCAGTTGATTGAGAAGGTTCCATCCAGAAGTACATGGGCAGAAAGAACTCAGGAGCATCCAATAGTAGAGCCTAGAAATTTTATCAGAGGGGGCTTTCTGAGTGAAGTTTGTATCTGTCAATCACATTAATTTGGCACTTAACTCCCTTTGGAGTCACATCTGTTTGGCTGTGAATGGAGATGATACTGGACATTAAAGTAAAGACCCTGAGAGCATCCAGCATGCCTGTAATCCCAGCACTTTGGGAGACTGAGGAACGGGGATCACTTGAGGTCAGAAGTTCAAGATCAGCCTGGCCAACATGGTAAAATCTGGTCTATACTGAAAATACAAAAATTAGGCACACGCCTGTAGTTCCAGCTACTCAGGAGGCTGAGGCAGGAGAATCACTTGAACCCAGGAGGCAGAGGTTGCAGTGAGCCGAGATGGCGCCATTGCACTCCA
Organism: Cebus imitator; assembly: GCF_001604975.1. Lineage (NCBI taxonomy): Eukaryota > Metazoa > Chordata > Mammalia > Primates > Cebidae > Cebus > Cebus imitator. The sequence continues at coordinate 5,620,499 of NW_016107396.1, forward strand.
GTCTGGGTAACAGAGTGAGACTGTCTCAAAAAAAAGAGAAATAAGAAAACCCTGTGCGTCGAGGTCCCTGACGAGCGCATCGCACTTGTTCACCAGGGCCACCAATTTATCTAGCAGAAGCTGCTCGCGTCGCTTCTGGGCCTCGGTCTTCTGCCAGTCTTCAATGGCTAGCATTGCTCGCAATTCCCAGTTCAGCAGCTCATACCGTCATTCTAAATCATGCTCTTTTTCCAGAAGAGAGAGCTGATTCATTCTCCTTATTAAGGCATTTTTCTTATTAGCTAACATAAACCATTCCTGCATCATAGCTGCTTCTTCTGTGTTCCTTCCTGTGTCCATGAGATAGCGAAGGCGCTTCTCCACCAGCGTGGCATGGGTGTCAATTATCGCTGAGTTTCAGTTATCGCTGCCTTCTCCTCATTTCCTTTCTTTGTATCTTCCTGTATTGATCTCTGCCTTTTCATCTCTGGTCTATTCTCAATATATTGGCTGAAAGACTGAAGTTGAGTTTTTCTGACTGTAGAATCTTTGCTGAACACAACAGGATTTTTAAAACGTTCTGTTGTTTTTTGTAATCGTTCAATCCGGAGATCTTCTGTGCCATTCTTAATGTCCTGCTCTGAGCTCTCAGTTACAGCTTTCTGGGCAGCACTGGAGGATGAATTTGCCACCTGTGGCTGAACTTCTAGGAGCTTCTTCAGCTTCAAGTCCACCAACTTACTGTTTTGTTCGGGAGTATCAAGGTCATTTTCTAAGTTAGTAAGTTCATCCCCACCTCCTACAACAAAGCCTTCAGGAATCTCCTCGTTAGTATCTATCTCAATATTATCATTTTCATCTCCAGATGCCTTTGACCTTTTTTTCAACTTTTCTGCAGCCATTTCACCATAGCTGGGAAGTTCTGACATCTTCACTCCAGATCGAGCTTCTGCTATTAGCTGACGAGCTCTCTCTCTCCGCTGCCGACATCGCTCTTCATCTTGCTGATCACTTAGCTGCCTGTTGCAGAGTGTTTACCAGTGGAGTTTTTCTGCTGTTGTTTTGCGTTTCACTGTAAGGATAATGTAGTTTCTCTCCTCTGCTTTCCTCAGAGGATGGTCCTTTGACATAGCCAGAAACAAGCCCTGTGGTTTGAAGGTGAGCTGTGAGGATGGGACTAATTGATATGCACCAATTTACAAAGACAGTCTTATCATCCGTGAATACACCATCTTTTTATCTGGATAATTATTTCTTACATCATGCTTGATTCCTACATTTTGTTGGGTCTCAACAGTGGCTCACGAATGCAGTTAATATTTATTCTGTATTGATTAAAAAAGTCTGTCTTGCCACTACAAGTAAATCCCCCCTTTAATAGTTTCTTCTTTAGCATAGCACTGTCATTTTTTTGTGTGAAAATGGTTGTTTATTTATTATAAGACTGAGTCATATGTGAATTTTCAATAAAAGCAGAAACGTTCTTACCTTAAAAAAAAAAAAAAAGAAAACCCTGAGAGGCATAGAGGTGGGAAGAGGTGGCATGGGGCACACAAACAATGACAGAGGGTATCGCAACAACAGGAAGGGCCAAAAAATCTCTCTGGTTGCTCCACAAGCTCCTGCACGGCTCAGAGCTGTCTTAGCTCCTCCCATCTCAGTGAACAGAGTGGAAGGTAGCAAGTTCCCAATGTGAGACGGCCACGCTGAGCAGAAGTGGTAGGTACAGGACAACTGAAAATCTAACCTGTTGATCAGTGCTTTGGGATATTTTCTGGGACAATTAGAAATTCAAGGGCTCAGCAGAAGCATTGTGGGAAGAATCAGGTTACCATGTGAGTCACTGTGGAGCAGGAGCCAGTGGAATATGGATATTGCTTTAAATGGGACCCTATTTGAATCCACAGACTGTTATGGTCTAGGATAACTCAGTTTATATAAAGGGAAAATTTTACAATGAAAGAGGTTCCAAAATGGAATATAGCATCAATAACTGGAGTTGTTTACACAGAGTCTGAATAGCCACTCAGTGAGGAGATGTTAGAAAGAGGATTATTAAAGTGTAGAAATAAATGACCTTTTAAGATTCTTTCTAACTGAAAATCTTTGACTCTAAAACCATTAGAATTTTAGATAAAAGTTATTTCTACTTACAGGCTGCTTGCTTCTTTTGTAGACATTCTTGCAAGTGCTTTATCAATTTTTTTTTCTACAGATAGAGTTTGCTTGCATTATAAAAATAAGCTGTTAGGATATGAGCTACTCCATGATAAGAACCAGATTTTATTCACATTTGTATCAGCAAGGAAGATCAATCTGCAGAATTTAATGGAAGTGTCTTGGCTCTTATATTTTTTCTTTCAAATCATTGTTTTAATGGTTTTGACAGCTTACTATTTAAAGACGCTCTATGTCATTAGCTCATAAAATGTTTTTGATACTGAGATATCAATGCTAAAAAAAGACAAGTAATACCTTATAGTTACTGTATTAACAAGAATCTTACCATACATCCTCTTAGTTAATCCTTGTACCTTTCTTGCCCATATGAGGCAATAATATATACATGTATTTTTTTAATGTAACTCAAATATTTAGGCAATCTGACCTATGTCAGTTATATATTTTGATGGTTAAGATAATTTATTTTAAAAATTCTTCTTTTCCTCTTCTTATCTGTAGCTCCTTTGTGGCACAGTATAGTTGACAGCGACTGAAATGTTAATTATTCCAGGGACTTCTTGGAGGGAGGGAAGGAGTAGGCAAATATTTCAGTATTGATTAAACTAATAAGCTAAAAAGATGAAGCCTTGGTAGTCAAACTTCTGGCATCATCCTGCAAGTGTGGTGATTCCTCATCATCAAAATGGGAAGATCTTGGTTCCCTATGCCTTCTCAGCCTTCTACATGAGTGGAAGGACTTTGGAGAAGGCACATTATCCACTTAGACTTCAGTTTCCACATTTACAAAATAAGGGTCTTGAACTTGGCGGTTGTTATCATACTTTTTAGTGCTAGCATTTTATGGTACTTCCTCAACCTTCCAACTCTATCTCAATATTTTCTGAAGGCACCTGTGACAGAATAAAATCCTTTGACAGGTTTATAAAGTTTTTCTCCTGAATAACAATAACTTGATAGTTTGTTGCCTGGAAAAAATAAATGCAACTAAAGTGAGGGAAATGTAAATATGACAGCAAATGAGCAAAGGAAAACCAGAGGACATGGAGAGGTGGTAATGTCTATGGATACGGTTTTTTTATCCTCTGGGTTTTAAAGGAAAATTAATCATTTTCTCTTGGAATGCTCATTTCAAACACATGTGAATTGTGACCAAATTTTATCTCCTGCCACTGACTCCACTGGGGAACTTCTGGTGATAAATCTCCTTGTCAGTATACACTGTCTCCCAGAATTGCAAGCATGTTGAAATGAAAAAAATCTAGGTATGCTGAATACAACAGAGACAGGCCAGGGCCATCCTATATAAAATTGTCTTTTATTCCCCTAAAGAAAAATGGCAAAGTTTACGTATAAAATCAGAGACAGCGTTTTGGGTAATATGGCAATAACCACTTGAAGTCCAAGATGGTATGAGGCAACCACATTGGAAAATTTTGTATATTTTAGTCATTCTGTTTTAAATGGAAAGAAGAAGCAAGTGCAAAACCACGTGTAAAAGAATGTCTGATAGTGCAAGAGAGTTGGTAACTAGAAGATCATTAGTTGTTTTCTGCAATCCTGAGCAGAGAAAGTGTGTTTGTCATAAATGGTTGGATACCAGGCTACTACGCAGTGCACAAATATGACTTCTTGCCAAGGACAGTTTTCGATCATGGTTCTGAACAGCATATTATTTACCTACTTGGCAATTGTTATACTACTAATAAACTTCTTCTAAGGAGAAAGGGAAGAACAGGGATGTCTACATGTGTCTAGCACAGGAGAGTAAATGGATTAGGGATTGGAACTCGAAGAAACTACAGAGAGATTTTCTCCAGACTACAGGTGCAACTAGAGATCCCTATGTCACAGAGTCATAGAAAAAATATAGGTTAGGTTGGCTTTTGACTTTATCATAAAGTATTTAAGGCATGAAAATGCGTAAAGATAACTCAATTATTGCCTATGGAGCCACCACCTAGTTCAGAAATGAGATGTTACTAATGCAGGTAAAATTGATTAGTAAGTCTTTCTTCTTTTTCTTTGAGACATAGTTTCACTCTGTCGCCCAGCTGGAATGCAGTGTCACAATCTTGGCTCACTGCAACCTCTATCTCCTGGGTTCATGTGATTTTTGTGCCTCAGCCTCCTGAGTAGCTGGGATTACAGGCGTGTGCCGCCATGACCACCTATTTTTTTTTTTTTTTTTTTTTTGACTCAAAAGTTCACTCTTGTTGCTCAGGCTGGAATGCAATGACACGATCTTCACTCACTGCAACCTCCGACTCCC
>NW_016107396.1:5624951-5641283 GCF_001604975.1 Cebus imitator
TTTTTTTTTTTTTTTGCAGAGACTCAAACTACTAACCTCAAGTTATGCACCTGTCTTGGCCTCCCAAAGTGCTGGGATTACAAGCATGAGCCACTGCACCTGGCTGATGAATAAGTTTTTCCAACAATATTTTTCTTCCTGCTTCCAGAGTTACCAATATGCTACATTGGTGTATCTTTTTCCACAAATTTCATGTAAATGTGTATACATTATATATACATATATATATATGTGTATATCTATATATGTATATATAATATATACACACAAATCCATGTATACATACATATATGTATACATTTTTATTTTTTCTTAAATAAGGGCATGGTCTTAATATATATGTCTTTTCAAGTTCTTCAATTTGTATAGTTATAATTCTCAAATATTATTCTGCAATCTACTTTTTAAAAACTTTTTGTTCAATATTGCGTATGAGAATTCTTCATGTTCATCCATTTTCCTTTAATTTTTTTCATCCATTTTATTTCACTATATGATTATATGCAGTTCATTTATCCATTCTCTTGCTGAGGGTTATTTGAGTTGTTGCCAGTATTTTGCTGTTATAAACGATGTTTCTACAGACATTTTAAAATGTTTTTCTGGGTTCCCAAATAAATACCTAGAAGTGAGACTGAGTCTTAGGACATTTATGTCTACTTTATTATATTTGTCAAATTTTGCTTTCCAAAATATTTGTAGGGTTTACATTTACTGCTGGTGATTTAGCTCTATTTGCCCATATTCTGGATTTCTTGTGGATATGTTTTACCTCATTTTATTTGAGATGTTCCCTGTAAATTTTTTGTTTTACTCATCTAATTCCCCTCTAGACAGAACATTTCATCTAATCAATTTGAAACTTCTATTCATTACTATTATAAATTCATTTACTCACTCAATAGAAAGTAATGTTTTGGTAGTTGTGTTCTCTAACTTACCATAAATTTGTGTTTTCTTCTTTTGTAGAATTTCTCACATTACACAAGTATTCTGCTAAAAATGATATTCTCTTTCTTCCTTGGAGATTCACAATGCATTAACATATTAAAGATTCTTAATAATTTCTCCAGTAAATAAACTTGATAATTCATTTTTTTAATCTATCATTTTTCAAAATTAATTGACTATGGAATTGTCTGTTAATATAACACCTTGTTAAACCCCTGCATTGCTGTGTACCACAGAACATAGTTTGGGAAACATTGTTCAATTAACAAGCCCTTCTGTAAAAGAGAATGCTTCAATTCAGAAACACATGAGCTGAACAAATATTTGATACCAAATGACTTTACAGAATGTATTTTCACAATAAGAAAGTAGAAACTGCCTCTTGTAATTAAAAGAAATAACTATTTTTAATGTGATATCTTACTTTTTCATCTAAAAAAGAAAGATATTTTACATTTTGAATATATTTTACGGTAAGAACTTATAATTTTTCAACAATATAATATGAAAGCTTAACAGGAAGACTAATACAAAGGAAGTATTTTACTGTTCGTCAGGCATTTTTCTCAAAATTTGCATAAATGATGCATCTTATTCCTTAGTTAATTTTTTTTTTTTTTTTTTTTTTTTTTTGAGACAGAGTTTCGCTCTTGTTACCCAGGCTGGAGTGCAATGGCGCGATCTCGGCTCACCGCAACCTCCGCCTCCTGGGTTCAAGTAATTCTCCTGCCTCAGCCTCCCGAGTAGCTGGGACTACAGGCGTGCGCCACCATGCCCAGCTAATTTTTGTATTTTTAGTAGAGACGGGGTTTCACCATGTTGACCAGGATGGTCTCGATCTCTTGACCTCATGATCCACCCGTCTCGGCCTCCCAAAGTGCTGGGATTACAAGCGTGAGCCACCGCGCCCGGCCTCCTTAGTTAATATTTTAAGACTCCTGAAATTTCTACTGTCTATTCTGAAATACCCTAAGGCATATCAGTGTATTTATAGAACAACAGAATAGAAAGGAATGGCTAAAATCTCCTATGACATTCAACTATAATATCCAGGAGTTAGGCCTGACTAATTTCCAGGTTCTACTGCATGGGCAAGCCTCAGTGTTCAATAGTGTGTGCTTTTAAAAAACAATCAGTGATATGACACTGAAAATAAAACAATAGCATCTATTATCAGGACAGCACTATGGGACATTCATTCATTTATTCATTTAGTCATAAAATATTCATAGATCCTGATCTCATGTGCCTCACCATCTCCCACACACGTAAGAGACCACAATGCAAAGACATGTGATCATATTTCATGGGAGTATCAGAAGGACAACTAACACGGATGGAAGTGGAGAAGCTGGGAGAGTGTTTAGGATTAGAGACAGGGTTTTTGTTCTTCCTTCCACTCCTCACCCTTACCTTGTTCTGTTCTTTTTCTTAGGAAGACTAACCTCAGGAGGCTCTGTTTTCTAGCCTCCTGAGTCATCTGACCTGTTAGACAAGGCTAGACATCAGTGGTTGCCACTGACAGGACATGAGGAGGGAGGTTATTTTTGTGATTACAGTTTCTCCCAGGCAAGCACTTCTGGGAATTCCAGCTTCCTGCAGTTTTTCCTAGTAATGCCATTTTCTTCTTTAGTCTTCTAAGCTTAGGGACAGTTTCCTGCTTTCTTTATTCTTAGGATTGACCTACTCTGCCCTAGCTGGATCCTTAGACTCTTCCTCTTATGCAAAGTCAATTTCCTGTGCTAATTTCTTATGTTTTACATACTTAGATTAGTTTTTATCTGTTTTTCTCTTTAGATCCTGATACATACAGAATTTTTTAAAGTAGATAAAATCTGAACTGAGTCTTTCAAGGATAGAAGGCATTATCTAAGCAAATAAGAGAAACAGACAGAGCCTTTGTTCAAATCTGATGACAAGAGTCCAAACTGGAGCATGTTAGTTTCTGAAGATGTTCAACTTGAAAGGGAAGGAGTTTTATCAATGACTTAACCCATTTCCTCTCAGTAGGCTCTTAGAACTCCTACACAGATTTGTCCCCTGCTTCTCATCTGTATTCCACTTAGCAAGAGCTTAGATGTTGAGATAATGGAAAGATAATGAAAAATATTACATAATAATGGAGATAATAGAGTGTTTCATCAGAACAAATAAATTTCCAGAAGCAAGGATATTCTAGCATATTTTAAGTGAAATGTAAGTAACAGCCTCTTTCTAATGTGTACATCCATCTTACCATGCACACAGTTATGGCTCTTTAAGAGTAAATTACTCTTAGAAACATCCTGTGAACATCACTGCAACTCTATCAAGGAAGCCCTCTTATATGAAGGAAGTATTGCTATCAGGGAAAGACTATGAACTCTGGAGCTAAAAAGAACCTTCTTCAGAACTGTGATTCCCTCACTTCATCAATATGTGATCTTAGGCAACTTGTTAAATTTCTATAACCCTTTTTCTTTATTTGTGAAGTGAGGATAATAATGACTAACTTTTGAAGTTATTTTGAAGATTACATAATGAAATTTCGGGCCGGGGGCAGTGGCTCATGCCTGCAATCCCACAGCACTTTGGGAGGCTGAGGTGGGCGGATCATTTGAGGTCAGGAGTTCAAGATCAGCCTGGCCAACATGGTGAAACCCTGTCTCTACCAAAAATACAAAAATTAGCTGGGCATGGTGGTGCGAGCCTGTAGTTCCAGCTACTTGGGAGGCTGAGGCTGGAGAATCATTCAAACCCAAGAGGCAGAGTTGCAGTGAGTGGAGATTGAATGACTGAACTCAGCCTGGGTGACAGAGTGGAACTCCCTCTCCAAAAAAAAAAAGGAAAGAAATTTGGCATATAACTGATAATCATAAATGCTAGTACCTTTAATTCTCCTATAACATTTGCAAGTATAGTTTTTCAACATGTTATAAATGTTTACAAGGCCAAGTATATTTCCTGGGTAGAATGTAAATTAGTGAGAAACTTACAAAATAATAGTACCCTACATATATCTACTTCAAATGGAGTCATCTGTCCATTGATTGATTGTTACATTGATTCATTTATCTACTCATTAATATTTATTATGTATCCTTTATATGCTACAATTAGATTATGCCCCAGGATTTTAAAAGATTTTGAAAGAGACGTAATCTTCAAAAAATGAATGATCTAGAGGAGGAAGAGAAATTAAGAAGCCATAACAGGGGATGCACTACGATAGCAATATACACTAAATGTCACAAAAAAAAAACATGAGTGGCTGAGTTTTGAAAGTGCAGGGAAGAGTTTCTGGAGATGTTATTCATGTAGAATTAATCAGGTAAAAGACTAGATGGAAGGACATTTCACATAAAGAAAGTAGCAGATTTAAAAGGCCAAAAGGCCAAAGATGAGGCAAAGAGGCACTATACTCCATTTTCATGAGAAGTTGGGTCAACAACTACAGCTGTCTTGGTAGAAATTGGTATAACTTTTCCCTAGCCTTTCCAGACCATGCTATTTTAGATTATTTTTTCTAGACATATTCTAATTGCTAAATATTCTTCTAAAACTAAAAAAATAAAATGTGTGTCAAATAACCTAATGAGATAAATAACCCTAACTAAAATACCAATGCTTCTTAGCCATTATAATAAGCATTCTCTTCACGTTAAAATCACTTTATTATTGGCAGATACTCAGCCTATATTCAGTTCTATCCTTATTTGTTCTGTTTTTTTGAGGGGTGTGGGGAATGCTAAATTTTTCACACTGGTATATGAGAAACCTGGATCTGATTCAAAGCTGTAGTTTTTGACCTGTACAGCTTAAAAATGGAAGTAACATTTAAAATCTAGAAAGTTTACATGAAATTGAAATAATTTTCTGTGCAAAGTCAGTACTTCTGGCAATGCTGGGTCTGTATTTCCGGCATGTTTATCAGCAGAAGCCGATAGGGCCTGCCTTCTTTAGTCTGGGCTTGAGCCGGCTTGCCGCAATCACCGGTACTCAGAAGTTGCAACCCTTGGACCCTACAGGTTTCACTTACTTACAGAAACATCTGCCTGGCCATTTTGCATGTAAACATCTACATTTTAGTTTATAACCCTGTTCTAAATTTCCCTCGTTTTATCTGGATTTAAAAATCCTTTTCCATTTTTCAATTTACCATCTTGCCTTTATTCCTGGTGACTTTATCCTGTTTCTATCAGGCTCGTTTCAGTAAAATAAAGTTATATTTGCTTTTAATATTTAAAGATTAACTCAGCCAATGGGGTGAATAATAGATACTTTTATGTTATCAATGTATTTGTTTTATTGGGTATTTTGCCTATATTAAAAATGCAGAATGGGGCTGGGATTACATATCAAGTGGTGTCTGGACACAAATGGACTTTTTACACAGTGTGAACCTTTTCAGAAGTATCGTGTTGCATGTATCCTAATTTCTCCTAAGATATATTACAGCCTACCACACACATTGAAATCTGGAGATTTGGTTTGGATAAGCAGTATCTGCTAAAAAATTTATGTATTTTAAGTTAGAAATGGTGTTAGTTTAGATTCAACTGGTTGATGGAATACTTGACTCCTTGACTCTCCTAAGTATATATTTAACCACCATGTCTGACATTTAATAACATGAGGATTTTAAGTTTCATAAAGCAGATTCAACTTAACTGAAACATGGAGTAAAAAATGTAATGTACAAAGAAAAAAACACGATATGACTATTTTTCTAATCTGTTGGCACAGCATGTATACACGTACGTGTGTGTATATGTGTATATATCTGTATCCACACTTTTATAAGGGGCTGTGTAATTGCATTGTCTTATTTGATCTTAACAATCCCAGTCAGCTGGATGGATATTATGATCTCTCTCTCTAGCAGATAAGAAAACCGAGTCTCACTTAAGATAAGCAACCTGCCAAAACACAAGTAGATAATAAGAAGCAGACCTGGAATGAAACCCAGGTTTCTGAATTTAAGTCAAATCATTTATACAATAAATATTTATTGACTATATGCTTCATGCTGTGTTTCTGCTAAATCCTAGAGCTATAACAATGAAGGAAGCAGTTGCTGCCCTCAAGGGCCTCACAGATACACAAATCAGTATTACGCAGAATAGTTGGTAAAATTGTAGAGATACTTCGAGTGCATGATGGAATACTCATGAGGCCACCAAAGGTTGCTTTGGGGTGGAAGGTCTGGTTAAGAGAAGGCATTTGGATAAAATGAGAATGAGGATTGGCACAGTGAGGATAGAAGGAGGAAAAATGAGCAAATGCATGTACGGAGGGGAAAAGCAGGAAATCCTAAGCAGTCATGGCTATGACAGAAAAAGTTTCGGTAGGGAGGGGTGAGGCTGACAAGATGGACAGGGATGGAAACAGCAATGGGTACCACTCTAAGGCCTCTGGCTTTTATCTGGCTCAAGGTTTAGAAAAAACTGAAAGCATTAAAACATAGAGTGGGAAGCATCAGAATGTATCACATTCATTAAGTATTTTTTTACACTTTTCATTCAGTTGTATTTTTGTGTTGTAATGGAAACTGGGGTAATGTGTATATCTACAGTGTAGTTCTAAATGTGAGCAAAAACAATATAGTAAAAATGTTAAGAAGCACAATTCTCTTTGTGGATATAAGCCTAGCAGAAACATTCTCACTTGTTTACCACAAAACATATATAAGAATGTTCATAGTAACACTGATCTTATTAGTTGAAAATGATAACACATTTTGATATATCCATATAATAGAATTTTATGTAAAAAGGGAATAAATGATTTTAAATCACACATGATGCCACTAGTAATTCTCACAAATAGTTCAAAATGTGAGAAAGCTGATTTATGGTGTTGAAAATTAGGACAGTGGTTTTCATGGGTATGGGAGAGCAGTTTAGCAGGCAGACAGGGGACATGAGTATTCTTGGATGCTGTGATGTATGCATGTATGTATGCATGTATGTATGTATGTTTGTATATATTGTTCTGAGTGCTTGTTACCTGAGTGTGTTTATTTTCCCTTGAGGAATTTCCCATTGTATGTGTTTAGATGGGAATCGGGGCTCCCAAAAGGACTTAACATTCTCTTTTTGCAAAGTAGCATGACCATTTCTGATGCACCTGCTCAGGATTTTGAGTCTGGTGTGCCAAGATGGAAGAACATTGAGTGAGTGCTCGTAGCAGTGGTAGCTGGTCCATGGTAGTCCACCAGTTACAGCCGCTAGTGTCACATGGGGCAAAATGAACACAGAAGTCAAACCAACTTCTGATTGGATGACGTTGGTCACATTCTCTGCTGCCTAGTGTCCTTCCACTCCTTCTGGTCACTGAAGCCTGCTTTTATATCCTTCCTAGCAATTCCATGACTTGGCTTTTTGTTGAATTATCCAATCTCTCTCTCTCTCTCTCTCTCCCTTCCCCCCCGTGTGTGTGTGTGTGTGTGTGTGTGTGTGTGTGTGTGTGTGTGTGTGTAAGTAGAAGGATAAGATGATCCAGGGACTTTGTGTAGAGTGAGTAAAGTCCTAAACTACAGAGGATGGCCTGGGATAGGCTAGCATTAAAACAGTGGGCAAAAGAAAATGAATCCGGAAAAGAAGTAGAGAATGAGGCCTCACAGGAAGTAGAGAAGTAAGAGAATAAGGACAGAGTGAAATCTGGGAAGTAAAAGATGTTGTAAATTTTAAGATCATAGTGCCAAATGAGGAGAGGGCTTAAAACAATAGTGTTTGGAAAATATACCCTGTATTTGGTGATTAGAAGGCAATTGATTACAAGAACTACTTCAGTAGATTACAGAAGGAAGTAAGATGTAAATGAGAGGTGAGGTAGAGGAGAGAGTAAATACATGCAACTCATCTGATGTTCCTTTCCATTGCTCTAGCATGGATGGAACAAGTGGAGGGTTACCCATAGTCCTCATAGGCTGTGCATTCAGTAATTGCCCTTCTTTTGTTACTTGGAAACACTCTTCGCTTCACTGTAGGTTTTACTCAGTTCACTCAGTTTTAGGTTGGATTCTGTTTTCTCTAACCAGGGACAATGGAGTTGTGAAAGTATGGGGAGCCAGGCTTCTCAGGATTGCTTCATGACCTTATTTTCTACAATACCATCACATAAGTTTGCACAAATGTATCAGGTTTACTGATATGATCAGGGTAACTCACAAAGAAAAAGTATTATTTTTTGATGACTATTCTTATAGGTCACAGGCAAAGCCACAAGAAGTAAATTTCTTTGCAGGGACTCTTTTGAGAGAATCCCAAATATCTAATTTTGCATCCTTGCTTCCCTTTGAAAGGCATATCCTTCTTTAATTCAGGTTTCTACAGTTCTCTTTCATTTTTCACAAAATCCCATTTCCTGGTTATGATGTTTAGTTCTTTCAAAAATGCACCTTCCTCCACTAGCAATTGGTTAAGTCTGACGTGTGAAGTTAGACCAGAGTTTGTCAACAGGGATTCTACAGAACTCTAGGATTCTAGGAAGTGTCAATTGGGGTTCCACAAGAGATTGTGAGTGAAAGGGAAATTAAAAAATGCACCCTTTAAAAATTTTACATTCTTGATTGCCATGTGGTAGGAGCACTCAGAGTGATAGACATTTAATAATCATCCCATTAGTAACTTAGTTAACGTTCATCAGCCTCATTTGTGGGTACACAGTAGGGCCATGTTTCAATGCTTGGGTCCTCTTCTCACTTTTGATATAACATGGGGTAGGCTATTTATAGTTGACGAGCATTGGATTTCATGGAAGGAAGGAAGGAAGGGAGGCAGGTAATGTCAGCTCTTCCCTTCTGCCATACCTGCCTCTTATTTGCTGCCAATGAACATTCAAAAGCAAACAAACTCGTCTGGTGTAATAAAAAAAATTAAGGATACTTCATTTGAAAGAAGACAATTTTATATGCAGTGACTTTGCTGATTTCCAGACACTTAGCTATTGTTGCTAATGTTGCAAAATGTGGATTTTGTAGTTTAGAAGAGAATTCCATTGTGAAGTTTTTATTTTTTTCCATTTCATCATTTAACTTTTTAAATGGTTTTATCATTTATCTGTGACTCCTTATATTTTAATTATAACTATGTTTTGTTTTATGGTCAAATGAGGCAATTCCTGAGGATGAGCAAGTACAGACATCTTATTTCAGTTGGAAATGGAATCTTTATGTAGCTATCTGAAACTCAATTAATAATTGAGTATTTGTATAGCATGATTTTCATATTAAGAAAACACACTTTTTGTGCATCTGTAGGTCTATAAAATTGTGTCAGGCTATATTTTAATTTTTATTTCTTCAACTTGTGGATTTAGCAGCTTTACTATTCAACATTGTAAATATATTTTTATCTTGTAAATAACACTAATTAAAATCAATTTACAACAGTTATTTAAATTAAATCTATTGAACCTTCTTTTAGAAAAATATCTCATTTGGCTTTAGCTGGTTATGTAACAGAAATTTACTATGTTTGCCTAACTTACAAAAAGGAAAGAAAGATTCGTTTCAAGAAAGGTGAACTACATTTAGCATTTATTTTTTTTCTAGAAAGTTTGGCTAGATAGTAATTCTTTTCTTATGGGAGAAAAAAACTATTTTTGTTTATACCATGCATCATGGGCTATACCTTTGGAGAATTTTGCATGGTGGAAATTTGTGATATGACTTTTAGAACTGCTTGGATAAAGTAGTTAAGTGAAGATAAAATTTCCTAAAAGGTAAAACTCTGGTTTCCAATACCCGATTCTACTGACTTGTATTCAAGTTGATAATCCTTTGTGGGGTGTTGCAGCCACACAAAAGGAGCAGGCTAGGAAGATGGCCAAAATAAACATCCACTGAAAACCATCATTCTTGACTCAAGAGACCAATGACAATTATTATTGAATTATTATGTCTACAAATGATTAATGCTAATGTACCATGAGTTGTAGATACAATAATTTTTATGCAGTTTTCCCTGAGCCTTGAAAGATATTTTTAAATGTTTCATCATAGTTAAAAGACTGAAAAAAGCTGAGTTAGTCCAACACCCCAGAGAGCTTGAGGGAGACAAATTGTGTCAGATAAATTCAGAAGAAGGAAACTGTCTTAGTCTGCTCGGGCTGACATAGCAAAATACTGTAGACTGGGTGGCCTAAACAACAGAAACTTATTTATTTATTTCAGCTCTGGAGGCTGGAAGTCTGAGATCAGGGTGCCAGCATGGTTTTGTTTTGGTGAGAGCTCTTTTGCTGGCATACTGAGGGTGTATGTATGGGGGGGAATCTCTTCCTCTTCTCATAGGGCCTCCAATCCTTTGGATTAGAGCCCATCTCATATGACATTATTTAACCTCAATTAGTTCCTAAAATCCCTGTCTTCATATACGGTCACACTGGGGCTTACAGCGTCACCCTATGCATTTTGGGGAGGATTCAGTTCAGTCCATACAGAAAGGGATCATCTTAGCATCCTAGGCCTTGTTGTGCCAGTGTAGAAACAGAATCTCCAAGCAAGGTACCCTTTGAAGGTGTCTCCGTCAGTGTGTGATAATGTGTTTCTCCGTGCATAGTGGCTGGTAAGCAACTGTCAAATCACTCACACACACACATACACACACACACACACACACACACACACATATTTATTCTCATAAAAACTCGAGTTATACTCAAAAAAAGAAATTTTATTCTATGTCCTACAATCTGCAAGGCTGTCTCACTGCAATGAGGTGGTCTTTGCAACATGTTTCTTTGTTTTCTACTTACTACCATCTCCCACACTATATTGTGGATAATTTCTTCTTTAGATTTAATATTTTGGGGTGCTAAAACATCATTATTGAAAGCTAAATAATTGAATTAAAAACATATACGTTATTTTATGTGTATCAATATAATATTAGAAGTGACATAGTAATTTCTGTTGTTATATGTCCTAATCTGTATGTGGAAGTTTCATTGACAAGCTCATAAAATGGCAATTCCACACAACTTTGGGAAGCAATAATTTACATTATTAAAATTATCCTGAAAGTTCCTAAACTGGTTCTCAACTTATCAGTTAAAATATAAATTATTTTAATAGACCATCATGGTTAATTGCTCTTTATTGTACTTTGAAAATTAAAAATGTGTGTATATTTGTAGTAACTCAAGCAAAATATTAGATTGAAAGAAGCTGCCATTTTAAATTCTACTAGACACAGAATTAATTCTCTATTATAAGAGTTTCCACAATTTGCCTTATCTATCTATCTATCTATCTATCTATCATCTATCAATTGATCTATCTCTCTAGTCTATCAGCATATGTGAATATATGTGAGTATATATATATATGTGTGTGTGTATACTCTCACTAATAATATTGGGAACAATGGAATAGTAAATATCAGTGGAATAGCCTACATCATGTCTGCCCTTTCATCTTGGTTCAAAACTGTCCACTATCTTAGAGCATCATAGTCAAACTTCCTTCTTACTTCTTCTCAATGTAACCCTTTCTCTTGGGGAGCTCCCCCGCCCCCGCCCCGGGCTTTCTATGTGCATGCATGTATGTACATGGACATAGGAAATTTTAGGGATAGAAGATATTATTAAAATCATTGTCATGACAAGTCACCTCTACAGACACAGCATTGTAGAGATGAGAAAAATGATGCCAAGAGAGGATAAGTTACTTGTATGAAGACTTATGTCTACTGATGACAGTATAGGGTAAAATCCAGCTCTCATGTATTATACCCAGTCTAAGTATCACACTGTTCCCACCTCAATGCCTTTGCTCACTCTGTTCTTACCACTAGGATTTCTCACTCTGTTTCTACTTTGCCCATGTAAAATCAAAACCTTTTGTCAGCTCTTGTCAAGCTTCCTGGTTTACTGCGTGTGTCTGCCTTGTCCCACTTTGTAAGATAACTGTTACCTATTTCATGATTTCTCAATTGTATCTATTCTATTTTAAATTTGTTTCCATTTTTTTTTCTGTGAGACCTCAATGTAAAAGAGATAATAACACTAACATATCACTTAAAATTATTTTCAGCTTACTATATTATTAAGTGATATTAACATATCACTTAAAATTATTTTCAACTTACTGGTACACCACTAACAGTTTTACAAGCTCCTTTCATCCCTTTGGCTGAGAAACAATTACAGGCTGAGCAACTCTAAGCTGAAAATCTGAAATCTGAAATGCTCCCAAATCCTAGACTTTTGGAATGCTGACATGGCACCACAAGTCAAAAAGTCCACACTTAACCTCCTGTGATGGGTTGCAGTCAAAACGCTGGCCTATAATGCATAGTTTAGTCAACGTCCTCAAGGAAAAAAGTGCCTAGACAACATAGTAAAAATGTGTTATGGACTTATTGAGGGGCTAAAACACTTTGCCTTCATAGAAGAACAAGAACTTGCGTCCATTTATAAAATCAAAGAGAGCCCTCTAAGACAAAAACATTGTTAATGAGGCAGATGACTCTGGAGAAAATACATTAAAAAGCCATTCAGCAGAATGCTTCCTCATCTCTAGAGAAACCACTTCCTGGTCCCTCAACTGCTTCTGATATTTCTTCTCATCTAAAAAAGTAAAATTCAGTGTACAGCAACCTTTTAATCACAACACAGCATCGCAGGTGGAGACTGAAAGTCTGCTCTTATTTGTTGTTGCTATTGTTTAGCAGAGGATACACGTATTCTAGCGATGCTACTGTGCTGTTTGCTTACCTGAACACATTATTTTTTCACTGTATTAATAATGTATTTTTTACTGTTAAGTACTTATGTGTGAATAAGTGTAAGAAAACTATTGCTTAACAGTAGCATATAAATTCAAAGTCAGGAATGATGGCAATGCCAATCACAGATTGTCCTCTCGTGTGGCTGAATGATCCCTTTGCTTTCTGATAATCCAATGGACACAAACTTTGCTTCATGCACAAAATGACCAAAAATACTGTATAAAATTACATTCAGCCTATGTTTATAAGGCGTGTATGAAACATAAATAAATTTTGTTTTTAGGTTTTGGTCCCATTCTCAAGATATCTCATTATGCATATGCAAATATTCTATTATTGAAAAAAATATCTGAAATCCAAAACATTTCTGGTTTCAAGCATTTCAGATACAGGATACTCAATCTGTATTATGTTAATCCTGTAGATAAAGTAGGTGAGGCACAGGGAGTTAAATAATTCATCCAACTTCACACAATGATATGCTCATTTTGCACAGAAGTCTTAACATGAAGTACCATATTTCGTTAATTTTAACCTGAACATTTTCCTAAAAGTTTTTTTTTACCTTGGAACCTGGGATGCATATTGTAATCAATAACACTTAATAAATGTGCAATACATTAATTTGCAGTGTTTTTTGTTCTTTAGTTATATATCAATGCATCTTATGATTGATAATATCTTAGCTTTGATAAAACGTGGTATTTTTTGTGCACCCTGTACAGTTCGAGAACTATTCACATGCAAAAATTTGTAATCCAGAATTTAATTAGCATTTTAGAAAAGAGTGAGTGTGAATTAACCTTAAACAAAGAAGGTCAAGTGATTGATTCTTAAAGAGAGTATAGTATAGTCATGCATTACTTAACAACAGGGATTTGGGAGAGCAATTTCATTGTTGTGCAAACACCATAGAGTGTACTTACACAGACCTACATGGTATAGCTTACTATACACCTAGGCTATATGTTATAGCTTCTAGGCTACAAACTTGTACAGCATGTTACTGACCTAAACACTATAAACAATTGAAAAAATATTTGTGTATCTAAACATAGCAAAACACAGAAAAGTTACAGCAAAAATACAGTATTATAATCTATGGCACCACTGTAGTATATACAGCCCATCATTGTTTGAAACGTCATTGTGCAGCACTTGGCTGTGTAGTATCAGTTTATGTTTGAAAAATATTTTCTTCGTTTGCTGACCTTGCATTACCAACCTATGCTCTATAATTTTGGAAGTGGAGATAAGACAGTAAAGACAGAATCAATCAGTGAAAGCCCTTTCCATAAGCATTCATTGGGTAGCCTACATGAATAAAAAGGTATTATATAAAACTGTTCCTGTTGAAGGTAAATGAAAAATTTAAAAACACATATGGAATTCATGCAACAAAATAAAAGGAAAAAGATATTAAAGAATGTAGTCTTAATTTGAAAGTTTGTGTTATTTGAAAAGAGGTGAGACAATCACTGAAAGTTAACCATTGATGGCAATCAGCCATATGTGTTTCTCTATGACTCATTTTTTTTCTCAGAATAGGATTCATTTGCAAATTGTCAGAATTTGTGCTGTTCTTAGAGTGGTGAGTTTAATTTTAGTTGCCAAGGACTGTCTGTTCTTAAGAACTGCACACATTTTCAGTGTCAGTGTTGTACCTTGCCTTTGGTATGAATTTTCATCTTGTGTTGGTTATAATAATTCATTAAACTCTGAACATAAATTGAATAAAAACTAACTAATTGCAGTCTATTAAAGAAATGCTAACAAATAAATGTTCTTAGTTTTTCAAATTTTGCTTTATTTTTTGTTTTAATATTTTTATAATACTTTTTTGAAACAAAAATTATAAAAATTTTCTTTTAACTCTAAAATAAATTACTGTTGTTTTAGATATTTCCAGGAAGGCATAATTCAGAGATAAGAAAGTATGACATGCCAAAAAGTTTTAACACAAAGGAACTCAACTTTTAATCACTGTATGACCAGACATTTAAAAAAACAAATCACTGTGTTTTGGGAGAGGTAAAAAGAAAAACTGATATGAATAATGAAAAAATAAAGATCTGAAGGACTTCTGCCAAGATGGCCAAATAGGAACATCTCCAGAGAGCAATACCCAGTGAGAGTGATGCAGAAGGTGAATGATCTTTGCATTTCCAACCAAGGTACCAGGTTCATCTCTGTGGGACTGGCTGCACAGTGGGTGTAGCCCAAGGAGGGCAAACTGAAGCAGGGTGGGATGCTGCCTTACTCAGGTAGTTCAACAGGCTGGAAGGCACTCCCTCTTACCCAATGGAGGCCACTGGAGACATCCAGCCACTCCGGAGCTCCCATTCCAATGCTGCACTTCTCCCATGGTCTTTGCAGCCCAGAGACCAGGAGATCCCTGCATGCCGATAGGCGCTGTGGGTTTCCAAGGCAAATCTGGGCAGCCAATTCAGCTGGTACCATGAGTTCCCAGGACAAATCCAAGCAGCCATTTTGACTGGTGCCTGGAATGCCTGTGAGACAGAGTTGCACATACACCTGAGAGAAAGGGGGCTGAAGGCGGGAAGCCAGGTGATCTGGCTCTGAGGGTCCCACACCCCATGAAGACCAGCAAACTGAATCCCACTGGCTTGAGGTTTTTGCACCAGTAAAGCAATTTGAGCTTGACCCTGGATGGTCAAGGTCTGTGGGGGGAGATGGTCAAGGTCTGTCTGCCATTACCAAGGCAGCTCTAACCCTACCTGTGTAAACAAAAGCACCAAGAAGTTTACATAACAGCTGGGGGGAGACTGAGGTAGTTCAACACCTCTGCAGGCAGACTGTGACTAGAATCCCTCTTTTCTGTGCAGAGTATCTTTGAAAAAAGGCAGCAGCCTGTCAGGGACTTATAAATAAAGCCACACCTTCCTGAGACAGAGCACCTGGAAAGGAGTGGTTGTGAATTCTGCTGCAGCAGACTTAAATGTCCCTGCCCAAAAGCTCAAAAGGGAGCAACAGAGATCCCAACACAGCACTTGAGCTCTGACAAGGGACAGACTGCCTCCTCAAGCAACCTCCTGATCCCTGTATAGCCAAAGGTCACCTCATACGGGAGAGCTCTGGCTGACATGCGGCAGGTACCCTTCTGGGACAAAGTTACCCCAGGGAAAGAAATGGCAGCAATCCTTGCTATTCTGCACCAGCTGCAAGTGATTCCCAGGCAAGCAGGGTCTGGAGTGAACCTCCAGCAGTCCACCAGCAGAGAAGTCTGACTGTTAGAAGGAAAACTGAAACACAGAAAGAAATAGCCTCAACATCAACAAAAAGAACACCCACTCAGAACCCTATCTGAAAGTCACCAACTTCAAAGACCAAAAGTGGATAAATCCACAAAGATGGGAAGAAACCAGTGCAAAAAGGATGAAAACACCCAAAACTAAAACACCTCTCCTCCTCCAAGGGATCACAACTCCTCACCATCAAGAGAGCAAAACTGGATGGAGAATGAGTTTGACAAATTGACAGAAACAGGCTCAGAAGGTGAGTAATTACAAACTTCTCTGAGCTAAAGAAACATGTTCTAACCCAACACAAAGAAACCAAGAACTTTGAAAAAGTTTAGACAAAATGCTAACTAGAATAATCAGCTTAGAGAAGAACATAAACGACTTGATGGGGCTGAAAAACACAA
>NW_016107396.1:5642378-5721191 GCF_001604975.1 Cebus imitator
TACAGGAGCACCCAGATACATAAAGCAAGTTCTTAATGACCTACAAAGAGACTTAGACTCCCACACAATAATAGTGGGAGACTAATACTCCACTGTCCGTATTACACTGATCAATAAGACAGAAAATTAACAAGGATATCCAGGACTTGAACTCAGCTCTGGACCAAGTGGCCCTGATAGGCATCTACAGAACTCTCCACCCCAAATCCACAGAATATACATTCTTCTTAGCACCACATCACACCTACCCTAAAACTGACCACAATATTGGATGTAAATCACTCCTTAGCAAATGCAAAAGAATGGATATCATAACAAAGAGTCTCTTACACCACAGTGCAATCAAATTAGAACTCAGGACTAAGAAACTCACTGCAAAGCTGCACAGCTACATGGAAACTGAATAACCTGCTCCTGAATGACTACTCAATAAATAATGAAATGAAGGCAGAAATAAAGATGTTCCTCGAAACCAGTAAGAACAAATACACAACATACCAGAATCTGGGACACATTTAAAGCAGTATCTAGAGGGAAATTTATAGCACTAAAGACCCACATGAGGAGCAAGGAAAGCTCTAAAATCCACACCCAGTCTTCAAAACTAAAAGAACTAGAGGAGCAAGATGAAACAAATTCAAAAGCTAGCAGAAAACAAGAAATAACTAAGATCAGAGCAGAACTGAAATCCTTCAAAAATCAATTAATCAAGGAGCTGATTTTTGAAAAGATCAAAATAGATAGACTGCTCACCAGACTAATAAAAAAGAAAAGAGAGAAAAATCAAATAGATGCAATAAAAAACGATAAAGGGAATATCACCACCAATTCCACAGAAGTACAAATTACTATCACAGATTACTACAAACAACTCTATGCACATAAACCAGTAAATCTAGAAGAAATGGATAAATTCCTGGACATTTACACCCTCCCAAGACTAAACCAGGAAGAAGTTGAATCCCTGAATAGACTAATCACAAGGTCTGAAGCTGAGGCAGCAATTAATAACCTACAAACCAAAAAAAGTCCAGGTCCAGACAGTTTACAGCTGAATTCTACTAGAGGTACAAAGAGGAGCTGGTACAATTCCTTCTGAAACTATTCCAAACAATACAAAAAGAGGGAATCTTCCCTAACTCATTTTATGAGGGCAACATCATCCTGATACCAAAACCTGGCAGAGATACAAGAAAGAAAATTTTAGGCCAATATCCATGATGAACATTGATATAAAAATCTTCAATAAAACACTGGCAAACCAAATACAAAAGCACATCAAAAACATTATCCATTATCATCAAGTAGGCTTCATCCCAGGGATGCAAGACTGGTTTAACATAGGCAAATCTATAAATGTAATCCATCACATAAACAGAACCAAAGACAAAAACCACATGATTATCTCAGTAGTTGCAGAGAAGGCCTTTGACAAAATTCAACAGCTCTTTATCCTAAAAAGTCTCAACTAGGTATCGATGGAACGTATCTCAAAATAATGAAAGGTATCTATGACAAACCCACAGCCAATACCATACTGAATGGGCAAAACTGGAAGCATTCCCTTTGAAAACTGGCACTAGACAAGGATGCCCTCTCTCACCACTCCTATTCAATATAGTATTGGAAGTTCCAGCCAGAGCAATCAGGCAAGAAAAGGAAATAAAGTGTATTCAATTAGGAAAAGAGGAAGTCAAATTGTCTCCATTTGCAGATGACATCATTGTATATTTAGAAGGCCCCATTGTCTCACCCCAAAATCTCCTTATGATGATAAGCAACTTCAGCAAAGTCTCAGGATACAAAACAAATGTGCAAAAATTACAAGACTTCAGCAAAGTCTCAGCATACAAAACCAATGTGCAAAAATTACAACCATCCCTGTACACCAGTAACAGACAAACAGAGAGCCAAATCATGAGGAAACTCCCATTCAAAATTGCTACAAAGGGAATAAAACACCTAGAATTGCAACTAACAAGGGACATGAAGGACTCCTTCAAGGAGAACTACAAACCACTGCTCAAGGAAATAAGAGAGGACACAAACAGATGGAAAAACATTCCATGCTCATGGTTAGGAAGAATATATATGTTGAAAATGGCCATACTGCCCAAAGTGATTTATAGATTCAATGCTATCCCCATCAAGCTACCAATGACCTTCTTCACAGAACTGGAAAAAAACACCTTAAACTTCATATGGAACCAAAAGAGATCCAACATAGCCAAGACAATCCTAAGCAAAAAGAACAAAGCTGGAGGCATCACCTGACTTCAAACTATACTACAAGTCTACTATAATCAAAACAGTATGGTACTGGTACCAAAACAGAGATATAGACCAATGGAACAGAACAGAGGCCTCAGAACTAATGCCACACACCTACAACCATCTGATCTTTGGCAAACCAGACTAAAACAAACAATGGGGAAAGGATTCTCTGTTTAATAAATGGTATTGGGAAAACTGGCTAACCATGTGCAGAAAGCAGAAACTGGCCCCATTCCTTACACATTACACAAAAATTAACTCAAGATGGATTAAAGATTTAAACATAAGACCTAACACCATAAAAACCCTAGAAGAAAACCTAGGCAATACTATTCAGGACATAGGCATAGGCAAGGACTTCTTGACTAAAACACCAAAAGCAATGGCAACAAAAGCCAAAATAGACAAATGAGATCTAATTAAACTTAAGACCCTCTGCACACAAAAGAAACAATCATTAGAGTGAACCAGCAACAAACAGAATGGGAAAAAGTTTTTGCAAGCTAACCATCTGACAAAGGGCTAATAACCAGAATCTACAAAGAAGTAAAATAAATGTACAAGAAAAAAAACAAACAACGCCATCAAAAAGTGGGTGAAGGATATGAACAGGCACTTTGCAAAAGAAGACATTTATGTGGCCAACAAACATATGAAAAAATGCTCATCATCACTGGTCATTAGAGAAATGCAAAATCAAAACCACATTGAGATACCATCTCATGCCAGTTAGAATGTGATCATTCAAAAATCTGGAGACAATAGATGCTGGAGAGGATGTGGAGAAACAGGAACACTTTTACACTCTTGGTGGGAGTGTAAATTAGTTCAATCAGTGTGGCGCTTCTTCAAGGACCTAGAAATAGAAATTCCATTTGACCCAGCAATCCCATTACTGGGTGTGTATGCAAAAGATTGTAAATCATTCTCCTATAAAGATACATGTACATGTATGTTTATTGCAGCACTATTCACAATAGCAAAGACTTAGAACCAACTCAAATGCCCAACAATGATAGACTGGATAAAGAAAATGTGGTATATATACACAATGGAGTACTATTAGCCATAGAAAAGGATGAGTTCATGTCCTTTGCAGGGACATGGTTGAATCAGGAAACCATCATTCTCAGCAAACTGACACCAGAACAGAAAACCAAAGACTGCATATTCTCACTCATAAGTGGGTGTTGAACAATGGGAACCCATGGACACAGGGAGGGGAATATCACACACTGGGGTCTGTTGGGGGATGGGAGGCTAGGGGAGGGATAGCAGGGGGTGGGGAGGTTGGGAAGGGTTAACATAAGGAGAAATACCTAATGTAGCTGAAGGGGGATTGGAGGCAGCAAACCGCCATGGCATGTGTATACATATGTAACAATCCTGCAAGATGTGCATATGTACCCCAGAACTTAAAGTATAATAAAAAATAAAAGAAAAAGAAAAAATAAAGCTTTATTTAATTTGATGTAATCAACACTATAATTTTAAAATGTGGATTAAGTCAATTGCGATTAAAGCTTATATTAACAGTGTATATTACTAACCTTTTTAAAAATATGGAGTTAAAGTAATATAATTTTTCAATTTTTTGGAAAAAATCATTTATATAGCCATTCATCGCTTAATGAGAGGTGTACTTTCTGAGAAACGTGTTGTTAAGTGATTTCATTGTTGCCCGAACATCATAAAGTATACTGACACAAACCTGCGTGGTATAACCTGCTATATACTATGTATACTGCTCCTAGGCTATTAACCTGTAGAGCATGTTACTGTACTGAATACTGTAGGCAACTGTAACATAATGGTAAGTATTTGTGTATCTAAATGTAGCTAAATATCTACAGTAAAAATGCAATAAAGATACAGTAAAATACAAATGAAAGAAAGTATACCTATACAGGGTAGCTCCACCATAATCTTACGGGACCACTATTGTATATGCAGTCTATCATTGACTGAAGTGCTGTATAAACACACACATGCACACAGAGACAGACAGACAGACAGACAGACACACACACACACACACACACACACACAAGAAAGAAGAAACTGAGAGAATGACATAAAATATTAATTTTTTATAGAATTGACTGCATCTCTAGAAATTATATGTTATAAATATTCAGCCATTAAATATGTGTAAACTGAGGCTCTTAGCTGTTAAATGATTCCTTCCAGCCTAGATAGGTAGAGAGGAGCATGCTGAAGTCAAGTCTGTGTAACTGCAGAGCCAGGCTTTTAATCAGTACACTGCAATAAATATCTGGAATGGTGGATGGGAATGCTTGCTCTACTTATAAAAACTCCATTAGAGTGATTAATATCAAAAGACTAATCAATTGTTGAGAAGGATGCAGAGAAACTGTAACACTCATATACAGTTTGTAGGAATGCAAAATGGTATGTATAACTTATGCCATTGAAGTCTAACTATTAAAGTTATAGACTTTAGAAAATATTTTGGAAAACATGTTACAGTTTCTTAAGAAGGAATACAAAAGCTACTGTGTAATCCAGCCAGTCTACTTCTTTCTGTAATGCAAGCATATTCTCAAACAAGACTTGTATATTTATTTTCATAATAGCTTTATCTTTAATAGTCCCAGACTGGAAAAAACCCAAATGTTCATTGACTGATGAATGGACAAACAAACTGTAGTACATCCGAATGATAGAATAGTATTCTGCAACAAACAGGAATGAACTATTGATAAATGCAGCAATATGAGTGAATCTCAAAATAATTATGCTGAGTGAGTCCCACGTATAAAAATCTAGAAAATAGCAGTATCAGAATTCAAATAAATTGTTACCTGAGGATAGGGGTACAGGGAGGTACGGATTACAGAATGGCACAAGGAAAGTTTTGGAAGTGATGGAACTAGTCATTGTCTTGATTGTGGTGATGCTCTTACGAGTTTACAAACATGTTAAAACTCATCAAATATGTACACTTCACTGTATGTCACATAGAACCTAATAATGTCATAACAAATAAATGTGAAAACTAAAACCACACAGGTATTTGTAGAGTCTTTGTGCAAGAATGACAAATGACTATCACCATATTTCAGAAATACATTGCCATGGGAACTATGTTCTAATGACACTAAATAGCTGTAGTCTGATTAGCAATTTGTTTCTAATAATATCTTCATTAAACTAGTGAACAGGCAGCCTATGGGCATACCTCTAAGGTTTGCTCAGGCCCCAAACATTTATTAGTCACCTACAATATGCCTAGCATAATTCTGAGATCAGGGGATAAATGACTATGAATAAAACAAATAGGTAGCTTAACCTCAGGGAGCTCATTGTTTTTAAGTCATAACAAATTAATAATCCTAAAATCAACTTAATCGGTTGCAAGTACTTTCTTTTTCTTCTGAAATGGAGTTTTGCTCCTTTTGAGCAGGCTGGAGTGCAATGGCACAATTTTAGCTCACTGCAACCTTCATCTCCCAGGTTCAAGCAATTCTCCTGCCTCAGCCTCCCAAGTAGCTGGGATTATAAGCATGCGCCACCACACCCACCTATTTTTGGTATTTTTAGTACAGATGGGATTTCACCATATTGGCTAGGCTGATCTCGAACTCCTGACCTCAGGTGATCCACCTGCCTTGGCCTCCCAAAGTGCTGGGATTACAGGCGAGAGTCACTGCGCCCAGCCACAAGCACTTTTTAAAAATGAAATGAAATTGACTACAATGAAGGAGAATAGGTTAGGGTGTATCACAAGCAACAAGGTTATCAAGGATTACCAAATGTTGGTAAAATTATCTGTTCTATGGTAGTATGTGTTTTGGGCTAATATATTAATTGTACTTTTATATAGAAGATGGTCAAAAATACAAAACTAATATTGAGGTGCTAAGATTCTGGAGAGAAGGAAAGCGCATTGAGGTGGGCCCAGCATTCGCTGTTTTTCCCTGTGAGCATTTTCTTTGTTCATAAGTGGGTATCCAAGAGCCCTAGCAAAAATGAGTAATTCAGGCCTTTTAGCTGTCTCATCAGTTCAGGGAGACACAATTGGGCTTCAGGGCTACCAAGGCAGCCAGGACTTTAGTGAACAAAATCTCAAAGATAAGGTAACACGGATAATGAGTCTGACATTCTGTATTCCTAATTCTTTTGAGGAATTTGCTTATTTCTAAGCTCTTCCAGGCCAAGGCAGCCAAGTTAAAAGGGATAGGTAAAGTCTAAAAATTAAACCTGAGGTTTTTTGGTCTTCAGTGGAAAGGGACACAAAGAGGAGAGGCCCTGGTAAACACTCCAGGCTGTCACTAATCTATGATGATAAAAGTCGGAATAGTTATTATCTTTGAGAGAGTAGTGCCTGAGAAGGGGAGTCAGGAAGACTTTTGGAATGCTGGCAATGATGAATTTCTTCATCTGGTGGTAGTTACATACCATGTTAATTTTATATAAAGTCATAAATGCACTTGTGATTTGCATATGTTAACCTTTGATAAAATGGAAAATCAGCGTTGCTTACTATAAAAAATGAAATATTGCTAAGATAGCAGCAAAGAGGGATGTTTCATCACATTCTTTATTTATACAATAAAGCAAGTATATTTGATTGGAATTGTGTGCTGACCAGGAAAAGAGTTTGAATAGGATGAAAGTTACAGATTAAAAATAATTATTGTTGTATTTCTTTCCACTATAGTAATTGCACTGTGTTTATTTGATGCATTCCACCAGGGAGTATCTAATGCTAGGAAACTGACTGGAAAAAAACAGAAGGCACAAAACTGGCTATCCACTTTTAGTACTGCATTTACAAAAAATATGATGTCATTTAAAGTAATTAGTGGGAGACAAGGATGGAGGAAGGTCAGAAGATTAACACACTCATAGAGGGAAAGGCCAAAGCTTGAAATGGCTGTGTGGGCCAGAGCTGTGTGAGAATGTTGTATCATCCAAGAATTTTTTTTATTGCAACATATATCTTATTAGAATCCTAATTGTTTTTGGTCTCCTGGAGAGCAGTAATGGCATGACAATGTTTTTGTATTTCTGTAAGGAATCTTCTAGATTTATCTTGGAGTACTGTCATTAACATTTGGTTTACTTTTTTAGTGGTAATATTTTTTCCATTGTTTTGCATACTAAGATGGCAATTGATTGGTATATAATCTTTGGGCCAAGTTCTGCCCTAGAATATATATGATCCTCACTAACTTCAAATACAGTTGCATGCACATGTCCTCAAGTACAATTTGGCTTTCTTCCATGGTAGGCAGTGGGAATCACTGAAGCCAATAGGAGCTGTGCATGCATAACTGACGGTTGAACTTGGCCCTTAGGGATTGAAAGTCATCTGAGCCTTCCCCCTGGGAAACAAAAATCAAAGGCTAAGAATAAAAAAATCATAATTGCTAGAATTGAGTAATTTTATCAACCCATTGAAATCTTACAGTATGTATCTCTTGAAACATTCGAGTGACAGAAAGTAAAGGAGGATCTTAATTTGTCATGCAATCCTTTTGTTCTTATAATAATACTTGAAACAAGAAAATAAAGAGATTAATTTTCAGGTAATTTCATAAAAAGCACACGAATAAGAGGAAAAGCTACTGTTTTCTAACTCCTTTAGAGAAGTTGTTTATATGTTTGTAAAAGTATATACCTATTTGACCGCTAAAATCTTGTGATTGAAAAAGGAATATTGGAGTCAATTTTATAAAGTTAGTTCAGAAGTGAATAGAAGAAAAGTTAACTTTCCTTCTCATTCTCCTGCTCTAATACTACAGGAGCAAAAGTGAGAACTCTGTTTCTGTTGAGTACATGGCTACTTGTAGTGTTTATTACATCTGGGGCATTCTGAAGAGAATACTTGGAGGAATCGACTTAATTTTGATTTGAGGTTTATTTTCCTTAATAAACTCTCTCCTTGTAGACAAAGGCAAAGTCTTCCTGAAGATAGCAGTTGTTCCCCTGTACCAGACTTACAAGAATTTTTTCCCTCAAATTCTCATCATGAAAAATTTCAAACATTCAAAAATAAGAGAGAATATGTAATATAAAATATACTCTCATAACCACCATCATGATTCTACACGATTCTATATTTTTCTCTCTCTCTCTCCTTCTTCCTTCATTACTTCCTTCCCCTTCCTTTCTTTTTTCCTTCTGTCATTTTCTATTATTCTCTGCTGAACCATTTGAAAGTAAGATGCAACCATATTGAGATATGACCCCTAACTACTTCAGCAACATTTCCTAAGAATAAAGATATTTTCCTGCAAAAAAGGAATGCTTATACACTGTTGGTGGGAGTGTAAATTAGTTCAACCATTGTGGAAAATTGTGTGGTGATTCCTCAAAGACCTAAAAACAGAAATAGCATTCCACTCAGCAATCCTATTACTGGGTATACACCCAAAGGAATGTAAATCGTTCTATCATAAAGACATATGCACACAAATGTTCATTGCAGCACTATTCACAACAGTGAAGACATGCAATCAACCTAATGTCCATCAGTGGTAAACTGGTTAAGAAAATATGTGACATGTACAGCATGGAATACTATGTAGCCATAAAAATGCATGAGATCATGTCCTTTGCTGGAAGGAGAGTGGAGCTGCAGGCCATTATTCTTAGCAAACTAACACAGGAACAGACAACCAAATACCACATGTTCTCACTTAAAAGTGGGAGCTACATGAAGAGAACACATGGACTCATACATCAATAGGTACTTGGGCCTATAAGAGGTTGAAAGGTGGCAGGTGGGAGAGGATCAGGAAAAATAACTAATAGGTAGTAGGCTTAATGCCTGGGTTCTGAAATAACCTGTAAAACAACCCCCATGACACAAGCTTACATATGTAACAAACCTGCACTTTTATCCCTGAACTTTTAAAGTTAAAAAAAGATATTCTCCTACACAACCACATTATTATCACATCTACAAAAGTTAACATTGTTTCTCTAATACCATATACAATTGGTCAATATTCAGATTTTCTCACCTGTCCTCAAGATTTCTGATGGGTATTTTTAGAATCAGCATGCCATCAATATTCTTATATTGCATTTAGTTATCATGTCTCTTGTATCATACTATAATCTTTCTTACTTTTTTCCCTATGATGTTGACTTTTTTAAGAAACCAGGTCAGTTGTCTTCCCCCATGGACTCTCCCAAACGCTTGTTGTGTGTGTTGTTCAGTCTTTATCATTGTTCTTAGGGAAAAGGATCATCTGATATCACTTCTTATAGCAGGAAATCATAGCATGAAAATAGCATTTGTATTTTAAAGGTAGAAATTTTTAACTCAAATGATTCTTTAATTCATGGAATTTGATTAACTAAATTTTGAGGAAAAAACTTTTGGTCAAGTAGTTTTGTAGCATTTTAGTGTACCCAGTATCTCCAACACCTTTACACACATGAGGTCTGTTTTCCTTTAGTCAGTTTAGAATAGAGTGAAACAGATGCACTTAGCCCTGGTTATTAACATCTCCCCTCACGTCTCATGCCTATGTTTCAAGTGATTCTGTATTTCCCCCATGATTAAAAAAAATAAAACTAATAAAGAAAGAAAGGAAGAGAGCCATAGTAAATACTTAGTTATCGTTAGCTTAATGTGCTTTAAATATTTGAAGCTTGACTCTTATTTATAGTTTTGATGAGTTTCCATTCTAAGACTATTCTTTTAAATCAGATTCTCTCACTTTTGATGCTAAGCAAGAACCCTCTAGTCTTGTGTTCTTGGTTCAGAGATCAAAACAGTATATAACTTCTGTTTATTAAAGTATTGTTTTTCACCCAACACTCCCAACCAAAGAAACTTTATTTAGTTCCAGAGGGTTATTTTCCTAGTCCTATCCCCGTCCGGGCTTTTGTTGCCCAAGCATATAAATGGCTGCTGCTGACAGTGCTATAAAAGAATCAGAGCCTGGGGCAGAGAGTACACTATGAGTCAATCTTGTTATTTTTTAAAAATGCCTAGAGAATTATTTCAACTTCACTTTGCAGCTATAAGGTTGGTTAAATGTATAGAAAAAGAGATCTTGTAACTCAAAGGATTTGGGATCTTAAACTTTTGTATTTGATTACTTTTGAATGCAATTATGGAGGCTTGTAATGTAATATTTTCTTTCTACTGGATGAAAATTACAGATACGTAATATGGGTTTAGTTACCTGATTGCACATTAACTCTAATACTTTCAGATAGCCTGCAGCATGGGCAAAAATCAAAAGGTTGTGTTGTTTGGCTTGGAATGCAATCAGGTATATCATTGGTTAAATACTCTGTCTGTTTCCTACAAAGATGCAGATTTAATGTAGAAATGGTGCAATATGTATGGTTTGCTTTACATCTTAGAGACCATCTAAAAATCCAGAGCAAGGAAAAAACAATCCATAATACATTTTAGGGTCCCAGTGGTTGTTTGGAAAATTTTGATTTGTGAGAATTTCTAAGTAGCATGTGATTAGATGATATGAAAATCTAGGCCTGTGACCTTTTCAGCTAATTCTGACAAGTTAGAGGATTTCCAATGAGTGGGAGGCCGTTGCCTGCATATGGAAAAGAAAAATCAGGTCCCTGAATTGTCCTAAAATCACCTCTAGGACTAAAATTTAGAAACCTTAGAATTTAGGAAACTTAAAAGTTCCCCTGGTGGAAAAACAAGCTGTAGAAATTACAGTATAAGTTCACATAATAGAAGAAATGATAGTTGAAAAAAAGCACCTAAATGTAGCATTTAGAAATATCACTGGTAATTACTACAAACAATTAGGTTAGGTTTTCCAAGGAAGTAAACACTTAAGGGAGAAAGATGTCTCTTGTCTTCCAGGTACTCACAACCTGGGGAGACCTACATAAGGTCCACGGAGGAGCTAGTAAGGAAGGTTGTAACCAAAGGACAAACACTCGATGTTGGGAACCTGGGCCATGGATGTCAATTCCTTTACTATTCTAATACATTTTGATTGTATGGAATCATACAATCAAATTGCAATTTTACAGCTCATTTCCCAAATCACTGTGCAGCAGCCAAACTTTGAATTGGTACATTCTTATTCCCACTAATTATCCCTGAGCTGAGTTTGAAGACTGGTTTATGTATACAATAGGATGATTATTTATTGAACTTCAAGGTCATAAGTAAATGTATTCCTCTGCTCTCAATTCTTTCTTTCCTTGTTTGACATTTGTTTCTGTTTATCTTTATCACCTACCTACAGTGACTCGAAACTTAATTTCTATGTGGTTGGAAGTTCTGGAGGCTACTTCTTATGAAAAGCTTAGCATGGCATCACAGTAGAACCTCGACAATAGCATGAGTCCTAAAGAAAGGTAGGGTGGCATGTTGAATAATCAGTCAGAATCTAAGAAGGACTCCACTGAATGTGAGTCTCTGGCAGGGAAAAGGACCCGTCACTCATTTTTCCTTATTGTCACTTATCATCGTATTCAGTTTGCCTCTCCATTTTTATAAATATATGAATTACTATCTCACAGAAATACGGCATGAGACACACATAGCTATCCTTTCAGGCAAAGACCAAACTTAACCATATGAGTATAATTTCAATCTAAAAATTTGGAGCATTTTTGTTTTATGTGAGATCTTAGAATCCCAACTATCATCTTCCTTCTTCTAGTGCTTCTCTCCAAGAGCAAACAAGATTAAAAGCAAAATCACAAAACACACATAGATATTTCCAGAATATCTATATGTTTGGTTTGGCTATAACACTTATGTTTACAAAAATAATTTATTTAGGAACAATCCTAATATTCCGTATTTGTGAATAACACAACAAAATATTTGAGAATATCTGTAAACTCACTTTGAGTTTGAGAAAACTAGCTTAATATTTTACATACAATAATAGAAAATTATATTTAAGTGGTTTTGCAAATATTGGAAACAAATGAAGATTTAAATGAAAAAAAATTGTCTTCTTATCTCACTATGATTGTTCATATATTAGCATTTATTGAACCACACATTGTACCAGAGGAAAACTGCAGAATGCTGAGGCATTTTTCACTATAGATTCAACAAATCTCAGAGCTCCAAAAGAGAAAGACAAGAACAAACATCTTTCTCTCTAGATATTTACCTTAATATAATTTATACCATCACTAACTTTGCAACTAAGTTGTTGGAGCTGTTTCTTGAGTTATTTGATAAAGATATATTAAAGCAAATTCGCCTTAGCTTCTTGCTGGCTTACGCACTAAAATGGTGCTTTTATTACATGACAAGAGGACAGCAAGGTCATGGAGCAACACATGGATTTCAACTATGAAGTTTCCTGACGTTGCATCTCGGCTTCAGGATTGCCTGAGTTTGAGGGCAGCTAATAATTGGAGTAACTTGATAGCTCTTGTCATCAACTCAAGCAATAACAGCCATCTCCCTGATGACAACAAAAGGCAATCAGTCTTCATTTTCAACCAAAAGAACAATATTGAATGTATTTTCTTTACTCTCTCAACTTTTAATTTCTAAAACTTAACATAAATTTTATATCATAGTGCATTTAGCTGCAGGTAGTAAGCTATTTGAGGAGTGAGAGTGGGGAAGGATTCTAGAATCTGGTAGTTCCAGGGCCAGTACAGCGACTCAGGCTTTTTCCATTCTTTCCTTTTACATTTCTCAGCATTTTGGCTTGTTATCTTTCCCGTAAATTTTCAATTCATGATCACAAGATTACTACTGCAGTTCTAAGCATCCTGGCTACACAATAGGAAGAAATAAAATAGGCAGAAAAAGAACCAGTTTATCAGATATTCTCTTATTTATCAGGGAAGTAGATTTTCCCTGGTACCCTTAGTTCCCTGCACAACATTTTATATTTTATTTTCAGAATGGAATCATATGACCACCCCTAGCTTATTCATGGAAAAGAGAATGTGTTTTTTAATGACTGGTTGAGACCAAACATGATTTACCTACTGAAAATAGGGAGGGGCTTACCTTTCCAGAACACACTGTTAACGTATCCATATCTAAATAAAAGAGCTTTATTAAAAAGGTATGCACATGTGTGAGAGAAGGAGTTAGAATGGTATAATTAAGTCACTAACAGGATCTACCATAGATACCAATTAGGCAATAGAATTCTATGAGATCTTAATAGGGAGATTCTTATTAAAAATAAATTAAAATGAAGTATACAATTTTTATTTTAATTTTTATTATTCTCCTTGGGTCAGTTTCCTTCTACCCTAAAGTTTTATTGCATTAATACTTGCTTACAGGCTGCTCTTGCACATTTTGACATAATTCATTTGGCAAGAATCCACAATGATATAAAAAGTTCCATGAGAAATTAAAATATCAGTAGAATACAAAAAGAAATCAAGTTCATTTTCTAGCTCTGGATAGATTGTAATTTTAACGTGGGGAAAAGTTGTAGATATATTAATATATTTATCTTTTTAGAAATAGGAGTTCCCAACCTTCTTTTGGCATAATATAGAGTTCTAAGTGACCTCTAAATATTAGCAGCAAAGTGGAAATTTGTCTGCTCAATGAGATTGAAATAAAACTATTAGTCCATTTTTACATATAGAAAGTAAAAGTCATCAACAAATTACAAATGAAAATGTCAGCAGTAATACTGATATGTTTGTTCTTTGGGAGAAGGTTATTTAGAGCTATTAAGAATTCCATTGATTATTGGTTTAACATACACCAAAATGTATTGTAAATATTCTGTAGTAATTCTTGAACCACACATCTGGTAATCTGTGTTTGGTTTAGCACTTCAGAATGTCATGCACAGAGAGAGTCTGAATAAAGATCATTTATGATCATTTAAACAAAACCAAGGTATTTGTTGAATAGTTCAGAATTTCTCTCTTCAATTTTATTAAAGAGACATAATCAGAGCTTGGAAAAGACTAAATTTTTTTCGTGTTATGGATGCATATTTCTCTACCTTGGCCTGAGACAGTTTTCAAGGCCAAGTTTGATTGTTATACCCTTCACGATAAGGGAGAGAAAATGTGACAGAGCTAAGCAATCCCAGGTTATGAATTCTTTATTTCTTCAATTTGAGTCTAGATTGGCAAAATAGAGTAAGTAGTCTTAGGAGAATAATAGTTCTATTTAGATCTAATGTATCTCCAGTGTATTTCAGTTCATAATGTGATGGATTATTTTTAATGTATAAACGAAGCATATCTCTATAAAACAGTCATTTAACATTTATGTTCGAATGTAAACTAATGTTTTCATTTTCACATGAAATGTCCCATTGCACCTTAATTAAAATATATATTGATTCTGGTTATTATTAACAATTTTATCTGGCTGTAAGTGTCAAATACCTCAAACATCAGAAAAGTGGTTTAGCACACGGAGGAAATTCTAACCAGAGAATGTTATTATTTTATAACATAAATTTATAAAATTTATTGTTAATTTTCATGCTCTTAGAGGGACAGCAAGGATTTGCATTTGACTGAAAAATAATCTGTAGCTCCCTTGTAGCCTTTGACTAGCTGTTAGTTTGCATTCTTACCTTTTTTGGTAATTATGGGGTTGAATCTAAAAGATTTTCCAGGCATACATATTCAGTGTACATGTATTCACCCAAAAAACACCATATTCATATCACTCTTAAAAGCCAAGTGTTGTGGTTACAAAAACAAAGTATAGCCTCTGCTCTCATGTTGCTTACAGTCCAATATGAACCAAAGACGTAAGATAAATAATTAGAATGCAAAACAGCATCTGCTGTGATAGAAGTAAACACACACTCCTGCAGTGGGCCAACACAGTGAGTCAGAAAGCCCTTTTTTATATGTACAATTGCATTCTTGAAAGGATATTAGACAATAAACATTGGAATAGTTAAACCATTGGCATACAAGGTGATATTTATCTACTAATATGGGCAGTCTATTTCTACTAGAACGAAGGTGAGAGATGTGTTTATTAAGTGCTATTTTCCGGACTGCAGGGACCATCTCCAAACAAGTACATTGCCAGAGGATTAGACATATCATTTTCCAGAGACATAGCCATATGTGAGCTCCATACACAGACAAAATCTAAGTTAAAATACCTGTGGGAATTTTGTAGCAGACTCACAGAATACATGAGTGTTTCAATACAAGTTGACTCAATATGGTATACAGCTGGCAAAGCAAAGGGTTTGGGATAGGGAAGGAAGAGGAGAGATTAATAACAAAGTGAAATCTGATTTTAAGTTTTGAACGCAATGTGTACATAGCTGGTTTGTGCAATTTTTAAAATGTAACCTGTTCCTGCCATTAAGAAGTGAACACATATCTTGAATTGTGAAAGTAAGTTAACTCTCAAATCATTAATTTCTTACATGCTAGAAGAGATTTAGTGGTGTATTGCTGCTGTTTTCAAAATATTGCATGTTAGAAACATAAGAAAATTGAACAGTGTGTTCAAATATATATTTTTTACGGAATAATGAAGATATTTGGACTTCTAAAATTAATCTTACTTTTTCATAATACTTATGAATCACCCATTCTTTTCTCCCTCCAATAATTAGATTTTTGTCATAAATTCTGTCTCCAACTCGCCCCCTAATTTTCCTGATACTCTTCTAGTTCTTGCTCTCCCAGTATTTGAGTCCTAGTCACATCTTGAGTTTCGCGGCATCATATTTTCTTCCCGGCCTGGGATTCTACACTCGAGCAGTGATGACTTTTATCTAATGATGGAGATAAAGGACTGAAGACAAACTGGGCAGTATGAGTATGGCTCTTATGTGTGATATCCCATCTGCACAAAATGAGGATATGGGAAATGCAATCATAATTGCTACCAGTGATAAAGAGCAATCATTTTTATAATTACTCAGTAATA
Source organism: Cebus imitator (assembly GCF_001604975.1). Taxonomy (NCBI): domain Eukaryota; kingdom Metazoa; phylum Chordata; class Mammalia; order Primates; family Cebidae; genus Cebus; species Cebus imitator. The sequence goes on from NW_016107396.1 coordinate 5,658,499, forward strand.
AAATATCTTCCTGTGGAAGAATAACAATGGCGTCATTGATTGGTGTTGGTCTCTGAACTAGTGTTTAGCAAACTGCGCTAAATGGAACTTCATAACCTTAGGGAGTGAACAATCCTTGAAATGTAGGTAATTTACTCTCCTCTTGCAGCCCATTGCTCTCAAATACTTTGAGAACCCAAATTTTTTCTCATTTATTTATCCCTAATTCTGAATGATATCCTCTGCCCTCCTATGATGCTAGTGACCTGACAATGAACAGAAAGATAAAATTAAGTGTGCCACTGAGATTGTATAGAAGCAAGGACCCACAAGAAAATGTTATAGAGCCAGAGCCAGTCAGCTATTTAGGCATGGCAGGAAGAATAAGTGAGGAACTTAGTGGATGTGCTTGGTAGGGGGCACAGGGTATGGTAAACTGGAGTATCTGAGGCAGTTGCAGGCACAAGATGAACAGAGCTGTTTAGGTGAGTTCCCATGTTCCCATATGCCATATGTCAACAGAATAAGGAAGCTTCTTCCCACAAGCAAATGGATAAAAATCTATCTGTGTGGCCATTCTTGAAAGTAAAAGATTTTTGTTTCAACGGGATAGAGATTATGCTGGTGGCTTTGGCCTCTACACGAATGGAGCAGAATATTCTTCAGTAGCTATCTATTTATTTTATCATTCGCCACACAGAGTACATTGCCATTGTATGAGAAAATCCTTTCTGGTTAAAATGAATGCTTACAAAGCAGCATTTTATATCTTTTCCCATCTGTGAGGAATTTGTCACATCTTAATATAAAATCCCTTGTTGCCTTCAAGTTTTTAAGACCAAACACATTATAGTTCTAAGGGGATGTTTGTTCTTGTCCATCATCTTTTTTTTTTTTAACTTTAAAAACCATGTTTATTTATTTTTGTATCAGAATATGCATGACTTTGTTCTGACTTCCTTTTCTTTCTCCCAAGATAGTCTCAAGAATCAGATATTGGATATCGAGAGGTTACCTCAAACTATTTTAGGAATGCAAGAAGAAAATGTTTGGCTAGCTTTATTTTGTTGATTTGCCCCAGCAAGTGGGTTTAGTAATAATTGCACCTTGTAATTCCAATGGGAAGGTCAGTCTTTAGGATCATGGAGGCTTGTATGACCAAATGTATCCCACAATAAGAACAGAAGCATTCTATAGGTAGCAGTTTGGCAGTGCCACTTAATTGTAACTTTTTATCTTTTCCTCATTATAACTGCTTGCTTCTATCCTATTTTTGTATTATTAACCACTAACAAAAGAGACCAGGTATAGTGGCTCACTCCTGTAATCCCAGCACTTTGGGAGGCGCAGGCAGATCACCTGAGGCCAGGAGTTTGAGACCAGCCTGGCCAACATGGTGAAACCATGTCTCTACCAAAAATACAAAAATTAGCCAGGTATGGCGGCGCACACCTGTAATCCCAGCTACTTGGGAGGCTGAGGTAGGAGGATCACTTGAACCCAGAAGTCAGAGTTTGCAGTGAGCTGAGATTGTGCCATGGCACTCCACCCTGGGAGACAGAGTGAGACTCCATCTCAAAACAATGAACAAACAAACAAACAAAATTATCCAAAGAAAAAGTTAGAACCAAAAAGTTATTTTCAAGCTACTCAGAAATATTTAAAATGTATGTTTGTTGTTTCTCTTTTTCTTAATTTATTATACTTTAAGTTCTGGGGTACATGTGCAGATCTTGCAGGTTTGTTACATAGGTATACACGTGCCATGGTGGTTTGCTGTACCCATCAACCCATCATCTACATTAGGTATTTCTCCTAATGCTATCTCTGCCCTATGCCCCATTTCCCAACAGGCCCTGTTGTGTGATGTTCCTCTCCCTGTGTCCATGTGTTCTCATTGTTCAACACCCACTTATGAGTGAGAACATGTAGTGTTTGATTTTCTGTTCCTGTGTTAGTTTGCTGAGAATGATGGTTTCCAGCTTCATCCATGCCCCTACAAAGGACATGAACTTATCCTTTTTTATGGCTGCATAGTATTCCATGGTGTATATGTGCCACATTTTCCTTGTCCAGTCTATCATTGATGGGCATTTGGGTTGGTTCCAGGTCTTTGCTATTGTAAACAGTGCTGCAATAAACATATGTGTGCATATGTCCTTTATAATAGAATGATTTATAATCCTTTGGTGTATACCCAGTAATGGGATTGCTGGGTCAAATGGTATTTCTATTTCTAGATCCTTGAGGAATGGCCACGCTGTCTTCCACAATGGTTGCACTAATTTACACTCCCACCAACAGTGTAAAAGTGTTCCTATATCTCCACATCCTCTCCAGCATCTGTTGTCTCCAGATTTTTTAATGATCGCCATTCTAACTGCAGTGAGGTGGTATCTCAATGTAGTTTTGATTACGGAACCTATACATTTTATATTGAGAAAGAGGCACTGAGCCCACCCTCCCACACAAGACAGAAGCTCCTTATACATTGAGCAGATCAAACATATGCTTAAAAGATCTGTATCTATAAAGACAGATGATTCCAGGTTGGATGACAGTTGACTATATAAAGGTTTTCACCAAAGGAACAAGCAGTTTCCCTGTAGTTTTACTTGTGGGCTCTGGTGCCCTTTTAAAAATGATATGAAGCAAACGGAATGCCATCCTTTTCATAAGCTGTCCAGGAAAAAAGCATTTAAATCTGTAAATTCCTTTTTTTGTATGGCTCATAGGTATCTAAACATTTATTTCTTATGTTGCACTCTGATGTATAAATAGTCTTCATAAGATAGAATGCTCATAATTAAACACTTGCAAGGGGTTTCTGGGGTGTTTATTTTTCTAATATGTAGTATTCAACTTGATAAAGCCAATTACTGCACACACTGAGTGGTAGGGTAGTAACTTATCAGAACTCCATTGGTATAGAATGCTTTATAGCTACAACGTGAATTTTCTTTAAAATCAAAATCTTCTCATGTTAAAAAATATACTCTCTGCAATCAATCTGTTCTACTTCTAGAAATGTGACTAGGGAAATGATCTGAAGTATCAAATTAAAATACTATGCACAAAATATAGAATTTTAATATTAAGCACAAAAATATGTGGATATAAACCAATTGTTTATTACTACAAATAAAAAATACTAAAATAAACCCATTCATTGAATGAAAATTTAGTCTACAAGTATTATGAACCATAAGAATAATTATGTAAATAAAAATTGTTATATGATGATGATTTTTAAAAACATAAGAATATTTATGATATATATGCTCATATATACACATACACACATAGACATTTGCTGAACACATACTCTCTCTATTCATTCCAAAGATTCTGGAAAAAAATCCAAAATTATAGTTATCTCTGTATGGTATACTATTTCATTTTTTCTTCCTTTTGTTTTTAGGCATTTTCCAAATTTCTGTAATTAACAGATGTTACTTAGAAAAACCAAATATCTCCAGTAAATTCTCATTTTTCACAACTGGAGTTTTCTACAACTTCTTTGATATGCTTTTTGAACAATCTTACATTTTTCTTGTGTCAAACCATTAGTAAGTTTTTGGTTTCACTGCTGAATTTTTGAGGTTAACATAATAGAAGTAAGACAGCTATACCCTTGGACAAACTTGCCCTAGTATCTCTCAGACACAGAATTTCTTCATGAAAGGAAGTAGATCTGTTTGGGTTTGCATGGTATCTCTTAAAATGCATGTGTTCTTTCACTTTATTTTTATTTCTGGATGGAGCAAAGGAGAGATGAGAGACAGATTGATGGAGAGAGAGAGAGAGAGGGAGACTGATGGAGACAGGGAGAGATTGGGGGAAAGGCAGGAGACAGACTGAAGTAGAAAGGACAAAGAAAGAGCTGATTGCAACAGCTGCTTTGCTTATCTGAAAGTTTTAACTTGACTCTTGTTCACAGGTGACCAGCTAATAAAAATAATTTAAGCTTTAAAAAAACAAGGATAATTTATAATGTGGAAACTGTAGTCTGGCACTTGTATCAGCACTATAAACAAGATTTCTGAAAATTCCTTAGGGGAATGAAACTACCAGGGACATAGAATTTAACAACAGCTTTCTTTAGCCCAGCCATCTCATCCCGCCTCCTACCCTCTGCTGCCAACTCAACATCAACATCATAACCTTGAAGCTAATTTATACAGTTTTCCGTTTCATTGTTGGATTCTCCTTATTATTTTTAAAGCGATCCTAAAATCATATCATTTTTCTTCGATACATGAAAATATTTTAAAAATTCAAACCTTAATGGTTTTCAATGAAATTATTGCTACCACAAATCTACAAGTATTCAAGAGACATTGTTTGAGCAGAAGTAATTCAATTTTTAAACTGGAATATGCATTGAATATTTTACAAAATTATATTTTTCATGGGAAAAAAAGGCCTCTTTAAATGTCTCACAAAAAGGGAAGATTTTATTATTTTTTTATCCCTGTTGAATTAGAGCAAAATTAATTTGCTAAATGAAAAGCCACTGTCATCTAACATATTTTACAAAAAACATACACATAGAGATTAATCAAAAAAAGCATGGCACCAGCTCCATAACAGTGTCATGCTTAAAATGAACTTACATTTTTATTCTGCCTTGAGGATACACAGATTGTTTTGTTTTAATGGCTTCCAGCCATCTCTATTATATAGCATAAATCCTCAAAGGGGAAAGCAGATTTTAATCCTCAGAACAACATGTATAAAGAAAGAGTTTAAAAGTGCTGATTAAGCAAATGTTGTTGGTTTAGTCTATCTACTTTACATTTGTGTTTAAAACATCGTGGAGCAAATATTTAACTGTTGGAGTAATTGTCTGGACATTATCTAAAACTTGGTGAATTTTGGGCATCTCTAGGGATGCATTTTAAATGACAGGCATCACCCCTTTGAAAGAGTTCCTTGGCAGAATTACTAAGCGAAAAATGAACTCTGGTATTGGAAGCCTATAAGTTCAACGTATCATTAAAAACTCAGAATCAGATACAAGTTCTTGGAGGCATAGGAGCTTTCATTGGTAGATAACCTGTCTTTCTCTGCAAGCCCAACTGCTGAATTTAGAGTGAGAGACAGAAGGTCAAGCTACGTTTTGTCACATAGCTACTATATGACCTTCATTAAGTCAGTTTATTTTTCTGATCTTCTATCTCTTCATCAATGAAATGGAAGTCATAATAACTGTGTTGTCTAATTCTTGAAGCTGCTCTAATATTAAATGAAAATAATGCATAGAAAAGCATTTTATAGCAGCAAACAATAGAGAAAATCTAATTTATTGTATAAAAGGTGAATACATGTGCATTGTACAGTACATTTGATGAGTATTTGATAAGGAACAAGAAAGCTGGAATTCTGATTTGGAGTTAAAATATCTGTGTTCGAATTCAAGCATTGACAATAACTAGTTCTGTTATTGGAACAAGTCCATTCATGAATTTAAGTTTACATTTTTCTATAGTGAAGTTAATAGTAACACTTGCCTATTAGGTTATCTGGAGATCAAATGACCAAAGATATATAAAAAAGTTGTATAATGTTACTGTTATTGTCATTTTGTTTCAAAAATTCACTTTTCATGATAAAAGACTAAGATAATTTCTATCCCAATGTGGACCTCAAGAATATACTTGGCTTCATATTGTCCCTCTTTTAGATTTAAATTACGTCTCCTTGCAAATTAATTCCCTTTGGAAGCTGTAAATTTTCATCCAGAACTTAGCATTTTGTTTTATCTTCTCTATATGTGGTGGCAGAATAATTTTAGATTATTTTATTTATTTAATTCTAAAAAATAACTTAAGAAAACACAGCAACTAACAAAATTATGATGTTAATGGACTAAAGAATTGGCAGAGCAGAAGAATCTATGAGAACAGTGTGTGTCACCTGGGATCCTATCCCCAAAAAGGCTTGATCCAAGAGAAAGAGGCCTGGGTGGGAGGCAAGGGACTGAAGTCAACTGGATTCTAGCTTTGATGTGAAGTCTCTGAGACTTTTTTTTTTTTGAGATGGAGCTTTGCTCTTGTTGTCCAGGCTGGAGTGCAGGGGTGCGATTTCCACTCACCATAACCTCTGCCTCTTGGGTTCAAGTGATTCTCCCCCCTCAGCCTCCTGAGTAGCTGGGATTACAGGCATGTGTCACTACATCCGGCTAATTTTGTATTTTTAGTAGAGATGGGGTTTCTCTATGTTGAGCAGGATGGTTTCCAACTCCTGATCTAAGGTGATCCACCCGCCTCGGCCTCGACAAAGTTCTGGGATTATAGGCGTGAGTCACCACTCCCAGCAACTTTTTTTTTTTTTTCTATTTGTAAACCACGATAATTAGAGTGAACGACACATAAGACTTGTCTTGCTTGAACATTTTCTCTAGTTCTTAAAGTCTTAGCAATTTGTGGATGCTTAAGGGTAAAGGGACTCTGATCATTACCTTTGGTCAGTACAGTTCAGCCAGAAGCCAGAGCTATTTGATTAGTAGTTAAAAGTGTTGCAGCTACTCTTTGATAATGTTTTGGTTTTGATCTGAGATAATTTTCTGATCAATTCTGCTTGGAAACTTACAGTTACTTATTTAACAGTACCCTCATGCTAAGGAAAAGCTCATGTAGATTCCAAGGAAACCCTGCTTAGTTCTAGAAAGTAACTTAAGATCTGGCAGAAGTGGTTCTGTAAGTATGAATTAGTAAAGATAAAATAGGGGTCCTCAACTTTATAGCTTTTACAATGGGAGGAAAGGTTTATTTTATGGTATTTGTCTGTCATAAATTATTATTACTATTATTATTATTATTATTATTTGAGGTGAAGTTTTGCTCTTGTTGCCCAGGTTGGAGTGCAATGGCACCATCTCAGCTCACTGCAACCTCTGCCTCCCAGGTTCAAGCAATTCTCCTGTCTTGGCCTCCAAAGTAGCTGGGGTTACAGGCATGTGCCACCACACCTGTCTAATTTTGCATTTTTAGTAGAGATGGGGTTTCTCCATGTTGGTCAGGCTGGTCTCGAATTCCCAATCTCAGGTGATCCACCAGCCTCGGCTCCTCAAAGTGCTGGGATGACAGACTTATCAGAAATTATTTCAAATCTTTGAGAGCAAAATATATATGAGCCAACATATCCGAAATTAGTGATTGCTTAAAAACGTGATTGCAGGTATTCAAGGATTAAAGTTAGCAATGACTTCTATTTCTTGTGGCATTATAAAAGGAATAGAATGCTGTATTTTTTGTCATTTTAATTCCCCAAGTTTTAAGTCACTTAAATCTGCCACAAATATTTTAAAATAAAATCAAAGGCAAGTTCTGTAAAATGAGCAAACATTTCTATATTTTGTAATTTATATACAAATATAAATATAGCTTATTTTAAAAATTTAAACTTGAACTGAATACCTTTTATTTTATTTAATCTGAAGACATTTGATGTCATCTTTAGAGATAACACGAGCTGAGGTGTAATTTTCCAAATAAATTTCACATAAATTCATATTTTGATCCATGTATATGGAGTGTCTTGATTATTATAATATCCAACATTCAGACTCCTAGACCTTTTACTGAGAGTTGGATTATCTCATATGCAACAATATGCTATTATTTCACTTTCTGCATAGTACATAAGAAAAGACAATGATGTCCTTAGTTGCCTAACTCAGATAAACATTTCAAGTTTCAGAACTATGTACCTAATATATGACACCAAAGTAGTGAGTGGATACTTATGTATTACATTTCACATCCTTGATTTTTTGGGAAAATGTGTGTTATAATATGGCATAGAAATGTATGTCATGGTGAGTGAATATAGAATAGATCATACTCTTCTGACTCTTTAATCCTTTTCTTGTAAGAAATTCAGGATAAAACCATGTTTGAAGAACTATTTAGAACATAGAGATTAATCATCATGTAAGCTTCTCTTCCTGATAAGTAACATCTACTCATGTCTAAACATGTTTTACATTAAAAAATCTGGTGGTCATAAATTCTTGTAGGATAAATGGATGAAGATATTTCTCAGTGCTTAAAAATATTTTGTCTATTTAAATTTTTTCTGTACTAAAATTATTTCAGTATGCTTTTAGAATTGCTCTCAGTTGCCAGATGAGAAGAAAAATAATTCTGCCAACTGGGACAATCTATCAATGTTCTAATCTGCTACTTTCTAATTAGCTTCGGCCTTAGTGTCCAGGAAAGTGTGAGGCACAGGGTAAGGAAAAATTCCCAAAGAAGCTTGGAGAGTAAGCTGAGCTTTCTCCACCAAATAGCAAATGTCTATACATTAAAATAATAATAATGAGCCATTAGCCACTGTTCAATGAAGTTTTTGGAAAATAGTATCATGAAAAAGATTGCCTTATGCTGCATTCCTCATAAATATTGAAAAAGAAAATAAGAATTATAACTTTATTAATATAAGCAGTTGTTTTTTGCACTTTCTCCTTGAAATGAATAATACTAGGCACACACAAATGCATGCACACACATACAGACATACATATACAGATGTCTAGGCAAATACGTTTGACAACAGAGACTTGAAAATTGAAGGGTAGCCAGGTGTAGCGGCTCATCCTGTAATCCCAGATACTCAAGAGGCCAAGACCAGAGGATTCCTGGAGACCAGGAATTTGAGACCAGCCTGAGGAGCAGAGCAAACCCTTTTTCTAAAAAATATAAAATACAATCATTTGGGCATGGTAGCACACACCTGTAGTCCCAGCTACTCTGGAGGCTGAGGTGAGAGGCTGCAGTGAGCTCTGCGCCACTGCACTCCAGCCAGGGTGACAGAGGGAGAATCTGTTTTGGAAAACAAGAAAGAAAGAAAAATAAAGAATAAAATCTAATTCAGACTGTGTGAACATCAGTTATAAGCTCCCTGAGATATAATAATGATATTGCTGTCCACGATTAATATCTTTATCCTGGTTTAACTCTCTTTGATTTAATGATTAGAAAAGTTCTTGATTGCAACCAGGACCACGCAAATCATCTTCCAAGAGATTTTTTGACAAAAGAAAGCAAATACTTTTCGTAAGTGATCCTCATGCCCCAAAAGGCCTTCTATGGAGAAGGGCAAATAGAAACTGTTTTATCTTGGTGTTGCACATAATGCATCTATGTCAAGACCCACGTATACATTTCAAATCTTTGCCTTTCTAGATGTTTTATGCTGTAACATGGTCTAGAACATAATACATGTTCAGGTCTTATGGGAAATGAATATGTAATAAGTCATATAGCGTTCCTTCTGACACGTTCAATCTCTTGATAATTAAGATATTAAAAAAACATGTTTTGAGCATGGCCAAATCAAATTTTTTGTAATGTTTTGAAACTGATGATTCATTATATTAAACTGCCTCAGTGGAATAAGGGACTTTTTTTTTTTTTTACTATAATCTTCTTCAGATTACTTAAGGGTATCATTTTTAAAAAATAGAACAACACTTCTATTAGAAAATTTATATTAAGCCTAATAATACAAGAATTAATCAGATAAACGCTTTAAGATATTACTAAAAATCATTGTGAATAAGACAAAATCCATGTCAGTTGCATAATTTCCTTCTAATTCTAATTGAATGGGGCTGAGTATTAATTATTACTCACTGAATTTCATTTAACTAGCCAATTCTTCAGTTCCATTATACTTTATTCAACCTGTGTTCATATTTGACTCTTTACTGCATATTTAGTTCCAGATTTGAATATAATAATCTTGTTACTGATTGTATTTAGCCTCAGGTAATTTATTTATCAATTGATGGCTACCAAATATTCATCTCCTCTGTCCAGGGACAGAAACTTGGATGGGTCAGCCTAGACAGTTTGGGATAATGCAACTAGAAGAGAGGTTTGCTCCGATCTTCTCTGAAGAGAAGCAAGATTCATACTCTCTCTCTCTCTTCCTCTCTCCTTCTGTCTCTCTTGCTAGGTGTGAACAAAGCGACATATTCTCCTAGTGCCCATGGGCCACCATATTATTATGCCAAGGAAAGCAAAACTGTAAAAGTTACACAGCAAGTTTAATATTTTGGGGAATAAAAGACAAGTAAAACAAATGGTTAATACAATGCTATAAGAAATAAGAGAAAAAACATTTAAGCATGTTTGTAATTAGTTATGCAGAAATGTGCTTAGATGAAGATATGAATTGTTTTCTGAAAAATAAATATAGTCTGAATAATAGACAAAGGCAAGCAAAGCAAATCCTAGGAAAGTGGAAGATGAAAGGGAAATGCAAACTACAGGATAGGATAAGGATGATGAGTCTGAGGAATGCTGAGGAAACTGGCTTGGTCCAAACCGTGCCCTTGTGTTGAAGAATTTAGATTTGTAGAAGGAGTGCAAATAATGGTAGATTGCTGAATTTCTAGACTTTATACTTAGTGTATATCAACTCAACTGCTAGTGTTTCCATTGTTGCAACTGGTGTGGGGTAGGTAGAAGGGGAGTGTATGTCAGTTGTGCTGACTGTATCACAACTTTGGAGAAATCATCTCTCCTGCAGCCAACAGAGTCCTGGTTGGGCTATAATCATTGAAACCTGCCAACAGTCATAGGGGAGAGGATATCACTGAGGCTAGACCAATTATTGTTCTACATTATTTCAGCAAAAATCATAGTTCCAATGAAGGAATACGTTTCAAACAGAGAGAAGCCAAGTTCTTTATAGGGATTAATACAGTCACTGAAAGAAAGAACTGCTCTTCCTAGAAAAATAAAGGTCTGGTTCTGCCAGAGTCCTTCTTGCCTTCTATATGGAGATTCCAGCCCCCAGAGTGAAGCCAGGCAAAGTGGGGAGGAGCAGAGAGACAGAGAAAAGGAAAAAAATCCATGTGGCCACCTTTGATCTCCTGGTTCCAACAATGCCTGCAGGCAGAAAATTCTACTTTGGCTTTCTAGTTTCGTGAAGCAATATATTCTCTTTCAGTCAAAGCCAATTTCACTTGGGAATCTGTCTCTTGCAACTGACAGCATCTTGATAAGTACCCTATTCAACCACTGGCAAGAAGACTGCAATATCAACAGATGCACAATCACTGACCACAGCACTGATCATCATCAGGTAGGACTTTTAGTTTTATTTAAATATTATTATTGTTCCACACATCTGAATATAGGTTCAAGGTGGTTTGATTAACATTAACTAGTTTAAGGTAATCAATTACATGTCACCTGGAATGACTTTGATATGATGGAATGAAAATAAAGGCAATGAACTAAACATGAGTAAGGCAGGAACACTTCATTTAACCAATCTAATAAATGAATACAAGACAGAGTGGCAGATTTACATATTCATCTTTAGTCTTCACATTGTCACTAGAAAGCCTGTGTTTTTAATGAAGCTTCAGGTTCTAGAAAATGAAAATTGAGCTTTTAAAAAACAAAGATATGCCAGAAACACTGAAATTAGCCCTGTGGGTCATTATATTAAATCAAATTCTATCTCCTCACTTCTTGGCTCTCTTGGCTCAGTTTCCACACTATCAACACTGCACATCATTTCAATGAGTCCACTAAAACCATCAGTGGAAAATATCCTCCTGTTCAACTATTTGACCTCAAATAAACAAAATGATTGTTGATGAAACAAATTTTTATCTTGAGTAGCTAGTTGTATCACTGACCTTATAGCTAAATAATAGATGGGATAATTTCCAATATAATAAAAAGTACATAAAACTCCCAAATACCAGGTTGAAGCTCTTAGAAATGGAATTTGGTCTCAAAGAGAGCTGGGTTTCAGGTGCTTTGTGTATGATGTGTATGTCTCTGTGAGAACAAATTTCAACCTCTGTACTTCTTACTGTTGTACAAACATGCATTAGATAGTCGAAGAAACACTTAAATCCAAGCTAGAAAAAAGCTTCCTTGTTGCTAATGCACAATTAAAGGACTCAGTCCCAGTGTTGTAACTACAATGCAATTTGATACCAAGTGTGGAAAGATCTGCTTTGGGGGATGGGGGCTTGAAGGCTGCCAGGGGACTTGCTCTTTTGGCAGTGATTAACAGTTTGGTAATGAGGGTCTGTGGTGTGGGGGTGAGAATCCAAACACTGTGTCAAATGGTTAGCTGCTCTTTTAGTGACCCCAAGTACATGGCAGTCCAAGAGAGAGAGAAAAAGAGAGAGAGAAAGAGAGAGATTGAGGGGGGGGGAGAGAGAGAGAGAGAGAGAGAGAGACTGTGAGCATGATACAAGATTCACACTTTTACCTTTATACAAAGACAGACTATTGTTCTCTTTCGTGGACCACCCACTACTCCACCTACTCTATTCCCCCAGAAAGAAATTCTGGTAATATTGTCTATGTGACTATAAGAACAAAGTAACACAACGACATTTTTTAAAAATGAAGACATTTGGGAGTATAGGTCCAGAAGTTGTTGGATCTGTTAAGGAAATAATCTTTATTAGGTGAAAAAAAATGTAACTTGAAAAAGAAATTCCTTATTTCTTAAGCTAAAAATTAAGATAAAAATAGTTTCATAGGAGATTCAACTGTCATGTGAATGTTCTCATTACATGTCAGTTTTATGCCTTAAAAACCGATAACTCAGTTTTGTGCAAAAGAAACTAGCTCCTTGGGAAAATCAGAAGGGGAAAGTGAGCTCTAGGCTGCAGTGTGTTTATATTTATTGGCTTGAGATCAACCTGTTATGAGATGTCTTGGAAATTGTGTCCATAATGGCTGGATTTTCTTTTTATTTTTTTTCTCTTAGCTACACATCCAGGGTTATGATTGTTCATAGGGAGACAGAAATACCAAGGCATGAATTCTATATATGTCAATTAGTAATGACTTTGGGAAATTACTTAATCTTGGTTCCAATAATAATATTATAATAATGCCTCCCTCTTACATTTATTGTAAAGATCCAATGAGATAACATATACAAAATCTGATACATAAGAAATCATGAATAGGTATAGCTTTATGATTATTATTAATTCAGTTAATTTCGAGGGAAAATCTATGCTTGCCAAAATATATTGTCCTTCATATGATAATGCACAGTTTAATTACGAATGTATTTCAGCGCATTTTAAAATTGTAATTAAACAATGAACATGTAAATTAATTTCAGCCTCAGCAGTAACGACAACAGAAAGAAAAAATAATTTGAGGGCTAAACACCTCAGTCATCAAGTTTCCTTTGTTAAAAGATCTGTTTGTAAATGAAGCTTAGTATATATTTTAACTTAACAAAAATGTTAATGAATAAGCTACAAGACTCACACATGGCTCTCTAAACTCCAGAAAATGTCCAAAGTGGATTTTGGCTAACATCATCTGGACAGTTGCCTAGGTAAAACAAAGCCAAAGCAAAGAAACGGCTGGGCCAAAGGAAGCCTGAGTATATAAATATGAAACTACTGAACTCGGAGGAAATAAGTAAATGAGTCAAACACTGATCCAGGAGCTCTCTGTCCATGTTTATCATGAAGATATTTTACTGCTTTAACGAGGCATCTGGTTTTTCTGTTTTTCAGAAAGACTAAAGGTGTGAAGAAGGTAAAGCAAGTACGTATATATTCAAATATTGACCCCCCTTTCCTCCTATCAAACATTATTCTATGGATTAATTAAAACTTGTTACATTATAATAAACTAGATTCTCTTTTAGGGAGGAGTAAACAAATCTCATATTGACAAGGAAGTTTACATTTCAATATATAGTAAATAGAGGGGTTTCTTGGGGTTTATTTAAGTGGTCTAACTTAAAAATGATTATTTTAAATGGGCACGTGATTGTATCTATTTGTAGGGTACTATTTGACATTGCCATACATACATGTGTTGTATAAGAATCCAATTAGTGAGGTTAGTGTATCTATCACCTCATGCATTTATATTTCTTTGTGATGAGACTATTCAAAAGCCTCCCTCTAGCTAATTTTTAATATACCACCACCTTTTGCTATTAACCATTGTCACTCTACTATGCAATAGAATATCAGAGCTTATTCTTCCTATCTAACTGTAGCTGTGTCCTCATAGGCCAACTCTCCCCATCATTCCCCTGCCCCACCCCTCCCCAGTCTCTCGTAACCACTGTTCTACTCTCTCTTCTGCTTCTGCTTCTTTGATGTCAACTTCTTTGCTTTAAGATTCCACATAGGAGTGAGAACATGCCATATTTGTGTTTCCGAGCCTGTCTTATTTCACTTAACATGATGTCCCCAGGTTCATCCATGTTGTCACAGATGACAGGACTTCACTCATTTTTATGAATAAATACTATTTCATTATGTAGATATACCACATTTTCTTTATGCGTCCATCCATTGTTTGACACTTAGGTTGACTCCATGTCTTGGCTACTGTGAATAGGGCTGCAATCCCAAGAATGGAGATGTCTCTTCAATATACTGATTTACTTTCCTTTTACATACCCACTATATACTACATCATGTGGTAATTCCATATTCAAATTTTCTGTGAACCTCCATGCTGGTTTTCATAATGGCTGTACTAATTTAAAGTCCCACCAACAGTGTACAAAGATTCCCTTTTCGCCACATCCTTGCCAAAACTTGTTCTCTTTCAGCTCTTTTATAATAACCATTCTAGCTGAAGTAGTATTTCTTGTGGTTTTGATTTGCATTTCTCTGATGATTATAGGAAGTAGTTTTTTTGTTTGCTCTCTAACCTGATGTTTTAACTATCAGGTCCACAGACTCCCACCTTCATCTGTGCATAGAACTCAGGAGATTCATGATGGAAACAAAAATATATTTTTGTTTTTATTGTCCTGTAACTGAAATGTACTGTTTTCTTGAATTGCAAATATGGTCTATCACAGATACTTTACAGGATATTATTTTTGTTGCTGATATCTTGAAATATCTCTTATCATAGTCATTACTTTGAAGTTATGGTAGTTATTAGATTACCAGCGCGTACACAGCAAAAGTAAGGATGAGGACCGCTGCAGGAAGGCAGCACATTTGTATCTGCTATGATTCATGGACTCTGTGTAAAGTTAGCAGATGTATCAGGAAAATAAGACATGGGGGCTTCTATACCTTCCATAGCATATTCTATAATCTATAAGCCTTTACTAAATCATTCATATTGTCCTCTATGTAACAATATATCTCAGTAACAAAATAAAGATCATAGGACTAGCAGCTGCTTTTTTATTTAAGTCCCTAATAGCTTCTCAAGCAGTCTTAGCACAGGGTTTGATTATAGAGTAGTGGCAATACTTTCCTTGGGTATAGCTGCAATTGGTTCTGTTTCTTTTAAACCTTTCCTTTACATGCAGTACCCTTCAGCTTGTCAATCAAAATTTGGAAAAGAAGAATGTAGAAATTTAGGCTATTGTGTCAGACTTTAGTTGTCTTCATGATATCTCAGAGAGTTGAATAAATAAGGATTTTTTTTAGGCTAAAGTTGTCAAATGGAAAATATTGCATAAATGTGATTAGTCTTTGGAGAATATATACTGAACAAGATGTTATCTATTAAAAATTAAGATGGTCACCTGTCATATTAAAGAAACACTCCCCCCAACCCCCTGTCATTCAGTAACTACTGAGTTAAATGTATTATAACTTTAGTCAGGAAAACGGCATACAGAGAGTTGAATTTTGTAGTGCCAATAAATAGATTTTCAAGTTCAACCCCTAACCAATTATAAGCTCAAATATCCATTAAATGTCCCTTTACTTATCATATTTTGGGTAATTTAAACATGTTCAGAACTTTAGCATTAGAAAGAAGCATCAATTTTATCAAATGAATTCTTGGTAGAGTTGGTAGAGTTTGCATTTTAGTTGTAAGTTGCTTGTTAACTATGGATTAAAGAGAAGTGACAGAATCTCAAGACTGTCTTCATTTCCAAGTAAAGTAAGTTGCAAATCACTGAACCACTCATCTGTAGTGAGGAGGCTGAATCCAGTAAGCTTTATTAAAACTTATTTAATTACATTTAAATTAAAAATTTAAAAATATTTAAATTAAATAGTTAAAAAATTATATTATTTTATGGCATTCAAAATAAAGATACCCAAACATCTTTGTTAGAAAGTTCCATTCCCACAAAGAGTCCTGATTTTCAAAAAAGATCAAAAGCAACTAAGATAGAAAATTGTTTTTCAGTCTTGTATAGAATGCTCAGTCTTATTCAATGTCATATGACACCTTTCTTATTTCCCAGAGGCGGTGGTGGGGAGGTGGTGGTTGGGTGGGGGAGGGATTTTCCCTTTGGAGGAAAGCTTTTCTTTATAAAAGACTGACAGGCAGTGTGGTAAAACTAATGCTATGGCTGGTCCTCCCCCGGAGACCAGTTTAGACACACTTTTTTTTCCCCTATGAGGACCTTCGGGATTGGCCTTGGAAGCATTTTTATTTCCTCCATTGAACATGGAGAAAAAAGTGTGGTGGAAAACATGGCTGGAATTCACATTTCTAATTCAACCCACCTAATAATATAATCTTGTGTAAACAATTTTTTCCTATTTGTTCTGAGTCAGTGCTCTATAAAATAGAAACATATTATCAGTTAGCTAGGTGTAGGAATAAAATAGACAAGCTAAAAATCAATATTCATTTGAGCAAATGTATAACATTGAATTACCGCAATGTAGCCTTTTATGTAGTGACTTGCTGGGGACTCTAATCCCCAAAATACTGAGTATCACACATTGTGTTTGTAATAATATTTAGCAAATTAAGACATCAAAGAAATATCTTAGCTTTTTGCTTCTGCTCAGCATATCATTGTGGATATTATCCATGAAGAAAACAAACACAAAAAAGTTACTTATGATAAAGAATATTCATAAGGAACAGTATACCAGGTTGCGTTTTCAAAAGCACTGTTTTTCTGACATGGGGATTGTGATGCCCTGAAAAAAAAATCAAGTATCATTATGAAAACATAGTATCATGAAACATCATGTGCCTTTACTAACTTCCTTATGCTGTGAAGTCATGCAACAACTCATTTATTCTTTCATTCAAGAGCACTTGCCATGTGCTCTAGGCACTGGGTTAAGGAGATGAACAAGATAGACAAAAGTCTCTGCCTTCACAGATTTTTCATTGTACTAGGAAGTGACAGGCATACCATTATAAATATTCCGTATAATGACAGGTGATGATAAGTGCAATGAAAAAATGGTAAAGCATCCAGAGGGTTGGTATTGAGCACATGTGCAGAGGAATGGAGGAAGAAGTGAACGTGGTGGAAGAGGAAACTTTTGAGCAGAGAGAAGAGCCAAGTGAGGGAGGGAGCCATGGGGAAAACAGGGAGTGAGGGAAAGGGGAATTCCAGCAAGAGGCTTGAGAACATACAGAAGGCCTGAGGTCAATGTGTCTGGAAAACAGCAGCTTGAGTGAGTAGAAGAACATGGTAAGAAAGAAGCCTGAGAAAAGGAGGGAACAGGAGGCCACGAGAACCTTCAAGCCATCTTAAATAGTTTATATTTTCCTCTATGGTTTATATTTTCAACCAGAAGTCATATGTCTGTAATTTATACTATCTTTAGGAAAAGAATTATAATGTAGCCAGCAGCATTTTTATAGTCACTGAAATATTTCATAATTAAAGATCTATGGTACAGCAATGGAATCCATCACTGAAATATTTCATAATTATATTAAAGATCTATGGTATAGCAATGGATTGAGACACCTTTATCATTCATCTTTTATTATCTGTTGTTTTTCATTTTCTTTAAGGTCCATGAGGCTTTCATGAAATAGAGAATATATTACTCTTCTATATTGCAAATGATAGCAAAGTATTGGTAGTATTTACCAGTATTACAAAAGACTGTATTGAAAAGTGGCTTTATAATTATCGTAATAATTCCAAAATTTGCCTACCTTTAATAGTCTTGGAAATGTCATTGTGTAGATGGAAAGTAAATGAAGTCAGGACATCAAATATAAAAAGACTTGATTTTGTTAGCTTTTCAGATCTCTTCTGACTACCCAGTATGTGCCAGCCATGGTGTTAAATTTTGCAGGTTTGAATCAATTAAGATCTTTTTCTTTGCTTTAACGTACTCATAATCTATGAAAAGAATTGTAATGGGATATGTTGAATTTCAACCCTAAAATGGGATAAGTTTCATAAGAATGTGCACAAAATAATAAAGTTGCCTTCCTACTCTTGTCCTGAATAATTTAAATCACCTTGCCTAACAGAACAGATGAGAGAGATGTCCCAGTCTGGCCAAGTAGCGGAAAGCGGTAGAAGGGAAGACCAGCACAAGGATGTCCAAGATGTGTCAGAGGAGCTCTCTGACTTCGATAAGGACAATGTACAATCAAAGAAGTAGTGTGATATTATGGAAACATACAACTTTCAGAGCCATACATACAGGTATACAGGGAGACATAGAGCTTTCTCTTAAAGAAGTATTTGAATTGAGTATATTGAAGATTTTGAACTCTGTTTAAAATGGAGATATCAATAAATTTTTGCAAGGGTGCTTTAAGGTGTAAATCAATTCAAATAAATAGTTCTAGTGCTTAACACTGCACTTGCCATAGAATAGGTTAGCTCCCCATCCAACTGAACAACAAAAATAAACTTTCGTCTGTGGCACAGAACTTACTGAACAGTGGACAGCTCTGCAGCTGTTCTCAATGTCCCAAAATTGCAGTGAATACTAGAACATGAGTATATAACTTACCTACCCCATAAGGGTGTTGGGAGGATGAATGTTTGTAAGGTAGTTTAATAACTCTTGAGTCAAAAGTGCTTATGAGTGCAGAGTCCTCTTCGTAGTCACTGCCACCAGCAGGTTCCACTGCTTTCCCTCAGAAACACTGTGCGAGAGGAAAGATGTCTTTTAGGAAAGCAAATTCTCTCATGTTTTCCTTCTGTCACCACTGGAAGAAAAATACAGTATTTCAACGAGAAATATTACCACATTGCTTGTTCTTGAGGGATTTCCAGAAGAAATACCACAAAAATGCTTTTCTTTGAGGGTACTCAGACTAAAATTCTTACAGATTGAATATATATCAACATAGCTCATATGTAGTATATAGTCTGGTTTTTATTGTTGTTGTTGTTCTAGCAAGAGTGACATGTGGAAATCCAAGGAATTTCTTTATTTGGTGGAGGATAGAGAGTGATTAGTCAGCTAACATGAAAAGCAAATTCCTCTGAATAATCCTGAGCCATACAGAGATCTCATTTACAAGATGAAAAAAAATGCCCCTCCCAAATTAAATAAAACAATACCAATTTAGTAATAAAAGTATGAGTATAAATTTTGCAAAGGAAATTTTTTTAACATTTTAATGCAGAAGATGACAGATTCTGTACCTGCCTTTTAGAAGGCCTCTTTTCAATTAAAAAAAAAAATAGCATTAGTGCTTTGATAAGTTGACAAGAAAGTAGTTACTTCCCCCATCTTTCCCTTTGAATAGAAAATTACTTCATTAATTTGAGCACAGATAATGGGCAACTGCTGAATTAACCATAATCATGTAGAGTAATGACATCTTAAAATAATAGAATCCATCAACTTGGTTCAGCACCTACTACGTGTAATTCACATTGGCAGTGGGAACTACCAACAAGCAGGGAAATGAGAGTAAGTAAACTAAGTGTTGCCTCTAAACACCAGAATTCACACTCTAGTGCTGGTCTGTCCTTAGTTGTTATATGAAGTTGGATTAGTTGTTCGACTTTCCTAATCTTTCGGTTTTTCAGCGTGAAGGATGGAGAAAGCAGTACCATCCCTTCCAATTGTTGGGAGCATTAGGAAAAGTGAATTTTACATAATGACTGTTCAAAAGCTGATAGTGCTCCTGCTGCACAAGATGAACCTATGTGGTTATTCGGGAGCTTACTGTCTATGTGAGGAAATGCAACAAACCCGAAAACAGACTTTTAAAATTAGAGATTCCATAGGTGAATAGACTGTAAAATATTAAATCAAATTCATAACTAGGATGATAGATTTAGAATTTTATGATTAGTAATAATCAGATTTTGTAAACCCAAATTCTCAACACACTCACTTTTAGTATATATATTTTTTGATGTCAACAGATAATATCTCTTAAATTCATTGTAACATCTGGGTATTTATTTGCTATTGGTTGATTAGCTGAAATTTTGTTTTATTTTGCTATCTTTGTTACCATTTTAGTAATCTATTAATTACTGAATAAGAAGATAATGATAATATATGAAATTAGGCTCATTCCTCAAAAACAGGGTCTGAAATTCTAACTCCAGCTACTAACTTTGCCATAACTAACTTTTTTTAGTGTTCAGTGAAATAAAAGCTCTGGGTTAAACTTCTCCTCTATGCTTATCTATGAGAAATGATGCTTCAAGCCAAACAGACTGTGTTCGTTCTCCCCCACACACAGAAAATGAAATGTCTTTCTAGTGTGATTGATAATGCCGTTACCCAATGTTGATCTGTTTTGTTTAAATGAGATGGATGTGTGTGTGTTCATTTGAGTAGCAGGTTGGATACTGAGACTCTCAGCATCTATAGTTAATTGAAAAGGAAAAGCACACATTTTAATTTCTTCCTGTGCTCATGTTACTAAAAATTTCTCTTTATAATCTGAAGCTAAACCTTTCTTCTCTGACCCCAGCCTTGTTAGTGCTGCCACCTACAGGAAGATATGGTAGCAAAATAACGAGGCATTCACATGAAACCCTGTAACTGAATGGACCTCCTCCTTCTGCCTCTAAACTAACCACTTTAAGCCACTGCTAATGCACACAAATAGTTGCACACACATGCATACATGCTCACATACGCATACATGCTCTCCAAAGTTTCCCCGCTCAGGTGTGCCATTCCTGATGATTTACAATGACAACTCTACCAAGTCAGTATACTAAATTGCAATGATCGTCTAGTCTCTCTTTTATCCCAGTCCTTGCATTTTAAAGAGTAAAAATTGATAGTGCTTTGTCCGTCATATGTCTGGATTGAATTTTTATGTCCACTAATATTCAGACTGAAATGTCAGGCTGGGCACTTGTGTTGTACTTATATAACATGAGGAGAAAAGTTGAATGATGTGGTGAATGAAGTATTGGCTTTTTGCCAGAGATACAGGTTTCCATCTGACTTATGGTTCTAGACAACATGACTAGTCTTGACCCCATCCCTAGGGGTAGGGGCCTATGGCAGAAAAATCTTTCAATATAATTCAACACAGTAGGCAGTCCTGTGAAGTTGAAAGCTGGGACTGTGTTTGCAAAGAGGATTAAATACTTCCGTACTTAGGGAGAGAGAGTGAGAAACTTCCTTGCTAAGACTTCGACTCACTGGAAACATTGACACCTGCGTTCTTTGTACCTGTTACAGAGAAACAATGGTGCTCATTTTCAAAGCCAAGCTAAAAATGTGTGTATTGATATTTTTTGCTTTCTGCAATTAATCTGGCTATACTTCAGTAAAGAAGTAGGGCAATTTCCTCCCAAACTGTTAGGCTAACATCACCATCAAGAACATTTCCTTTCCTCAGCTATTGCCAAAGGATGGGTCAGGGAGGTAAATGTGTCGACTCCACTCCCAGTTTAGTCAAATTGGTCCTTGCTTCCTGGAGAGCTCTGTTGAGAAGGTTGAGGTAAAGCCTAGACTCAGCAGGAAATTGTGCCCTGGTTAAAATAATGGCTGCCAGAGGTGGGATCCCCAGAGGCAGTTCTGTGTATATGACCTATTTTGCCATCTCTGGTCTAGATGCTATAAAATTAGTTTAGAAAGAGTTATCTTAAAAAATATTTTCCCTGCTAGAGAAAAGTCTACAGGAAATATGGAAATATTGAAAATGATGACATAAGCTTAAATATATAACACATTTCCATCACATTTAGACAGGTGGGCAACTGTTATGTTACTGGCAGGGTGTTGAGTGAAAACAGAATTGTGAGTTTCATCCATTCAGATGAGTTGGGAATACTTGTAAGTAGGGCAGTATGGAACAAGGATACAGAACCACATTCCCATTTTAAGTCCCATTAAGCAATTTGCCCACTCTCTAACATGGCTCATTTATGCACACTGGCAGACCCTTGTAGGACCATAGCTTGAGATTGGCTCACATGCAGCAAGATTTCCTGTCTGAGGCAGTAATCGAGTCTCTATGCTGCTTTGGTACTGATGTATCATGGATATTGATTTGACCTCCTGCCTTACCTTGATCTAGGACCTTGATACCTGTATATCTTCCAGTTCTGGACTTCTCACTGGACTCATCCCAGCTTTGTCTTGGCAATATAGCCCAAGTTTTGGGCATCTCTCCAGTCACCCAGATTGTGTCCATACTTGATTCCTATCTTAGAATCTTTATTTTGCTGCTTTACATGGCCCCGGTTTCCTGCACAGTGTCAGTATAGCACGTGACAAACTGGGAAGAAAAAGTCACTCTAGCAAAGGAAAGACCTTAAGAAAAAGGTAAAAGCAAAATAGAAATAGATCTAGGAGAAATCAGATTGGTAGAAGATTACCATGGAGAATGTGCGGAGGACAAATTATAGGTTCGATGTCAGTAGAAATGTTCTGTGTGGTCTCATAAGAAGGTCAAGCAGGTGATTAAAGAATGCTTTAGTCAGATTCATTATAGGAAATAAAGAATATGGAAAATCATTTGTTCTTGAGAAAGTTGGAAACTTGGAGCCTTAAACAACTGTTGAAGGAAACTCTGGGGGAACATTGTGGTTCAGTGTCAGAGGAACAGTGGAGGAAAGGGAAAGAAAGAAAGTGTGACTGAGAGGAGAAGGAAACACTCAGTCACATTAGGTAATGTGCCATGTTAATTCCTTGCTGCGATTCCCTGGGGGTCTGGTAACCCTTAATACCACCCACTTCTGAGTCTCTAGATGATTATTGTGGCAATTAAGTAAGAGGTGCATGTGTGTGCGCGCGCGTGTGTGTGTGTGTGTGTGTGTGTGTGTGTGTTTTAATAAAGTAGGCTTATGTGAAATTGTTTCAGGGGAAGAAAAATCCCCAGAGCAACATGGATTTCATTCCCAGGCCCTTTCTTTTCTTCTCCCCTGAAAATAAAATAAAAGACCCTGATTCTAAGATTTCGTTTGAGAATGGCTGATTTAATTCCTGCTGTTAGGACCTCACACTTTCAGAAATTAATTGGGTCAATCAACATGCCAGAAAACAGAAAAACAAAGCACACTTTAGTTAAATCCTAAAGGGAAGGTGCTTCTTAAATTCACTGTTGCTTGCATACTGCATATTCACAAAAAAGTATCATATCTTACTCATTTCCCTAACCATACATTTCTGAAGGTTGAGCAATAATGAAATATTATCCTAAAACATACAAACACTGTAGGTGTGTGTTGATGGATGAAGTACCAAGTAAACAGGAGATGCTCCTAAAATAGCTCTAAAAATATTCATTTATTTGCTTTTTTTAAAAAAAAGTTAACAAAAATAAAACAAAAAAGCATCTAGCAACTTAAATATTTCATAAATGAAGAGTATAGTATAGATGGTTTTTCTGTGAAATCCACTTGCAAGAAATACTCTACTTACATTGTTATTACAGTTCATTTTTTGATTTAAGACTTATTTTGAAAATGACACGAAAAAACTATGAACAAGATTATCTCCTAACAACTCACAGATCTCAACAGACTTATTATCTTCGAGGAGGGGAACAGAGAGTGCAAAAAATTACACTAATTACAGAAAAAAAAATCTTCAAAGTTGTTTACACATATTTTTGTCTAATCTAAAACTTCCTCAAATAAGATACAGAAAAAATGCTTGGAATAAAGTCTGAGGCCATCCATGGTTTGACTAAGAAGAGAGTCCCAAAGTTAGTATATTATTATTCATCAGATTCTATGGTCCCCAGATCAAGTAAAGAGCAATGTCTCAATTGCTAGAAATCACAAGGCCCCGCAGAACCTTACAAACTCTCTGATGCTTATCTTGTGTCACACATATGGCAAAATGTAAATACCTTAACACTTTACTTTCTAAGAAAGAAGTCCAATATTAACTGATTATGCTTCCTTTCCTTCCAATGAAGGAATAAATGGGCATAGAAGAAAAAGGCCTACAAGAGCTCTGTCAGGGAAATAAAAAGCTCATAAAGTAATCTTATCAAAGGCACAGTTGAAGCATTTTTACAAAATTATATTGTTTGCAAATGTCATCAAATGTGTTAAGCTAGACAGTTGTGACATCCCAAAGACCACATCAAGGCAAAGTCTTTGAAAAAAAGAAAAAGACTGCTAGCTAGGTAATAATACAGCGGGCAGCTGGCTAGAATTTTAATTGTGGCTAAATCAGAAGAGATTGGGGCTAAGGGGAAGCCTCAAAATCAGAGTAAATTTCTCTTTTATGGCAAACACCAAAGTAGAGTACAGTCAAAAAAATTTCAAGATTTCAAAATGAAAAGTCCTTTTTTATATTACCCACAAAAAAAAGATGAACTGGTTTTTGCCCAAAGAAAATTGATTGCTTTGGACGGGTAAATTTCTCTTTTATTGCAAAAACCAAAGTAGAGTACAGTCAAAAAAATTTTAAGATTTCAAAATGAAAAGTCCCTCTTTATATTACCCACAAAAAAAGATGAACTGGTTTTTCCCAGTGAAAATTATTGCTTTGGATGAGAAGAGTTTAGCTCCTTTTTCAATCATGGTGACTTAACGATATGAAGATGAAGAGATATTTAAGCCATTCCTATGGTCAGAGAAGTCTAGCTCAGCCTTGGGTGTAATTAACTACCTGACCAATTGCTCTGAATGTCTGCTGTTTTCTGTTTTGATTACCTAGACCAAAAGCAGGAAAGAACATCATGATCCACAGAGGGCATCATGAGTGGAGTTCACAAGCGGTCTTGGCACCTGCTCTGCCTTGCCAACTAGAAGAGGCGCGGAGTCCTTTTTTTCAAATAGTCACCATTATGTACATTGTAGAGTCCCAGAACTTATTCATCTCATAAATTCATCTTATAACTGAAAGTGTGTGCCCTTTGACCAACATCTCCCCATTTCTCCTACCTTCCAGTGTCTGGAAATGACCATTTTAGTCTCTGATTCTATAAGTTTTACTTTTTTAGATTCTGTATGTAAGCAAAATCACATGGTATTTGTTTTTCTGTGCCCAGCTTATCATTTCACTTAGTGTAGTATCCTTCTGGTTCATCCATGTTGCAACAAATAACAGGATTTTCTCCTTTTGTTGCTGAGTTGTGTGTGTGTGTGTGTGTATCACATTTTCTTTATCAATTCATTTGTAAATGTACACAGGTTGTTTCCGGCTTCCATATCTTAGCTACTGTGAATAATGCTGCAATGAGCATGGGATTCTCATTTCATTTTATTTGAATGTATACCCAGAAGTGAGATAGTTGGATTGCATGGCAATTCTATTTTAATTTTTTGAGAAGGCTTCATGCTGTTTTCCATAATGGCTGTAGCAATTTACATTGCCACCAACAGTATAAAAGGGGTCCCTTTTCTCCACATCCTCATCAAAATTTATCTCTTGTCTTTTAGTAATAGCCATCCTGAGAAGTATGAGATGATATCTGATTATGGTTTTTAACTACCCTTCCCTTATAATTAGTAATACTGAGTACCTTTTCATATACTTGTTGGCCATTTTTATGTCTTCTTTGGAAACATGTCTATTTAGGTCCTTTGCCCATTTTTAAATTAGGTTGTATGTTTTTGCTTTGAGCTGGGTGAGTTTCTTATATACTTTGGTTATTAACCGTTTATCAGATACATGGTTTGCAAATATGTTCTTCCATTCCATAGGTTGCCTTCTGATTTTGTTGATTATTTCCCTTGTTGTACAGAAGCTTTTTATTTGAGGTAGTCCCTCTTGTTTTATTTGCTTTTGTTGCCAACATCAAGTTCTTTTTGAGATTGCTTTGTTTCTGGCATTGTGTTTCTGTGATTCGGACTACCTCCTTAATGATAATTTTATGCCTTACATTTTACCGCCTGCTTTTCACTTTTGCCATCTACTTTTCTCTTTATCTACTGGTTTCTATAAGCTCTTCTTTTCTTTGCTGACTTTTCATTCACTCAATTTCTGCCTTGATTTTGCCATTCCTACCTCCCGGCCAAGTAATCCCAGTGAAAGGAAAATATACCTTGGGGCCCCAAATCACTAAACTAAAGGGAAAAGTCAAGGTGGGAATTGCTTAGGGCAAACCTGCCTCCCATTCTATTCAAAGTTATGCCTCTGCTCACTGAGATAAATGCATATCTGATTGCCTCCTTTGGAGAGACTAATCATAAACTCAAAAGAATGCAACCATTTGTCTGTTACCTACCTATGACCTGGAAGCCCCCTCTTCACTTTGAGGTGTCCTGCCTTTCCAGACTGAACCCTTGTTCATCCTACATGTTATTGATGTCTCATGTCTCCCTGAAATATATAAAATTAAACTGCTCCGACCACCTTGGGCACATGTTGTTAGGACCTCCTGAGGCTGTGTCACCACGTGTGTCCTGAATCTTGGCAAAATAAACTTCCTAAATTAACTGAGACCTGTCTCAGATATTCAGGGTTCACACCCCAATATTCTTGGCTGGGAAATTATCCCAAGTTCTCAGAATTCTTGAGACAATGGAACTGTCAATGGAAGCAATTATTCATTATTTGGTACTCATCATAAAGATGGCTCAAATTAAAAAACAGATATGACAATGAGAAAACATTCTTGTTCACAGAGAATGGGGAGAAAATTGGAATAAATTTACTGCTTAGATTTTTATTGAATATGCAAATTATAATATAAATTTGCAAAAAATTTTAATATGCTGCCTCAATATAACTGAAAACTGCTTCTTCTAAAAAAGCTATCTAAAAAGAGAAAAGTGCAGATAAATATTTGTGTATAGTAGTGGCAAAATCAAGGTTAAAGTTAAGATATACTACATATGTTTATTATGTAGTTAATATATAAATTTAGACTTTCATACAAAGTTTTTAATTGCCTTTTCATGACATTATTGCAGGTAGAAAATTATTATATAATGTAGAAGAGAGAAAGAGTTGTATAAAAGAAGATTTTCATTATCCATTGTTTGTCGATGTGTTGTTGAAATGTGGCTTTGTTATGAAGCCAATGAAGTTTGCATTTTCCACATTTAGCTTCTTTCTCTTTCCGGTGAGTAATTAATCCCCACAATTCACTAGTCACTTCAGTTTCAGAGGGCCTTGTGACTCTAGACCACTTTCCCTTTCAAAACAGTGAAAGATAAAGAATCCTTTGCATTTTATGGTAAATTAAAATTAAACTGTAAATATATTTTGAATTTCTTTTTTTAAGTCAGTATTGTTATCTTTCCTTTTCTTTCTTTCTTTCCTTTTTTTTTTTTTTTGTGGGAGAGCCTCGCTTTGCCGACCGTCCTGGAGTGCAGTGGCATGATCTCATCCCACTGCAACCTTTGCCTCCCAGGTTCAAGTGATTCTCCTGTCTCAGCCTCCTGAGTAGTTAAGATTACAGGCACACGCCACCACGCCCAGCTAATTTTTGTATTTTTAGTACAGACGAAGTTTCACCATGTTGTTCAGGCTGGTCTCAAATTCCCGACCTCATGATCTGTTCACCTCGGCCTCGAAAGTGCTGGGATTGCAGGCATGAGCCACTGTGCCCGACCACATTGTTATCTTTTCATACTATGACTACCATAACCTAATCTGACATTTTGAGACACATCTTAACCCATCCCATTTTATTTCTACTTGAATTAATATGTATCATTACCAAAACAATATTTTTAAGATTTATTGAAATGCCTTCCAGTGCTTCTTCAAATAAAACACAAATCCCTGCACAGCCAGCAGCCCGCATGGTCCTGCCTTGTCACATTTGGCTCTTGCTTCATCATGGGCCTTTCTTCCCTTGCTCGCCTCACACCAGATGCTTAGGTCTTCTTTCTGCTCCTTTTCACTGGAAGGCTGTTGTTGTCTGTTGTTTCCCTAGATTCTGTTCTCCTTCTTTACCTTTCATAACGTCCCTTCTATTCATGATTATTTCCTACTCCTTTAAGTCAGGCTCATGGGATATTAATTAGAGTGCATAAATATCCTAATTTAAAATTACTTACTTATCTGCCTCCTCTTCTACAATGTAAGCTCCATAGCGGCAGGGATTGTGTTGGTCCTGTGCAATCCTCTATAATCAGAGCTTAGCATGGTGCCTTATACATGGTGGGGACTCGAAAATGATTTGTTCAATACAGACATAAACAAATAAATGAAGAAGGAACAGAAGAATTGAAATTCATCATCCTTCTGTTAATTTATAGTTTACTTTTTTCCCAGTGTTTTTACTTTCTTATGTCATAGTGACGTTGGAGCTGGCTGTAATAAGATGTAATCTTTGTCAAAACAGAGTGGCAGTAGATGCTTTGAAAAAAAAAGTAGAGAACGGCAAGCATGCTGATCTAGCTGTTCTTCTCCACTAAGTCCCTGAAAGAAAGATGAATACAGAGAATAAGGCCAAATAAGGGGTTTAACCCAGATTTTAGTGAGAACTTTCAAAAGCCAGGATGTAAGCAGGGGAAGTTCCTTTTAAGTAGGCTAAATTGGTCTAGTTGGCCTAAAAACAAAGCAAGCCAAAAGCCTTGATTTTTCTTCCCCTGTCAATTCATTTGGGTCTTGAATATTACTGTTCCAGTGACAGAAAGATTAGTCAAGAGTTCTCAGGCATGGAGAAGAGAGCAGATAAACGAAAGATCTTGAGCAGGCACAATGGTCTGAGAGCATTTTCACAAAGCCTAGGTGGAAGAAAGGGGCTGAAGAGAAGTCAGTGGTCCTGGCTAGGAAATAAACTTCGACAAGCCATTGCTCTAGTTTGCGTCTAGGCGACTCAAGAACAGAGGTCTAATTCATCTCTTTCATAGGACTCTTCAGAAGGGTATATGGTTGCTTTTTTTATATTTTTTTATGTTTTTGGGATGAAGTCTCGCTCTGTCACCCAGGCTGGAGTGCAGTGAGGATCTGTCTTAGCTCACTGCAACCTCCACCCCCTGTGTTCAAGTGATTCTTGTGCCTCGGCTTCCCTAGTTGCTGGAATTACAGGCACCTGCTACCACACCTGGCTAATTTTTGTATTTTTAGTGAAGATGGGGTTTCACCATGTTGGCCAGGCTGGTCTCGAATTCCTGACCTCAGGTGATCCACCCATCTCAGCCTCCCAAAATGCTGGGCTTACAGGCATGAGCCACCCGGCCTGGTTGCTTTTTAATTTCACATGATATATTAGAAAATAATAAAGAAAATTTCTAATACATTTAAATTATATGCAACTTTATATTTTCTTTTTTCTATTTAATAGAAATTTGTATATTTCCATCAAATGAATGGGTGTTTAAGGAGGATTCTGAGTATGTTTAGTGCCTCAAATGAGTAACTATCTGTGATAACTTGGCAGCAATAATTTTAATTAAGCTCTCTCGTTATTTGTTCCTTCATTCAATGAATATTACGGAGTTCCTCCTGTATCCTAAACATCACTGCAGGTACTGACCATGTCAGCTGTGACTAATACAATGCCCAGCTTTGATAGCCTTATGTAGTTTACCTTTCAATGATGGAGACAGAGAGTAAACAAATAAACAAAAACATATATCAGAAAGTAATAAGTACCAAGAGAAAACAGAGGCATGTAGAAGAGTTGGGTAAAGCATAACTAGAGGTGGGTGCATGTAGGATTCTAGTAAAGCTGGTTCGAAAAAAACTCTCAAAAAAGATGACATTTGAGTAAAGACCTGACTGAAGTAAGGGAACTAACTGGTAAAAGTCTGAGGAAATAGCATTCTAGATGGAGGGAACAAAAGTACAGAAGAAATGGGGCAAGATCAAGCATGGCATGATAAAGAGATAGCAAGCAGGCCAGCACAGTTGAAGTGCAGTCAGGCACAGTATGTAGAAGACAACATTGAAGAGTTAGCCAGAGACCCAATCGTACACAACACTGCAGGCTTACACATTTTATCTGATGAGCTGGGAAGCCATGGGATAGTTTACAGCAGAAAGTAACATGCATTGAATTATACTTTTAGAAGTTTTCTGTGGCTCCATAATGGAGAATGTTCCAATGATAAGTGAAAATAGGAACATCGATCAGTTTTGAGGCTATTGCAGAGAGGAATCAAGAATGTCCCCTAGGTTTTCGACCTAAGCACCTCGTCAATAGTGGAGCTTTTGTACAAAGGTTGAGAACATTGACATTTGTTACAGTAGGAATCCAAGGGCTCTATTCTGGATGTGTTAAGTTTGAGACACCAATTAGACAGCCAAGTGGACATATCAGGTAGAGCGTTGATTATATAAGATAATGGTCCAGGTAGGAAGTCAAAACAGAAAATATAAATTTAGGAATTTAGGAACCAGCAGCATATACATGGTATTTTAAACCATGTAACTGGGTGATTGTAAAGAAAATTTAGTTACTTGAAGAGTGAGCCATGAGTATTCCAATGCTATATCTGCAACATCTATAGGTCCAAAAGCTAAGAGAAAGAAGCATTTCAAATAAGGACAGATCAGCCATGTGGATTCGCTATGTCAAACATTACCTAGAAATCAAGCATGAAAAGATTGGAAACTGACTGTTAGATTTAGTAAACTGGGAATTGGTAACCTTGACAAGATTGATTATAATATAGTACTGGGAATAAAAACTATGTTGATGATATGTTCAAGAGAAATGAGGGGTGAAAAAGTGTGAACACAAACTAAAAGTAGGGTTTTAGAGGAGTTTGTTTTAAAGGGCTGAAGAGAAATAGGCCATTAGCTAGATGGAGGTATGAAGATACAAGATTGTTTTATTATCAAGATTGGAAACATTACAGCATGTACATATGCTTTGTGATCCAGTAAATAGGGAGAAACTCATGATGCAGAGAGAGAGAAAGAGAGCACAAGAGTAGACTTTTAGTAAGTAAGAGGGGAGGGGATCCAGTGCACGAATGAAGAGATTGGCTTGGGATAAGAGTATAGAAACTCATCCACTGTAGCAGAAATAAGGACCAGTATGAAAGCACTGATTCTTATAAGACCATGAGGAGTGTATGTTTTGATTCATTCTATTTTCTAAGTAAAATTCAAAAGCAAGGTCATAATTTGAGAGTGAGAGTAAAGTGTAGAGGTGGAAGGCATTGCATATGGAGCTGAGAAGAAGAGAAGGTACGGAGCAGTAAGAGTTGACAGGGTAAATGAACTGGAGACGTGCTCCCATCAAGCAATGCAGAATTCTAATGTTTGGGATACCTCCTATACCAGGCCTCACGCTCACTGGGTGTATTTTTATACACCAGACATGTCTAAGCATCTAGTGTCAGTGTGTTCTGACAGCACCTGCCTCAGCAGCGTCAACCTATCTCTGATGCTCTATCCCAGGCCTCTGTTATATCCCAAGCTATATCCAATCTACTACTAAGTACATTGCCTACTGAAACCCTCGGCCAGATTTTTAAAATCTGAAAGTATGAGGGAGTTAAAATCCCAGGGCACAAATCTTGGTCTTGAGATATGAAAGTGGTGAGTAAATGTCCCCTCTTTCAGCTCCTCAGGTAATTTGGAGGACTTTCTACAAGGCTCTTCAGAAAATTCCCAACAGGATAGAGTCCCAGGGGTAATAAGCTCATTAACAGGCCTAATTTGTCATTCCCTCCTTCCCTGTCTCACTTTTCCTAGTTTCTTCATCTCATCCCTCTAGATTGTTTGCCAAAATAAGCCATCTACATCAAAGTCCTTGCCTCAGCCTCTGCTTTCTGGGAAAACAAAGCTAAGTCACCTACCATCAGGAAGATACATGCTAAGTTGCTTTCTCCAGGATGGGCAGTGACTTATGCTTAACCTTTTACCATGGTTTTCTTGGTTACTCTTCTAACCAATCATACGGCTTTGGAGAAAGTTGGCCAGGTCTAAGGATACCGGCTCCAGCCATATAGATAAAAATGTTTTCTTTGCTGGGGAATGCTAACAGATTTTTCTAGGGACCAGTTATTTATGCTGTTTGCTTAGCCACGTGCTTTAACGCAGCAAGTCAATCAGGCGAAGAAATGGAAGAAAATATCAAAAAATTAAAATTAGGAGAGAAGTCCCAATGACAGCATATCTATTTCTACTGTAATGATAGAAAACTATATAAACCCTAAGAAAAGGGGGAAATTTGTTGTAGATGCCTGCACCGCCTTTCAGCTTCTCTCTCTCTCTCTCCCTGGGACAGCCTTCTGCTGTTCTTGGCCTTCTCCTCTTAACCAGCTCCAGAGAGCAGGTCACCAGAGAGTAGGAGAAGTACTTCTTGGCTAACAACCTGTTCAGGTGGTTGGCCTTCAACCTGGACTCTTGGGAAGGGCTCCCAGGAATGATTTTTCTGATTATTTTCCCAGGCAGCTGGTCTCTTCCCTCTGCCCATCTGGAGGAGTTGAGAGGAAGCAGTCAGAACAAAGGGGAGCGCCATGGAGCACTGTCAGGTGGAAGATCAGCAGACCCGCTGCCAAGTGAGTATAATCTCTCTCCAGGGCTCAGCCGACTCCTTCCATCCCTGGGATCTGCCCACTAAGGTCCAAACTGTCTCCGTGGCCAGCCGGCTTGCTTCACGATTCTTGGAAATGCATCTGTATCTTTCATAAAACATTACAGGGAACATCCAGAACATTCATAACATGCTCATAAATATAAATCTTTAAATGAAATGATTTTCTTTCCCTTGGATGAAATGAACTTGTTGAAGAAAGACGCATTTGGCATTCCTCAAACAGCTTTGGATCCTGCGCTGTTTAATTAACTCAGTTCACTGCTGGGTTCATTGACACTTGGTTCTTTAATGGTGCTTATAGTGAATAGTGCTGTTGTCTGCACAGAAAGGGTAAAGAAAACAGTCATACAAAATTCACACCATTGTCTGGTGGTTGCTGAGAATGAATATTCCTGATACGCTTATTAAATTTGAAGCCTAAATTCTCTTCACATGTAATCAACATGAAGTCAAAATAATTATTTTACCCAAATACTGTGTGTACAGGTTCAATCTATTTTTATAAAAGAAAAAAAAATCAACAGATGGCTAGAACAAGTAGCTTAAGACATCAAAAACAGCTGAATAAACTTTCAATAGTCTTGGGTAAGAGAGAGAACAAGAGAAAGAAAGAGAGAGCTTACTCTATACTTATATGCACTGATGGCTCATTATGTCAAAAATATATTTTAATACATACCCACTGATTTTTTTATAAGAAACATAATTCAAAGGGATGATATAAAACCATATATGATATATTCAAAATATTTAATCATACATTGAATACATATGATAATATAATACAAATTATTTTATTTTTAATAATATGTTCTTGTAAACAATACATTTAACCACCTGCTAACCAAATAATGTTCTTTATTAGTATTACTGCAGGGTAGAGCAAACAATATCCAGGGAAGTATATTTTTATACGAAAGATTATGTAATAATAAGTATGTCTTCACTGAATGTTCCCAGCAATCTGGATTTGTCAAAAATTGTATGAAGAATCTGACCAGAGTAAAATTTTGCTGAAAATTAAGAGCTTGAAAAAAAACAGCACAAATGAGCTGTATACACACTAGAATGTGTTTCAAGAGGCCTGGGTCTCATCTCTGTTCAACCATTCAGTTATTTTTGTGACCTTGGACAAAACTGCTTAACATCTCCAAGCCTCAGTTTTCTCAACTCTAAAATGAATAGGTTAAACTACGTAATATCTCAGTTCAGCTCCAACATTCAATGATGTTAACACAGTCAGCCTTATCCACAACACGTATTAAGGGGAAGAAAAAACCTGTCCTCTCCCCTACCTCTTTCTTCCTGTTTCTCTTCTAGCGCAAAACGTCTTCCTCACCACATGATTGTTATAGGAAATAAGCTTGGAAAGAGCACCCATTATTAGCTTTTAACACTTTATCTGAAATTAGTAATTGGTAATTATCCCAATTACCAGTTGCATGGAGAAAACACAAATTTAGTAAGAGGCATGAGTCTCTGGCATGCCCCATCTTGTGACTCACTGCCTGAGGAGTTCAATGCGAGGGGCCAACAGGGAGATGAGGAGACCGAATGGGCACATTTCCATTTTATTGTTTGCAGCAACCACCATCACCTGTTATTAGATATTTTCAACCAAAGGGCATATATTTTGAAGGAGGCCTCTAACACCCAGCCCCACTTTAACCTCCATTACCAAACAATTGGTCCATTGTTAATTGCAAAAACAAAAATATCTTAATTGGAGTTAAGATCTTTCTTTCATGCTCCCTCTGCCACTCACAGAAAGCCTAGGACTTTCCACTGGAGCTAGCCCAGCTACAATTGCTATTAATATTAAAAACATTTTATTTAGTTCATGCAACCTATGACCCATGAGTATTTATATTTGTTTTAAAAAATACCATAATTTTCTAAGCATAGCCATTGCTCATTTAACACCATTAAAATGCAACTATGTTTCATGTTTAATTATTATAGTCATTGAAGTACATTAGCTTAAAATCTGACATTAATTATTCTTCCAACCTTGATGTTTATGATCTCACAGCCTGTTCTCCTCTACAGGTTCACGAATCGATTTTGTTGATGTGTTACAGAGTCCTTTCAGGTATCTAAATTCTTCCATATTCTCATTCAAAAATATTATTTTGTAGCTTTCAGCACTATTCTAAGCCTAAATTCCTAAATGAATTGCCATGACAACAGATAATTTTGTTTCCTATGAATATCTATTTCTTATGCTGATCCAAAATTTGGTTCTTTCTTCATAAATCCAAGACACAAAAATTTAGATTTATCAAAAAAAGAGAAAATTAGGAAATTTGTAATTGGGTATGCCACAGAAGAGGCATTGAGTTTATAATAGACTTTTCTAAAAATTTCTTTCGAGTAGCAATCTGTTATTCAATTTATAGTAAGCTGATTTAATACTTTTTCATTATTACACAAAATAAGACTGTTTTCTTACATTTGAGATTCCATGTTTCTCAGCTTAAATACTACTAATAAAAACCAAAATGGTTTTAGCCACATAATAGGCAAAATAGTTATAATAAATCCTTATTACGAATAGCATAACCATCGGGGAGGGGAGAATCACAGGATTTTCCAAAGTATTTGAATAAAAATGTAGTCATTCCAGCTAAGTTCCTTTCTAATTTTAGCATATTTATTCCACCTCTTTATTCTACCAAATCTGTTTAATTAGCACATTTCTTGGCAGTTTGTTACCTTGTATGAACATTTGTCAATTTTTACTGGATTCCATGTGTAAAATTCCAAGTGATAGATTAAATGTGTTAATTGTATGAAATAGTATCTATAAATCTAGCTTTCTCTACTTTATCCACTCCTCACCTTTCTTCAGAAACATATTAGAAAGAATGACTTCTTCAGACCGTTTTTGAGATAGAGGTCATAATGCCATGTATCACATTGTGGAAGGTCCTAGCCCCACGGTATCTGTCTTGTTGACTCTTCCTCATTATGCTTTGAGAAGACAGGAAACAGTAAGTTGGGGGTTACATGTAAACATGGATTCAGCTTCTCCATGAAGGTAATAGAAAACAGACAACTCCCATAGGCCTTAAATATGACTAAAACCTGAAAACAAGTTTGCCTTATTATTCCCCTCTTTACAGTGCATGCTGCAGCCTCCTATCTGGCCTGTTAAGATGCTTATATATGGCCACATCAAGAAGCTTGTAAGGAACACATAGAGGTGGCTGACTTGTAGTTCTGAAAATTCTCCCCCATCTTCCATCATGCCCCCTGTATCCTCCCCTTCCCTCAAAACTTTTCAGACAGAGATCCAGGGCAGGCATCCCTGTTGACCCAGTGGCACAGCCAGCCCTGGCCACGTGCAAATGAAAACTCTGCTAATTTACAAGATAATTTACTATTCTGGGTCTTTGCACTGGCACCTCTCTTTTCCTGTTTTTCCAGACAAACTGGGAAAGATATATACAATATTACCAAGCCAAACTATTATTAAGGTTGCAAAATTTTATTTCCTGTGAAGAACTGAGGTTTAATTAGCTAAAAAGGAAGTGAAGGCAAAAATGATAAGTAAATGTTGGTCTCTGTCTCTCTGGTGAGATTATCCTCAGTACTTCTGAACTTTATTATCCAAACAATGAGGGGATGGCGTGACTTGGCGCCTCCAATAATCTCATGCTCATTATTGCTCATGCAAAGCTGTGAAGAGGCTGTAGCTATTGCAGTGGCTTTGGAATAAGGAGAAGCAAACCTCAAAAGGTTTGTGATTTGGAGGAAGTTCAGATATGTTTCCAGAAGTTGGCTGCTTGACCAAAGCTTATCTGAACTATCTGAACCTTTTAAATCTTCAGAATTGGCCTGGAAATTTCTGGCTCTTTGTTACTGGACCCGGCTTGGAGCTACATGAGCGTGACCTTTTGGTAAAGATTTTTGGCACCTCTGGTTCTGATGCTTCTTATGACAAGCTGCAAATAAGAAATTAACAAAGAACAAATGCACTGTAATGTTTTAGAACATCAGAAAGAGTTTGGATTTTTGTGAAAACTTTTTTATAGCACTGAGATGCTTTATTGATCTTTTTATCATAGTCTGATGGTAAACAATCATCTCAGTTCGTCAAGGGCTGAGAGATTTCCTTGGATGTGGAACTTCTCAGCTTCAAAACAAGGAATGCTCCAGGTAAACTATGATCAGTTACTCATTATAATATGAATGTTTCAACAACAGGCCAAATTCTGGCTAAAGTTCATAGGAGAATATAATTAAGGACATATATATATATATATATATATATATATATATAAATTGTCTTTTCAGTTTATAAGTTTTTCTATGTCGATTACTATATAATTAGATCTTTGACCTTAACTAAAGACTTTAATAGATAACCAAATTTTTCTACTGGTTCTGTGGTGTGAGATACAAACACATTTTCTTTATAAGTCACTGTATAAAGGCATAATCTTCCATAAAACAAGTAATCATGTTTGAGAAAAAATAACAATTTTTATTTTCATTCTATGTCATAAGCATGAACAAAAATTGCCTCTTAATAAAATAAAAAAAAAAGAGAAACTATATTTAGACAATTACTCCGTGGAGTGTTTTAACATAGCTTTCTAGGTTATGTTAGAGTTTGCTGAAGAATAAGGGTCCTAAGAATTATAAACTAGATCACTATCACTGAACTTGAACTTGCCCCAAAGTGATATCACTTTAATATTTTCTGAAAACATGGAATTTTCTGGAATTCATTTATTTCTTAGTATTTATGAAACAGAACCGTGAAATTTCTTTTAAATTGTCTTCAGCAAAAACTCTGTTTTCTCTATCCCAATCTTCCACTCATTCCTTTCAAAGTTACTTTAAATTTTTTCCCTGATGCTGTGAGAGCCCTGAGACCATGGCAATAATAACATTTACTATCCTTACCTAGACACTTTTGAAAATGAAGAGGATGCCATTAAAATTTAAGCTGGGAAAAAGTCATAAATCTGAGACTGACCAGAGCATACACTACAAATGTTCATACAGTATGCGGTTTACAAAGTGTATGGTTTACAAAAAATGGCCTAAAAATTGTATTGATGACAGTTTTAGTATTTGATTCTTTGTTCCCATGCGTTCCTGCCCTCCCCTCCCCTCCCCTCCTCCCCTTTTGCTTTTCTTCCTTTAAAGATGGAGTCTTACTCTGTCGCCCAGACTGGAGTGCAGTGGCGCAATCACTGCAACAACCGCCTTCCAGCTTCAAGCAATTCTCTTGCCTCAGCCTCCCAAGTAGCTGGGATTACAGGTGACAGCCACCACACCTGACTAATTTTTGTATTTTTTTTTAGAGATGGAGTTTCACCATGTTGGCCAGGCTGGTCTCAAACTCCTAACCTCATGTCATCCACCCACCTTGGCCTCCTAAAGTATTGAGATTGCAGGCGTGAGTCACCGCATCCAGCCTCCCTGCACACCTTTTTAAATTACCAGTGCTCTCCTCTTTCCCATCATCCTCAACCCTTCCCACACAGCTATAAGTTTCTTTTCCTTTCCTGTGTCTACTAAGCTGCTCTTGATACCACAGCTTCTCCATTTAGCTGATGTTCTCAGGAAGTGCGGCTGTTCTTCGCCTTCCTTCATGGTCTCTGGTCTCTACTTGCTCACTCTCTCTTACTTCCCTCTCTGCTTTTTTGTTTTCCATGTGTTCTGTTTTAAAATTCCAGAATTTGGTTTTGGTCTTATTACAGTGGAGGATTTATTTTTCCATAACAGTAACATTTTTCCTTTGAATAACCTTTCATTTATCTGTTCTTTAAATACTTCGCTTCCTTGTTGATATCTTGTAAATAACATTTGTTTTCCCTTTTCATGTTCAGTCTCTTCTCTGAGGAAATTAGAATAAACTCTTTGGTTTTGAAGTAGCCTTCCTTTTCCCTCTTTACATGAGAACTACAACCCAGAGACCTAAGAGTCCCAAGGTAGACTTGGCTCTTTCCTCGCAGAGAACCTTAAAACTCACATGAAACCACAACTGTGGTTGTTTGCCCAGTTTTTAGAGGTCTCTGAGTTAGTACATAAATTAGATTTCTTCCAGTAGCTCCGTTACTTAGCAAAAAACAATTTGAAAAAAAAAAAAAAAAAAAAAAAAAAAAAAAAAAAAAAAAAAAAAAAAAAAAAAAAAAAAACAAACCTGTTATCAATACACTTTTTAGGCCATTTTTTTGTAAATCATGTACTTATTAAAATCAACTTATAATAAAAGAAAAATAATCATCAATATATTCCATCAAAAAATATATTTTGAAGTGTAAGCATTTGAATAGAAATTTAAAAAAATTTCATTATAATGACTCACAGTTCCATGATGATTTTGAGATATGTCATGATTCGTTTTTATTAGCATATAATACCCTAAGAGCCTCTCTTTCGCTCACTTTCACATACATTCATATATGCACACGCACTATATCTAAATACCTAATGAACAAAATACAGCATGGTGAGTCACACTTCTAGGCTCTTATCCCAGTTCTCCCTTTAAAACATTCATTTATTTAATTTCCTCAACATATGAATCACCTGTGGACATGACAGTGGTGCTATGTTCTGTTGTGTATGCCCACTATCACCTCCGCTCTGGGGGCAGCTGATAACACCAGTCCCTCAGCTTCAGGAAGTTCTGAGATGAGATGCAAATCCAGTTGCGGCTCTGCTTTCCTTACTGCTAACTTACAATGTGGTTTTCTAAAATCTGCCAGGTCTGTTACACTCAGCCATCTGCTTTCTAGCTTCCAAAATATTGTTGCCCTTGTTTTTTTTTCTATTCTTCATCTTTGTGTATCTTTTCATAGTCTTTTGAGGGGGTTTTCTATTGTTAGAATAACTAAATAAATGCATTCAATCCACTATTTTCATCAAAAGTGTCATTTTAATCTTTCTGGAATTTGATTTTTTCATCTCTGAATTGAGGAAAATAGACTTTCTCCAAGATAGCTTTTTAATATTGTAATGCTATAAACTCTAAATAACGTGTTACACAAAATATTTTAAAGCAATTAAATTTACCTTAAAATTGACATTGCATTTATTGGCGCCACTGCACACTGCCCATGGAATGAAGCTTCAGTCTAACATTTAAAGCCTTGTATAACTGGAGTCAATCTCCCTTTGAAGACAACATAAGTAAGAAGAAGAAAATCAATCTTTACTTGCAATGCCAATCTCTCTAAGACAATGTAGTTATCTTAATCACTTACATAATATTGTAAAACTGCTGTATCCCTAAAGCCTAGCTTAGTTCTTTGTCTTTATGTGCTGAATGCAGCATGCAGTAATGAATGAGGTAGGCCACTGTTTAGAGTCAGGGGTCTCACCTGATATAGAGGATTTGCCCCTAAAATGAATGATTCAGTTATATGAAGAAATTCCTATGCCCACAAAAGAAATTATCTATTTACCAGAAGGACCTAGAAATTATTTGATAAAACTCTACATTTTCAGTTTCTATTTCTTCACATGGAGAGTAGGAAGGAATGAGGGCAAAATACATTTGGTTTCATTATAAGCTTATTCATAAGAAGGGACAAAATACATTTGATTTTTCCATAAGCTTATCTATAATTTCCTACATTTCTAGTGCCCCCACCCTGTTGTGCATTCACATAGAAGGCAGGAGAAGTGAGCAGGGATACAGACTGTGTATTCTTCCCTTGACATGCCGCATATCACTCTTTCTCCATATGCCTGTGGGGCCTGAAAAGACTCAGGGTGTAGAGGGAAAATGCACAAGTTTTGCTATCAGATGGGAGACTGTCTGCCCCCGACCCCACAACTCACTGTATGCTACTTTGAGCAGGACTCTCTAGGTCCAAATGTTGCATTTTGTGTGGACCGTCCAGGATGTGAGATGTACCCAGTATCATCCTTATAGGTGTCATTTGACCTGAGGGAGAGGTAACCATTGATAAATGATCAAATTGTGTGATAACTGGCACATCATTCATGGCCTGGGCTTAGGGCCAATGGCTTTTGTCAAGAAAATTTGACCAAATCTATTATTGCATTTAGAGCCATCCTTTAGTTAGCTATGTTACACAGACCTTATGCACTCTCAGCAATGGAGAAACACTGCCTTTTTGGCACAGGATAAAATGGTCAGGCATATCAAGTGAGCTCTCTAACCCTTAACTGATAATGGCAACAAGTTGTGCCAATCATTCAGGAATTCCTCATCCCCATCTCAAGTAGCCTTGTGGATGAGGGCTGGCAGGGGCTCTGCCTTTCAAACATTTCAGATACTGTTTCTCGCTTTTTGGCGAGACTCACATTGATTCTGGAAGAAGACCAAGATATATCATGTTGTTGCTTTTTCAATCCTGACTTTGCTTTGCTTTAGACAAAATGCCCCTTGATTTGCTAACTGTGGGGAAAAAAATCTCTCCCTTGTTCTCATTTTCCCTTCTCATTGGGGGTTCAAGGTGATGTCAGGAATGCTATTAAGTGGCACCTTTTGAGGTGGCATGCTAGACACATGGTGGTCAGATCCATTTCACTTGCACCTTGGTTAATGGGCTTTTTATGGTACACTCACGCACATAGTGCACAGAATGAGCTTATGGCTCATTTCCTAAATTGCCATTTGCAGGAGGGAAAACCCTCCCAGTAAAGCATGACGTCCTATTGTGTTTAAGCGGGAATATTTTTTAGGAAATTTAGCACACCTTTCATTTGATACCATTCACTAAGATACCAAAATTAAATTATTATCCATTAACTTACAATTTTACACTAAGTAAAAATTCTTTAGGGGGCATTTGCAACAGGCTGCCCTCTCAGGTGGTTGTTTTTCACCTACAGCAATTGCTGTCACGCACTAAGACACACTGGAGACCTTAGAACAGGATGGTATACTGCACAGTAGCCTCTCGGATGAGCCCAAATAGCCAATTGTAATGTTTAGGTGGCTTCATTTGCCTTTCTTGGGCAATTGAGATTCAATGGACTATGAGTACCAGATCATATTGTAGTTCTTTCTCCTCGTGGGATCCTATTACTCAGGAAAATAGAGATCCCTCTATGTCCTTGTCTCCTCATTCCCCTAGACAATATTTTATTAACAGCATAGGGAAATATAAAGGAAAAGGGTGAAGCCTCTACATACGCTTTGTGAAAAAAGATCAGAAAGAGCTGTGTATGTTTCCTAAACAGGGGAGCTAAGGATAGTGTCAGGGCTTAGTCTCCGACACTTAATGAATGAATAATAAGTAAATTCAGCTTCGGCAGTCCCTCATTTTCTTGCATCACTGGAGAGAATAATATCATTTTATTTTCGATGTTTATCAATGTGTTACATTGGGCAGTTATTTTTACAGGAGTAAAAAGATATGGTTAATATGCCTCACCTAAAATCATAGAGTGGGAGGGAAAGAACTAATGCGATAAGTAATGAAGAAGCAAGTAAAGTAGCAAGATCACCAGAGAAAATAAAATAAGGAAAACCCCCAGAACTGACAGAAACAGTGAGAGAAAGAGAAGGAGAAAGAAACAAAGCTAAGGACTGATGATCTGTTCATTGCATTTCGAAATGACAAAAGCAATTTGCCTGGAAACTCTTTGTATCCACGAAGAAGTTCAAGTGTGTAGCAGATGGGCTAACTGTCTAAAGTTTGGACTCCACAGGACTTTTTAATCATTAATATTAATAATGAAATGTCAATTCAAAAGGATTGCACATATTTGTAACCATTTTCCAAATATACTAAAGTTCAGATAGAGCTGAAATCCAAATGAAAAATCGTCTTATATATGTCTATCCATTCAGCTCTGTTAGACAACTATTTATATAAAAAAAAGAAAGAAAAGAACCTGAATTGGCGTGGAAGTCTCTAAAACGTCTTCTTTAGAGCTTTTGAATTTCAAAAGAAAATATCATAGTCATAAATGCCATTGAGAGGTGAGTTGACCAGCTGTTCCCCATCTCCACTAAGGCAGTATAAGATAAAAATAAGATAAGGATCCAAGGAGATGATTTTAATTAAATAGATGAGAGATGTATCTTGCAGCAAGGGCTGTAAAAAACTAGAATAAGATAATTAGGTAAGTGTTAAATGCCCCTCTGGTGCGCTCTAAAATTGAGACTAACCTTGCTTGGCTTGTATTTGTTTCCCTGGCAGTGTTAAATTGTGATGGGAGATGATCTCTGTAACTTCTTGGGCTTCTTCAGTGAGAGGACTTCAAATTCTGTTTCCAGTCATGGGAAGCTTGTTTCTTCGTCTTTCATATTCCCTGTCATATGTCCTACCCTGGTGCACTGAGTCTTTTTTTTCTTTTCAGTTCTGTCATTGGCCTGAAATGACTCACCTGGACAGGTTCTTAAGCAGGATTTTTCAACTGATATTCATGGCAATATTAGAAGCTCAGGAGTAAGTTTTCACTGAACCTCTCCTCATTTTACCCTAACTGCTACCTGCTTATCCTCTTACCTCCTCACTCCGTGTCTGGTGAGATCAGTAAACAAATAGTATCCTTTGAAACTTTTATCAAGACTTTCTGGTTTTGCATTTTTAGAATCAAATTTTAAAAACTATGAAAAGGACTGCCATCTCAATAATGATATTGATATTTTATTGATATTTATAGCCTGAATTTTCTGTCTACAATATACACAAATTATAATGGCTGTTGTAATAACTGTAAAATGTCAAGTTTCTAGTTTACTAACTCCCCTAGGCAAAACTCATTGTTTTGCAAAAGAATAAAACCATCCTTCTGGTTTCTGCAAATGCTTGCAAACCTCATTTACCACTACCCTGTCAGATTTTCTCATGTTTCTCACTAACTTCTCTCACTGAACTAACCTCACTCAGTTTATCTAATTGTTTCATTTTCTCCTTAGAAGTGGTAATTATGACTTAAAAACATCGAGAACATAATTGACTTGTCTGTAAAGCATATTCTAGTTTTAAAAGAAAAATTTAAAAATGAAGTTCTATAAACTAATATTTGTGTTGCTTCAAAATTCATATTTTGAAATGAGAACCCCTAGGGTGAAGGTATTAGAATCAAGCCCTTTGGTAAGTGAGTGATTTGGTTC
Source organism: Cebus imitator (assembly GCF_001604975.1). Lineage (NCBI taxonomy): Eukaryota > Metazoa > Chordata > Mammalia > Primates > Cebidae > Cebus > Cebus imitator. Next base: position 5,702,065 of record NW_016107396.1, read on the forward strand.
AGTCCTAGTGAATAAGATTAGTACCCTTATAAAAGAGACTTTGTAGTGCTTCCTCTCCCTACCATGAGAGGACACAGGGAGACAAGACTGTTTATGAACCAGGAAGCAGCCTTCACCAGACACTGAACCTGCTGGTGCCGTGACTTTGGACTTCTCAGCTTCCAAAACTGTGATAAATAAATTTCTGTTGTTTATAAGCCATTTAGTCTATTTCATCCTAGCAGCTGAAACACACTAAGATAGACAGCTACCTATTAAAATAAAAGCTGGGCACCATGACTCATGCCTGTACTCCAGCAGTTTGGGATGCGGATGTGGGAGAATCACTTGATGTCAGGGTCAGGAATTCGAGACCATTCTGGCCAATAGGGTGAAACCTGTCTCCCCTAAAAATACAAAAATTAGCTAGGCATGGTGGTAGGTGCCCGTAATATCAGCTATTTGGGAGACTGAGACATAAGAATTGCTTGAACATGGGAAGCAGAGGTTGCAATGAGCTGAGGTGGCACCACTGCACTCAAGCCTGGGCGACAGAGTGAGACTCAGTCTCAATATACATATACATATACACATATAATTTAAATAAACATCATTTTAATATCTCTGTACTGTGCATCAATGCTTCCTACTATATCATTCATATCACCTGAGGTGTTTATTAAAAACACAGATTCCAGGGCACCACCACTGAGAGATCTTCATTCCAGAGATCTAGGAGGGAACCCATAATCCTCCAGGTTTGGGAGCCACAAGACTTGATTAGTCCAGCACATGCTGTGAAATATAAGATTCTAAAATCAGCAGTTAGCAACAACACAGAGAAAATACAATTAAGATACAAAGTTTCTTTTAAAAATTGTTCCGCAATTTTTTTTCCTTGAGTATATCGTCTCTTGACTGCCCTTTTATTTTCGGCTGAACAATTTAGATTTCGAAAAAGTAAGTGAGAATTTCTTTTTGCTATGGGATTAGCCAGCAGACCGATCAACAATCAATTGACCTGTTTTCCTTTCCTTCCTGTTTGCATTCCTGGCATGTTCCTGTGATTAAGTACAATTTGAACTCTGACTGGGAAGCAAGGTGATGACAGGACATGAGGAGAAATCAGTCACCTCCACCCAGAGCCTGTCATAGAACATGGCAGTACAGATGTTTACTTGCTTAAGTTAAGGGGAAGCATTAAACTTTTGATTCCTTCAAGCCTAAATGCAGACTAAACAGCCTTTGATCATCATGTTAATTCATGTGAGGCAAAAGTTGATATCGTGTCGATCTTCTGTGAGTTTCCAGTTTTCTGTATTTTAGCAGACTCTACAATTGTACTGACTGTTACATATGGGCACTCATATTTGAGGTACAATGCTTTGCAACAACAATGGGAAAATGCCAGAAGGAATAATAACCTAAGATTTGACAAAAGATGAAGTAGACGGTGTCAGAGAATTCTCCTAGCTAATCCATAGATTAGCTAGGAATGTAGTCAGATAACAATTAGCACTAGGACTTGGGCAGGAATTACAAATGAAGCAGAATGACAGGCGGCCAAGATCCCTTAGTTCATGGGAAGCAAGGCCTTGGTCACTGGTATGGGTTCAGTGATAGAACTCTAATTTCAAAACTGGCAATGAGGAGTAACAAGAAGGAAAGTTGGCAATATACATGTTGGGTTGGTGCAATTAGGGCGCACTGGATCCAGGGTATGGTTGGCAGACAAACAGCCAAGATCAACATCAAGATCTCTGAATACCAAACTTCAGCAGAGTAAAAAAATCCCCTGAGTTGACTTAATTGCAGAATGTACTAAGTATGAAGGATAGGCTATACCGTAGATTAAATAGATCAGTGAGCCAGACTGGGAAAGACAGAGGCTGTCGAATAAATGTATCGCAGACAAGATGCCAAGTGTATCTAAACATTTAACAGAACATTATGCCAATGGTATTCCTATCCCTGTTGGGAACAGAAGTAGCTTTAAATGTCAGGAAAGTATATTTAATTCAGTTTGAAATTTTAAGAGGAAGGAAGAATTCAGAGCAGACGGAACCCATATCTAAAAAATTATCTACACTTCATCATTTAGAGCTAACATGGCAAAATTACAATTTTTTTTTCTGATGATGAGTTTATATTTAGTACTAACAATCTCTTCTTAATGATAACTAGACACAGTCCTGTCCAAAATAGCTTTCCATGTTTTTATAGAATTAAGTTAAGATTTTTCAGATGACATTCGGATATCTCTAGATTGCTATTCCAACCTTATTTTTGTCCTTCCAATGACCCTCTGCTTTGGCCACCCAAGTTTAGTCTTCATTCTGTGAACAAACTTAAAAATTTCACAACTCTACAGCTTTGCTTCAGCTGTTCCAATAACCAAAAGTGAATCATTTTCTTCCTGTTTAAGAATATTTTATGCAACTCAGCAACAGCCATCTACACTCACCAATCAATAACGCCTGCTTTTTCTTCTGTGTACCTTGATTTGTTCCCCTAATTCTGTCTTGCAGTTAATTTGTCATTATTATTTTCTTATTTCATGTGATACTTTGTCCAAGCCAATTAGAAACTGGGCTCCTTTGATAAGAAGATTATGTTTTATTCATTGTTATAATCCTTGTACCTAGTACAGAGTTTTGTACATGGCAGGGACTCAGTGGAAATTTTTGAATTAAAAAGTCATCTGTTTAGCATGAATGCAAAATGTATTTTTAAATTTTATTTAGCATTTAAGGAAAGGAACAGACCTATCGATTGGAAAACAGGAGAAATAATTTCTTCTCCAATTAATTAACTCCTTGTTCCCTATGGAAATATTTCTTATGAATTAATTCTCAATACGTATTTTAATTATTACACACTGATTATAACTTTTAAAATATTTTAAAATAATATTGCATTTAGTCAAATAAAAAGTGCCCCCACTCTAAATGTAGCAATCCGTTCTATTTTTTTTTTAACATATAGCAAATAAATTGTGTAGGGTTCAAATTAAGCTGTCAAGGATTGACAATTGAAGCAATTCTTTGCCTCTTTTTTCATGAAAGTTTCATGTTTTTCTCATTTATTTATAGTCTAACCTAGATTAGAAGGAGAGCATTCTTCTCTTCCATGCTTGAAGTCTACTTTAGATTTTTTTGGCTTCATTATCTTTGACCTTCCGGTGTGGTTAAAAGCACACTGGAAGCAGTAAGACCAAGGTCTTAGGATATAGAAAAGAGAATTTTAAATTTAACCAAAACTATGTCTCTAGGCAACAGAGTTTCCACATTAATGAGCTCTGAAGGGATCCACGTCTGGTCCCCAGTGGACTGTGCAGCAGGGCCTGGAGAGGGCAGGGACATCAATTGAATGATAGAGCGTCTTAATGACAATGAATTTATATACCCCACGGATTTTTTTTAAAAAACAGCACCATTAAAAGCAAATAGTATCTAATTAGAATCATCTCTTCATTTGGGTTCCTTCTGAAGATGAATTTTCTTTCATTTCATAATAGATTATAGATCCATCATCTGAATTTATTTTGCAATTGCTTTGATTGATTGAGATGAGATAGATAAACACCCACTCAGGTTTCTTATACACAGGGGGTTGCACAGAAGAGTGATTTAGAGAGAGCACACAGAGAGTGCTTAAAACAGTCACAAAATCATTGGATTTATGTTTTAAAATATATTTTCTCCATGGAATTTCTCTTACCTTAAAGGCAACAGCTGTTTCAGGGAGGTCTTTTTTAATCATGTCTCCTACATAAGTTGAACAAAGTCTCAGAAAAAATACTTTTCTCGGGTTGTTAGACTTTGCCAGAATAGCTTTGCATAGATCCTGCCATCATTGTCAAAATAGAGTGGAATTTTATGACCTCTCCTGCCCTATGCCAACATCATTTATGGCATGATTTTTTTCTCAGTCACCTCCTGGCTGATCTCCTTGTTTCTTCTATCCTTGCACCCATTTGTTTATTTTCATAAAGAAGTCAATACAGACTTTTTGAAGCATAAACTTGTAAACGTATTCCTCTGCACTAACACCTTCCGTGACTCCTTCTGTCACTCACCCAATGTCCTTAAAATGGCCTATGCGGCCCCTCCAGTATGTTCTGGCTCGCTGTGACCTCAAACTCCACTTCCCCCATGTTTCGCTTCCTTGAATATGCCAAACACAATCCTACCCCGGTTTCTTCAACGTGCTGTTCCCTCAGATGTCTCCTTCAGGTTCTCAGTAGAAGCCTACCCTGAACACTGTGTGTAAAACAGCAATCTCCCTCCTCAGCACCCTTATCCCTTCCTCAGCTTCATTTTCACCCTTTGCAGTTGTCACACCTGACAAGTATAAATTGACTTCTTCGATGAACAACCACACATTGTTTTTTAAAAATAATTTAACAAATAAATTATAAATTTACTTGCTCAATGTGTCTCCCAACCGTAAGTCAACTGGAGGACAGACACTTTTCTATGTTTTTCTGTACCCTTTACCCAGCTCTTGGAACTGGGCCTGCCATGACCAAGGTGCTCAGTAAGTATTCATGGAATGAATAAGTGAAGGACAACCAGTGAGATAAACAGACTGTCGGATTGTCTCAAAGTCTTTACTGAGAGTAGCAAGGATGCTCACATGGCCAGGAAATGTAAACGGTTTAGAATATTTGGGAAGCAAAAGGAAAAATGTGGCAAAAGAACAGTTTAAAAACAAAAGTGAGGCAGACTGTGGTGGCTCACACTTGTAATCCCAGCACATTGAGTGCCCGAGGCAGGCGAATCACCCAAGGTCAGGAGTTCGAGAACAGTCTGACCAATATGGTGAAACCCCATCTCTACTAAAAATACCAAAAAAGTTAGCTGGATGTAGTGATGGGCGCCTGTAATCCCATCTACTCAGGAGGCAGAGATGGGAGAGTTGCTTGAACCTGGGAGGCAGAGGCTGTAGTGAGCCCAGATCATGCCTTTGTACTCCAACCTGGGCAACAAGAACAAAACTCTGTCTCAAACAAAAACAAAAACAAAAAACCACACACACAAAAGAGGAACTTTTTTAATGGTTTTATTTTAGATTGACAGCTTTAAGTCTAGGATCGCAAAATAACTCATAAGCAAAATAACTTAGTTCATCCATTAATAACTGTTGTGCAAAATTAGCGACAATGAAATCTTTCAGTCCACTGGAAGTTATAAGTTAAAACAAACCACCTAAGTTTTTTTATAGGTCTTCAAGAGATTTAACCAGTGCTTGTTCCAACTGACATTAATAGATAATACACAGGTAAACAGAAATAGTGTAAGAGTTCTTGGTAGAAATCCCTTTTGCATGACTTTTAAAATTTTGAACAAGGCCTAGGTACCAAACCACATTTGTCCTTAATAAGCTTTAAGACTTTGGTTAGAGTGTCATACAACTTCTTGGATCCATGTCTCCTGTTTATAAAACAACTGTAGCTAGCAATGCCTATATCATGTTAATATCATAAAGATCAAATAAAATACATCTGTTAAGACAGCCTGGGGTCATGGAATAACATAATCAGTATTCCTGGACTTTAGCCTTTGGTATCCATGTACTTACATGTGACTTTAGAGAAATCAATTGACCTTACAGGTTTCAGCTCTTGTTTGTAAAATCAAAGGGTCTGGCAACTTGATCTAAAGAGTCTTCAAATTCTAAGAGAATATGCTACCAAACCTTGAAAACAATAAAGTAAATGTGCAAACATGGGTACTAGTACCTGTAACACCTGCCACAAAAATGATATTTATGTCATCTATATTTACTCCAGGACAGTTTCTGCGATGGTAAACTCATCATGCTCTACAAACTCTGCTTCAGATGATATACAACAACCTGCAGATTATCTACAACAATCAAGGCTGGGCCAGTCACTCATCCCCTACCAATCTAAGAATGGTAGTTGCTATGAAGAGTAAGACGGTAAAGTCATAAATCCAGCTTATCATAATTACTAAGCTAGTTGATGTGTACAGTGAAGCACTGTTGTAAACTCTAGCACTTTTTTTTCAGGCCACTTGTTTTTACTCAACAAATTGTTTTGTCAGTGACAGCAGCTTTTAGGAAAACTTTATAATTAAACAGCTGTTTTAAACATAAGCGATCAAAGCATTTTATTTAATAGTGAATTAATCCGTTTATGACTCAGTTTCCTTATATGAGCAAAACAAAAATATGAGGTAATTTGCCATGTCTTACAGAAGGTTTGTAAGAAAACAAATACTTCAAAGTCACCTTTGTACTTTGAAGAACAATAGTGTAAATGATCTTTTATTTCACATTCTGTCAACTGTAAATCTCTTTGAAATGTCTCCAACAAAGTGATAATTGAAGCTCATTACTACTCGGAATTATTGTATGATCCTGAAGAACACTTTAAAAATAAAAGAAATTAATTTGTATTCAGCACAGTTGGTGCTACATGGATTTATCCTTCTCCAATTGTTAAAAAAATGTGGTTCTTATGCAAAACAAAGGATCTTTCAAATGCACCTCCAAGTTTTCATCTTAGAAACGACTTTATTGATTTAAGTTCATTTTGTACCACAGAACAATATGAACTCAGGAGCTAATTTTATGATTTGACTATTTAACTTGTTAAAATGATCAGTGAAGATGCTAACTTTGAATGTACAATGAAGTCTACATTATATACTAAAACCTTAGACATTAGTGTCTATTAAGATTGGCAGTGATTGCTATGGTTTCTGTCATCATCTGCTTTGAGATTTTACTAAAGACAGAAGGAGCAACAGATACTTCCCCTCTTATCTCACCATCATCTCTGAGAGTTCTATGACTAGTAAATATAAGTTCTGCACTGCAACTACAGCCTTTAATAAGCAAAACGATCTAAGCACACTCTAACAACAATGGCCCCTGAAATAGAATGGCATTACTCTATTTTTTGTTGTTTTAAATCTTTTCAGTTACAAAGGTTATTTATTTCTCTTGTAGTTACGGATTAAAATGGATCCTCCTTTTTGCTTTGGGACAAATCACCTCAAATGAAGACCATAACATCATAACCCTTTTGGAAGTACTCAGAATGGAAGCATGCAGGGTTTCTTCTTTCTTTTCTTTCTTTCTTTCTTTTCGCTTGTTTCCTGTTCAAGAATTTAAATCTTCTTTTATTAACTGTCATGTTTATTAAGTGGCATTGTGTGGTTTGCCTTCCCGACCAGACAGCCCCTGCCTCCCCTCTTCTTCTTCATTCCCAACCCACCCCCAGGACTTTCACCATTTTTCTCCTGTGTTAATTTGCACACCTCACCTGCTCCCCTGTAATTGACCGTTGCTATGTGTGTGGTATTTAGAGGGCAGGGAAAGAATAATGAGAGGAATGCACGTGTCAGCTTCCTTTGCCTGATACACAGCCACCAGAGCTGGGTTTCTGCCCTCTCCTTGGAGTTTGTGAAAATACGTAAGTAATCTTTCTGCAAAACATTTTGAATATTATCCAAAGAACCCAAAGTGCTTTATAAATATGATGCCCTTGACACTGGGTGCCACTGATTATTCCCTTTCTGGAGAGGCAGAGCTATTCTCATCCCTGGGCCGCCCCTCCTCTGAGGACATTCAGTGCTAGACCCTTTGATTTGTACATCTGGGAATGCGAACTGAGAAATCGCTACCACTCAGACTCTGGAAGTATCCTGGACTCAAAAAGTCTGAGTGATTAAGCCAGTGAGCAGCAGACATCACCACCACCACCCTCCCCAGGCATTTCCCCTGATTAGCCTGAAATCCAGCCCATATTCTTAATGTGACTATTTTGGTCTGTGGGTTCAAATTAGGTTCACAGATGAAAATAAGCAAAATCAAGATCAAAAATTCCTCTCGGAACTAGAAAGAAGATGAATTTTAACTTTAGAATAGTCTTTGTTCCTGTAATTACCAATAAGAATTACCTGGAAATTTAACTGAAATTAAGCTATTTGGGGTAAATATCTCATATAGTTCACAGAATTTAGATTTCCACTCAATAATATGTTGTTTTCTGTTTTGTAATTTTAAGGAAAAAATATCTCAAAGTAATATAAAAAGTTATGGCATATATTAGTTGGCTAATAAATAGAATGTTACCTTTGAAATTCCCAAACTGTGTTTTGTGACAACTTTTATCCTTTATTAGAAATGATTAGTCACATGTACCTCAGGCGGTTATAGCCAAACATTATGTACTGGGTATTTAAATTTACATTCAAAATTCAGTTTCAGAGTCTATATCCTTCGCCAATCATCCTTGATATTATTTATCACATCTCAGGGATATTTGAAAATCATAGAGCTAGAATATATTTTTCAAACACAGAAATACCACAGGCAGTTATGAATCAATGATGGCTAATACTTTCACTAAATAAAGAGGTTTTAATTTTTTCTCCTTGTTTACTTTAGATGAGCCATTCATTAATCTGGAAAGAAAAATGACTTAAAAGGAAAACATTGACATGGCATAGCTACTCTGTATAGTGTGGCAAAGACTTGGAGTAAAGGGAAATAAAATAATTTTGTTTAATGTATTCGAGATGTATAAAATCTCATTAGTTTGTTCCACAGGAACTTGGACTTTTGAAAATGAATGTGATCATGAGCCATCTGGTTTACTATGAAGTTAACTAAAAAGGTGTCTCTCAAAGGCCAAGACTGGCTTAAACTGCTAGGGCTAGTTTATTGCTCCGCTGGCACTCGCATGCCTACACTCAAGAGACGGCAGCACTGCACTGCAGTGCGGCACATGAACACCTGGAATATATTCTCCAGAGTGAAAACAGCAGGGAACTGACCAGAAATAACCTCTCTCGTATTATTGCTTCAATTAGACCAAAACAACTTTCCCTTTGAAAACTTAATAATAAACACTGCAGGTCATTCACTTGTTTTGAGCCCCTTTGGGAGAGAGGAGCAGATGTATCCCCTTAACCAGCCCCCTCGCTGTCATAGAGACAAGAGGCACAAATCAGGACAGATATTGATTTTAATTGGAACCAACAGCACCTACATGCCATATTAATTTTCACATCTTCCTGCCAAAAAAAAAAAATTAAGATTGGTTTTTGGTTCTGTTCAGTTGATTAGACAGAGTGATGTAATTACTGCATTTGTAGATTGAACAATACCTTAAAAAACTTAGGTATCTCTAAAAGTCTTATTGTATACCAAAAGCATAGAAAACGGCCTTAATACATTAGATTCCAGTTTATCACCAGTGGACAGGCATTTTTCTTAGTAACTTTCACTGGAATCTTGTAAGATACCACAGATATAAAAAGAGCTAGCAGTGAAAAGAAACTCATGAACTTAGATTATTTGTTTTATTTTTCTTCTCTTGATTAGAATTGCCCAATGAAATTGTTTCCACACAAAACAAAACTGACCTTTACACTTGACTTCTTTACCTTCACTAGATCTTTACCATCATAAAGGGAATGCCATTGTCTTTATGAAAACACGGATGAGATTTCCCATTTCTGCTTCCCATGATACATTAGTTCCACACATGCTGGGAGGTGCGTCGAAATTCTAAACTTTTTCAATTGACTGTTACACAAAATTTAGTTGGTTGCTGACTCTACCTAGAAGTAGTTCTCAGACTTTCCTTGGCTTTCAATTTAATTATTCTGCCTTTAGTTGATCTAGAATGGGGCCCAGGAGCCTTCATTCAATCCCAGTGCTCCGGGTAATTCTGATCTAAGTGACCTGCTTTTTGGAGAACTCTGACCTGGCCATAGGTAATAATGACGCTTAAGGAGATAGGGACTAAAAAGGACCATTTTAGTCAATTCATTACCATAAGAGCAAAACAAACAAGCTTGTAAAACTGTAGTCATAGATCTCATAAGATGATATTTGCATGTAAGTTCATTTGTTCAATTATTCATCTAATATTAATTAAGCACTGTTTGAGTAGCAACATGCATTGAGGGAGGATAAGATGTGAAAAAGACAAAGAAGATTTTTATTACAATTCCAGGTTATTAATAAGGGTCTATAGTTTGTTATGTGTGTTTTTATTTATGAGGTTTTTTGTCTGAGAGGAAAGAGGGAAAAAATAAGAATTTAATGTGAGTTGCTTGGCAAGAAAAAAATAAAACTGCCAAATGTTTTTCAGTTTTCTACTTCAAAAACTTCATCTTTTTTATTGTTTTACTGAAGCATGTAGATTTATTTAATCATATCTACAGACAGAGGATTGTTTTAATGGACAGTGATATGTCCATACAATAATATTATTAAAATAATGCTTGTGTGTTTAACGATGGAAAAATATATTTATGCTAAACTATAAAAAAAACAGATTTCAAAATGCTATCTCTATACATATACTACATTTTTGTGATAATAAACATATAGTTTATGCTAGAACAAAGAGTACAACTAGTGAGATTAAAAATTATTTTTACTCATTTTCCTTTCTCTTGTTCATAATTTCTAATAACAGATTTGCTAAACATTGACATATTACTATCTTTAATGTATTAATTTAAAAAAAGGTTTAAAAAGAGCATTTTTAGGTTTACTATCTCATAAAAACTGGGAACTTGTGAAATAGGCAGAGTGCCAGAAAATCTGGCCAGATGAAGGGTATATTAGAAATTTAATTTCTTGGGCTTTTTAATCTTTTTTTCTATACTTCCAGCCTTCGTGGAGGAGATTTCAGGATAGGACTTTCTTTTAGAAACAAGACTTGAAGTTAAAAGATAAAAGATATAAATTAAAGCAAATCCTATATAAAGATCTGAAACAAGTTTTTCTCCACTAACCCTGTGAGAAAGCATGCAAAATCTTTTTTGAAAACCGGGGGCAAAGTGGATAATTGCTGTCCTAGGGTTTGAACATCAATACCTGGAAACAAAAATGCCCGCCTCTACCTATATTATAGGTAGAAATTGAGAAGGTTACTAACTTACAAATGTGCTGGAGTTTTAAGAGAAAGTTATAGAATAGTTCTAATAAATTGTTACTATATTTGTTTAAATTGTTAAATTTTTATTATAATTTTTATTATATTTGATTTATATTTTAGATGACTAAAAAGAAACATATTATTCAATTATGAAAATATGAATATGACTTGAAAAAGAGGACTATGGTAAAAACAGAGAGAAATAATGCTAAATTCAAGAGTGTTAGGATTATTTGGCTTGCATAAAGAAAAAGCGGGGGAAAAGTAATAATAACAACAAAACAACTACCATTTACTGAGCATCTACTAAGTGCTAGATACGCTGCTTGACAGTTTACATAAATCATCTCCAATCTTGACATAACCCTGAAAAGTAGATAACAATCCAGACATATGTCTGAGAAAACAGAGTTCAAGAAGTTCAATTAAACTGCTCAAGGCCATTCCACAGCATGTAAGTGGTGAAACCACTCCATATTACTGTAAACTGTTTCTAAAATTTTTAGAAAACTACTGTGTATTCATTGTTTTATTCAGTCAGTCATTGAACAAACCAGTGGAAAACTAGACAAAACTCCCTGTCATTATGCATGGGATTTCCAATTGGAAGAGACAGCCAAAGAATATTGGTAAAGTAGGTGGTCAGATAGAAAGGAGCAGGAAGAAGCCCAGGTAATGTTGAGGGAGGGTGGGGCATTTTCTGGAGGACTTTATCTTCCTAAAATTTAGGTACTTTTAAATAACTTTTTGAGAAGTGTAGACACTACAGTACTCTACTACAGTACTCTATCTTCAAAGAAAACTCTACACGGTGTGTCTTGGCGTGGGTGGTGTGTAGGGAAAGCTTTTATCTAGCATATGAATAGGCTACATGTGATGTGATAGTTCTTTTCCATATTTCACTCTTAAGCTGTTAAACAGAGTAGGGATTCCCCCAGAAGAATGCATGGTCTTTTTTTATGTCCCCTTTCTTGTATTCCTTTTTTTCTCACTCCACTGATTTTAAGTCAGTTTTGGAAGCTTGGCAAGATTTGTCTTTCCAAAAGCTTCCTTGTTCACTAAGCAGGTTTTCCCAAGCTTGGGTTTAAAAGACCCCCTGGAGGAGAAGTACAAGACAAACACTAATTACCGTAACAATTTATTAAGAAAGATCTTTGATCTTTTCTCACCCACCCAGTTGTCTAGTTCTGCTTTGTCTCCACAACCATAAAATGTGTTTACATAACTAATTAACACAACAGATTGAGTTTTACTGGGTACATGATAATAAGCGGTCCAAATGGTTTGATCTGATGATAAAGAAGGAAGTATTTGGAATTAGCACTTCCTAAGAGATCCAAATGGGAGTAACTATTGTAGAGTTCTCATAAAACAAAAGTTCTTAATGTTCCCAAATGGGACATTCTATTATAGTAAGCTTTAATAATTGGACTCTCACTACAGAATGTTTTATAAGAAAAATATGTAAATGTGGTCAATTCTGGGCTATTTTCAGAGATGACACAAGCTTTAAAATCAATGTTTTTCCCCATGTAAATTATTCTATTTGTAATTTAAACTTATTTTAGATAGAATATTCGGGCCAAAAAAGCTATCACTTTTGTTTTGTTAAGCTCATATCTAAGGGTGAAGAGTTGTAAATAAACCAAATTGTGAATATTATAACGTTTAAAATAGCTTTTTGCTATAAAATTCTAATATTATTTGTGGTCATATTTACTTATAATTTCAAAGACTTAGAATCCTCTTGCTTCATGGGTCATTTAACACCTACTACTGTATATTTTGAACTCTAAATATACTTTTCCTTAGAGAGAAGAATCACATATTTCCAAGGGCAAGCGATGTCTACATCAAAACGTTTAAGTCAGAGGCAAAAGCCTAAATATATATATTTTTCCCAAGAACAGGTGAAATATACACACTTTGCCCATCCCTGATTTCTGAATTTGAAATTCAGTTTATTCTTCCAAGTGGTTATTGTTTATGCACACTTGGAAAAACTCAACTTTCTGTGTAGAGAAAAAGATAGAGACTTGTGATTACAAAACAGTTTGACAACTTAAGTGCAAATGAATCAGAAACATGTGGATTAAATTTCCCTTGAAACAAACATGATTTTTTAAAATTAAGAGGAAAAGGGCTTGGCAATAAACATTTTAGTTTTTGCCAAACCTAAAGCATTTGAAAAATAACCCAGATTGTGTTTGGGCTCTCTCCTCTGTAGTCAATTCTCAATTTCTTTATGTTGATACTTGAAGTTTCAAATAACAGATGCAATGTATAGATTATAAATACTTGAACACATCTATTTGTACTATTTTCACTTCTATGTCTTTTTTTGAATCAACAGAAATGAGAATAATTATGTACTAATTGAATCAGGAGAGTAGAAGAATTCCTTGGTAGGGAACTAGCATACATTCTCACCATAAATGACAGCAAGTTTATTTTAATAAATACCAATAAATGAATATGTTACACATTGGGAGAAGCAAATGAATTCAGAAAAGATGCTACTATATATTTCAGGATAGTCAAGAGAGTAACGGTCCTACAGACCACTAGAAAACCTGAAAGGAGACATAATATCAATCTATCACACATTTTTATACTATGATCAATATTACTCAATAAAAAATACCCTTAGGAATTCACATTCTCCTCTATATTTAAAGAAGACAAATGATACTAATATTGGGCATTCCTCCTTATCATTATGGAGTATTTTTCCCATCATGCTATAATTCAGACAGTATAAAATGTTCTGTTTATAGACAGTTAAATTGTAATATTATATTTTTACATGTCCTACTTGCAGAAGTTTTTGGATTTTCATGGAGTAAATATTCAAAAATCTGTTGACTATATAAACATGGAGAAGAAAGGAAGGGAGGGAGGAAGGAAAGGAAAGGAAAATGGAAGGAAGGGGCAATCAAAGGAAAGCCTAGACAGAAAGAAGGGAGGGAAGGAGAGAGAAGAAGTTAAGAAAAGCAAGAAGAAAGAAAAGCAATTCTTAGATTTTTTTCAAAGAATAGTTTTTAAAGAGTAGGAACAAAAAAGGTATGAAATATCTTTGGGGCATTTAAAAACCAAACTATAATATTAGCAAACTAACAGAACAGCAAAAATAAAACCATTACTCTCTCTGAGTGCTAACTCTTCCAGACACTATGGCAAACGCTTCATACACATTATCTGTTTTAATGTCCACAAGGACTCATAAGAAAAAGAATTAATTAACTCACCTAAGCCTGTATAACCACATTTGGAGTTCAGTCCATCTCATTCCAGAACCGAAGCATTTCATCACTTTGTCTCCTCCCCTAACATGTTCAGCAGTGAGTCCCCTTCAATCCAAGACTAATTTGTTCATTCAAACCCATCATTATCAATTAGGAATCCCCTATCTAAACCACTTAGTGAGGTCAGCAATGTGTCCTTCCTGTGAGTCCAGTAGGATCCCTGAAGCGAATCTTACACACTTAGGTTAACTCTCTCACACAATTTAAATAGGAGCACATTTTCAAATTTGTCAAACTCTTTTTTAATTACTCAAACTATGTTCTAATTTCATCAAATAGGCAGCTGTCTTTTAGGATATGCAAACTAATTAAATATGTACCCTTATGTTAGCATGTAACATAATCTTTTAACAGAGAGGTTATATTTTTAAAGACAGATACATTTAAAAAATCAATTTGCTTAGAAAGCTCAAAAAAGTTTATTATTTTCCTATATTAAACGGTGATATATGTTGTTAATCCCCAATTAGAAGATGAAAGGAAATACAAATAGAAAATTATTTAACTAATTTGATCAGGTCAGTAAGCTTCAAATACACCCACAAATCAATACACTTTCTTCATAATTAGATTGGTTTTTATTCATAATTAAGGTCAAATTTTAGATTCAATTAGTTGCTATTCTAACATCCAAAACAGTTCTAATTTCCATGTGACCATATTTTTATTAACATTGTTATCATCCAAGATAATATGTTTCTCTTAAAATAAGTACTATAGAGCAAAATATTTTCAAATAAAATGCTGTCTGCCTGGATCACATCTCTAATTCCCTCTGGTCATTTTTTTTTCTCCCCCAAATATTTAAGAAAGCCAAATTAGTTCATGGGCTCTACACTAAAAAATTTGTGAATAGAAAATAATCATTTAAGCTAGTGGTTCAACATTAATTGAGCATCACTATTTTTGGGATACTGAGAATTAAAATAAATGAGCTTCTATTCTGCCTTCCAGGGTCCTGACACAGAGACAACCAGTCTTATAGTCTTATGTATGGCAGAAAGATATTCTCCTTAGAATAAAAGCATTCCTTTCCCCAAATTTCATCATGTCCTCACTGAAGTGTAAAGCTTCAGTGCAACCCTTCACCACTTGAGTGTAACTATTAACTACCTCTAGTGTCAAATGTTCCATTTGTTGCTGTTCCTCACCAAAGTTGCCTTTATGTCTCCAGAATGTCAGATTTGGAAAAGAGGAGTTGGTAAGGTGATAACAGATGTCAGAGAAAGAGCCAGAAAATGTATTTGCTTGGGAGTTAAAATCATTTTGAGATATTTTCTATAATTTCAACTTAATTTATTCAATAAATATTTACTCCACATCTCTGTTTTATGCACCTGGGTATTAGAGATGAGCAAGACCAACAAGTCACTACTCTGAAGGAGCTTACATTCTAGAAACCCTTAAAGAACCTTCCTGCCTCCACCCCATTTGCCCTTGGACATTGCCACATAGACAGAAGAGAACTTGGGGTTCACCTAGAAAACCTCTGTAATGTTGCTTTCTTACATTATGAAGTGTGGCATTCATGCAATGTTTGACTCAACATTGAAAATAATATTAAACAATTGAAAATAATACTAAACCATCAAACTGAGTTTTCTCCAAAGGACTCACAACAACCCAAATTCATGAAGGGCACATTCTTCTTTTTTCCAGCAATGTGAAAGATAAGCCCTCTTCAGAGTTGCCACCTGTGGGGTGTGGGATGACCGTCCCCCTTCTTCCACCCTCAGACCACAAGGCTCATTCTTGCCATAATGAAGAAGCTGATTGATGGATGTCACCTTTCCCACTGCAGACACTCTTATCTTTCTCAGCTTAGCAGTAATAGACATTACCTGCTCCCAACCAGCTGGTCTCTGTGTGAGGGACCCGCCCATCACTCTTTTTCCCTGTTCCATCTGTTCTCCCCTCCTCCTCCAAATTTCAGCCCATATGCCTACTGGCAGCAACCAATATGTCTGTCTGTCAGTAGCTCTGTAATGAGACCAATTTATAAGGTCACATAATCCTGACTCTTCAGGAAGAAAATAAAAATCCCCTATTCCATTTGCTGAGAGAAAGTCACCTTCACCTCTAGTTCAAATGGCTGTGGGAGGTCATGTACTAACCACCAAAAAGTAATTTAGAATCAATTTCAAATGGTCTCTTTTCTACCAAATTTCTTTAAAAAGAATCCCCTCCCCTGTTTTGTTTTGTTTTTTTTAATTTGCCAATGCTCTTAGCTAGAAGTTGCAAAAATGAAAATGACCTTTAAGGAGGAAATTAAGGTCTAGAAACAATTTAGATTATTATGTCAAATAGTGAACACTTTACTTCATTCCAGTGGTGTTATCAGCATCACCCCTGCCACTTGCATAAGCACAGGATTTCCATGAACCTGTCAGTAAGTGTTGCGTGTTTGTATAGCACAGCAGAATTTTCCCCGGGAACATTTTGTGTCTTTAGCTGACTAGTGCAAATTAAATTCTGTGTCAGTTTTGGCCAGAGGCTAAGAGTACCTTATTAGATTTTATTGAATTCAAATAACTGCAATGAAAATATCTGTAAGCACAATGCAACCAGTGAGTCTTATTTTATGATTTAAGCTGTCATGGGCAGTATATTATATTTATTTTCTACAAAGCATGGTACGTTATACCATTCCATTCCCTAGAGACTACATTCAACAACTGTTAATAAATTATGGTATGTGTACGGTGTCTTATTTTTAATAGGAACAAATGAAAACCAAACAACAAAATGAATTAAAAGCTTTCCAGGACATTTACAATTTGAAAAGTATTAGTTTTTTGTTCTTTGGGGTTTTTTTTTGTCATTTAGAGACTCATGCTGGCTGTGTAAAAAGCCCCTGCCAGATAGTCTCCAGCTGCCTGGCAATGAACCATCCTCTTTATCAATGAAAAAAAGTCCTTTCCCTTGGGATCCAGTTTTAAGTCACTGACAGTATTAGCCCATGAATCCTGAGCATGGTTTTGAATTTAAGTTACTGCTTTGATTCAAATGACCTAGGGGTTGGTTCACTCTGCATTGGGGATTTTACTTGCTCTCAGCACTGATTTGGTGCAAGCTGTTTTCCTGTCTGTTAGCTTATTAAATATTGTAATGGAATTTAAATGATCATTTGAATTTCACACTCATGTCTGGCCACTTAAAACCCTCAGGATTCCCATGAACAGTTTGGAGTACAGAAAGCTGCCTTACAACTGGTGGTTCTACTTGCAATTGGAGACTTTTGAGCCTGAAGCTGGTGTGAACCAGACTGCACTCTGGAATTCATTGCTTAGTTTTGCTGCTTGGTTCAGAGTTGATTTCCTGGCTACAATCATTTGCCCCACAACCCACCCTCAGCTTGCAACCCCTCCCAATCACCAGTGTAACCCTGAGCTTAAGGGTATGTGAGTAGAGGAGGCACTCGGTGAAATGCATGCCAAACCTTACTGTGCCTAATATTTTAAATTTAAAATCAGCTTATTGCTTATGCTTTATTTTTGTATTCCTGACTTCTCAAACCACAACTTTCTACTGGTAGAAGTCACTTCTTCAGTTTATTCTAGTATTAATTGAAATTTTAGTGCTGGTAGTCTATAATTAATTCTAGAATTAATAGAATTAAGTTTAGTTCTACTACTAAATGTTGATTATGAAGTTGAACATAATCCTCTACAGCAACAAAGAAAATAATCATGTAAAATATTTTCTCCCTCAGAGCTTCCTTTTGCAATTAGAGAACACTTGTTAATTTGCATATATGAGAAAACCTAGAATTGATATCTTCAAAGTCAGTAAATAATACTTTTAATAAATAATATATTTAATAAGAAAATAATTAAATGCATCTTATTTAAAACTAAATATCGTTTTCTGTGTTAAAATAGGAAGCCCAGCAGCATAGATGTATCTCTTTATTTCTGGACAATGAATATTACCAGGCTTTGAGACTTTTGTTTTAACTTAATGAAAAGAATCTATTTTTCTTCATTTTGCTGCCCTCACCCCCAACTAAGAAAAAGGCTTTGGTTGAATTTCTGATAAGGTGATGGGTCTGTATGAATCTATCGATACTGTTTCACCTAATTTCTCTTATCACTGGCATTTGTAGAACAGCTGGCTGAAGTTATTTTGTTTCATTTTTATTTTTCAGATTAAGTTGAAGAGCAAAATTATCAGCCTGAAATAGTTTTTTTTAAAAAAATAGCAATTCTAGTCAATGGGGTGGGTAAAATTAGGTCGCTGTATTTTCAACAAAAATCAAATTTGCCTTAGACTATATTTTAAGATTATTTATCACTGTGTTAAAAAGAATTTAGAAGTAAAGTCACTAGCAATAGACTTAAAAATTGTTTTGTATGTACTCTTTTGTCTCTAGTTTGGAAACTGGAGAAAACCAGTAAGATTGTGAAAAACTAACCTATTGCCTTTTGGATCTAACACTGAATAACTGCAGTATTCAGATATATATACGCCAAAGCTATACGTGAATATGGTATTCCATTACCATAAATGTGGTTAGTTGGTTTCACCACGGCATGGCGGACACATCAGCCTGCTTTCCTGAGCCATGGCACTACTTAAGGGTTTTGTTGGAGGAAAAAGAGGAATCCAGAGGGTGTGAGAGCCCAGATCCAAAAAAAAGACCGGGTTCTTCTGTGAGCATGAAAGCTGTTCAATGTCTTTGGAAAGCAGAGTGCTGGGACTCTGGAAGAGTCTGGGAGAACTAAAGGTTAGAAAGATTAGCAGTGAGCAGACAGGAATGGAGTTTCACTTTAGAGCCACAGCTTTCAAAAAGACAATTAACATGATGGTTACATTCTAGGAAGAAGCCTCTTATTGCAGTATCAAGAACAGGGGAAGGGGCTGAGTGGAGAACACGGGCAAAAATATAGTCTTTTTTTTTTTTTTTTTTT